>NC_050448.1:57993105-58593105 GCF_903995425.1 Onychomys torridus
TTCTGTACATAAATACTTTGACCAAGAGCTAGTTCCTTAGCCTTCTAAGTTTAGTATCCTCTGCTTCAGAAAAACTTCTGTGCCCAGTGTAATTAATTTAGTTTGTGCTAGAGTGTGTTCAGTGGTCTAAATTTCTTAATGACACCTTACCACTAAGTGGCAAGTATCAACACACTGCTAACACATTTTCTTAGCACCTACCTTTCTTTCCTGAAGATCAACTGTGTATGGTAAGTTCACTATAGAACATAAACTTTAGATTTTTTTAATGATCCTTTTTTTGTCTTGCATAAGTATGTAGTTGTGAGTGTGAGCACATGTATATCTGTGTGCATGTAATAATCAAAGGCCAGCCACAAGCATCAGTCCTCAGAGCCATCACTCCACCAGTATTTTTCTTTTTGACTTTGTTTAGGGTGGCTTCCTATAGGTCTGGGGCTCACCAAGTAGATAAGAGTGTCCAACTAGCAAGCCCAAGAGATTCATGTGTCCCCACCTCCCAGTGCTGGGATTACAAAAGCATGCAATTATGTCCAGCCTTTTTAACCCTAGATTTTCAGGTCAAACTTAGGTACTCATGCTTCCTTGGCAAGAATTTCACCAACTAAACTATTCTACCTACTTTATTGTCTTTAACAGATACCCATTAAAATAATATCCCACTAGAAAACTCCCAAAATTTTTTATGTCATGTTATGATTATATTTTATTGTTTTATTTTGAAAGAACTTGAAAGATACTTTTCTATTAACTATATAACTATATATTATTGGGTTTCAATACAAGCTGCAGCAAGGTCATATATCTATTTTTTTATTTTATTTCAATTTTTATTTTTATTTTTTTATATGGACATTTGTGTTTTGATTTTACATATCAGCCATGGGTTCCCCTGTCCTCCCCCCTCCCGCCCCTGCCCTCACCTTCTCCCCAGCCACTCCTCCCCATTTCCACCTCCTCCAGGGCAAAGACTCCCCTGGGGATTCAGTTCAACCTGGTAGATTCAGTATAGGCAAGTCCAGACCCCTCCTTCTAGGCTGAGCAAAGTGTCCCCACATAAGCCCCAGGTTCCAAACAGCCAGCTCATGCACTAAGGACAGGTCCTGGTCCCACTGCCTGGGTGCCTCCCAAACAGTTCAAGCTATTCAATTGTCTCACTTATCCAGAAGGCCTGATCCAGCTGGGGACTCCACAGCTTTTGGTTCATAGTTCACGTGTGTCCATTAGTTTGGCTATTTGTTCCTGTGCTTTTTCCAATCTTGGGCTCAACAATTCTCGCTCATACAATCCCTTCTCTTTCTCACCAACTGGACTCCTGGAGCTCCACCTGGGGCCTGGCCAAGGATCTCTGCATCCACTTCCATCAGTTATTGGATGAGAGTTCCAGCAGGACCGTTAGGGTGTTTGGCCATCTGATCACCAGACCAGGTCAGATCAGGCTTTCTCTTGACCATTGCCAGTAAGTAGCCTACAGAGGATGTATCATTGTGGATTTCTGGGGACCTCTTGAGCACTCTGCCTATTCCTGTTCTCATGTGGTCATCATTTATCATGGTCTCTTATTCCTTTTTTTCCCTTTCTGTTCTTGATCCAGCTGGGATCTCCTGCTCCCCTAAGCTTTCTTTCCCTCCAACCTTGCCCTTCATTACTCCCACTGTTGTCCAGGTTGTTCATATAGATCTCATTCATTTCTCTGTCATTGGGTGACCCCTGTATCTTTCTTAGGGTCCTGTTTTCTAGGTAGCCTCCCTGGAGTTGTGAGTAGCAGTCTAGTAACATTTTAAATTTTATGATTCAAATTAATAGTTTGTTTTGATACTCATTAAAAGATAAGAATTCATTAGTTGGTAACATTTGATTAATGTTTAACACAAAACTAAATGATTACTAGTTATTGACACTTCAAATGCTCTATATTAAGACAACTATCTTTGAAATATTTCATTTTTAATCGCTCAATCACAATAATTATATTTCTATCACTTATTTTGTGATAAACAAGTTTCATCAGAAACAGACCACTTTATCAGTGAGGAGTGACTTAATTGTAAGGTACTTGGTGACAAATACTACTCATTGTTCATTCTAAATAACTCACTGTTATTCATTATTTGGAAAATGGATGTTCTCCAAATTTTCAGTACCAATCAACACTCAAATTAAACTGTTTATCTAAGGCAATAAAATATTCCACAATGAGACACAAGGCCAGTTATGTCTCATTAGTGATATTTTAGTAGTAAGAACTATTTATCCCTATTTCATAAAATTATTATGAAAATTCTTCCATGATACACTTTTACCTGCTTTCCATATAAATGATCATTAATGAATTTGTTTTCTTTACATTGTGACAAAAATAAAATTAGTATGCAAGGAAGTAAAAAGACCAACTCTTGCAGCATCTGGCAGCATTATAATTAAGATTCTGTCAATGATTGCATAGAAACATGGCCCACAATGATGCCAAATACAGACTTTTGTGTGACTAAAAGTTTCCCATGAGAGTTGTTTGGTTATGAAAATACTAATCAAAAGCACTCAATTCATATTTCAGTGATTTTCTCAAAAATACCACTTTTAAAAGTTTTTTTTAGTAAGTTCTATTGAAAACTATTTTATTGCTATATACATTTCTCTAGACCTAAAACAATTACCTGTTTGGAATTGTAATTTTTCACTTAGACTACTGACATCAGACAACAAATCCCATGAGGTTAGGATCTTTCTCCATTCGTATTTAAGAACCTGATACTTTGCACAAATTCTAAGCAAATAGAAATATACTGTTCACAGTTCTGAGCTTGGAAGTCACATGAAGGTCTGTTCCTCAAAGCAATTTTTTGATTTGTCCAACTCATAAGCTTGAATGGGAAAACAAGCTCACTCTGTTTCCCTTCATTGGGTTTGAATTCCATTATTGAGGACTCCACATTAAGTCCCTTTCAACTCTCAAAGGTCCCACATCTTAATGCTATATCCCTGTTGTTTAGTTTACATGTATGAGTTTTGGAAGGACCTGAAGAGCAGGAAGGGGGCAAGCTCAATACACTTCTATTAATGACAGCCTTTGATAGTTTGACAAATTCTAAAGTTTAACATGTGTCAAGTGTCAAACTTACTTTCCATCCTATGCATTGACAATGATGAGTTACTAGAGAGAAAATCCCAAGCTTAAACTATTCTCATTCCTAAAGCATTCAGTGAACTGACCTATGGACTTTAATCACCAATGATAAACGGTATAGTTGTGGAGAAGAGATAAAGAAGAAGGTAAAAACCAAACTTATTCTTTCAACCTTTTTATACCAAAAGAATAACTTTGCCAAAGAGTTACTATAATTTTAAAGATTTATATTTAAATAGAAACCCTTTTAACTTCTTAGTAGGATTTACATTAAAGAGATATTTTAGAAATTACTCAGTATAAATCAAGTGAGATATTTGGCACATGTAGAGTCAGATATCATTGGATAAGCCTCTAGCAGGACAAAGAGTAAGTTTTATTTAATTACATTTCCTCCAGCAGGATTTAGGCCTATGAAAGCATTATTTACAAAAATTCAGAAACATTTGTATTAGTGTCCTATTTTCTGTCATAACAAAACAATCAAAAATGTCAAGTAAAACATCATAAGTTCAATATCTTAGACAGAAGACCAAAATAACCAGGTGAAACTCTAACTTTCTGTCCACAGGACTGGTTGCTTCACAGGAATTGAGGACATAATTTCTTTCTCATTCTTTCAGCTTCTAGTAGCTGCCAATATTTCTTAAGTCATGGATGGCCCTTCCACACTGTATTCTAATCCACGTTTCCTCTATTTCAGTTCTGTTGAATGTCTCTGATCTTCCTGTCTCTCTTTTATTATGTCTCTCGTGGATACACATGGACCACTATAATAAACCTACCCATTCCTTTTCTTAAGATCATGAATTGAACAGTATCTACAACAGTTACTTTTCCATGAACATCATCATGTCCTCTTTCTTGTGATTAGGACATGGGCAGCATTTGTATACCATAGGGTAAAACCTTGAAGATTAAGAATATGAAGAGAAATGAGGGGGTGGAGACATGGTTTGTGGCAATATTTTATTTGTGATGAAATATGGTAATATTTTAATTTGTATGTTATTCCTATTTCCCTGATCTCTAAAGCTTTTACCCCTATATTTGGCTCTGTGTTTTTTATTTAATAAGACCACTTAGAAATTCATCTACAATAGTTCAGCAGGGAAAGGCATTTGCTGCCACATCTTCTGACCTGAATTCCATCCCTAGAAACCACATGGTCAAAGAAAAAAGCCAACTCCTCATAACTTTCTTCTGGCCTCCAAAGACATGTTGTAACATAAACACACACACACACACACACACACACACACACACACACACACACACACACAGAGAGAGAGAGAGAGAGAGAGAGAGAGAGAGAGATCTTTGTTTTAAAAAGAAAGAAATATGAAAACTCACTTATGATTTCTGATTTTATACCTATGATGAAAAGCAAAATTGATCAAGATGAAAATAAAGAAAAATTGATACAAGTGTGTCTAATGTTATTAAAATATAAAACTCTGCTGGAAAACGAATGACAAAACATAAAGAATAGTACAGTGAGATGGATTTTAAAGAATGTACTTAAAAATAGATTTTAAATCTACACATACAAGAAAAGATAAAAGCAAATAACAAAGATGAGCAATTGGAAGGAATTAGAAATAAGCTCTTTAAGCTGATCCCAAACATGATTTTCCTTTTCTTGACAAGCACAGCTGTGTTGCCCAGGATGATTTGAAGTCTATTATTAAAACAAGGGAAAGTCATCCAGCAGAATGGCATAGAAAGGCTGACAGGATCATGAATTGTAGCATAGCAATAATTCAATATAATTACAAAGGAGGCCTAAAGAAAGAAAATGTATTGTATAAACAGGCTTTTATTTCCATGAAAGAGCTCTTGTGTGTTGCTGATTGGACAGAGTGCTCTGCATAGACTATTACAATCAACTATGTTACCCAGTTTTCCACAGTGGGTAATGGTTCACTTTTCATTTAAGGAAACCCATTGTCTTAAGTAAACAGTAGGAACAAACAGAAAAAAAATCAGCAACTAAATGTGACTGTAGAGCAGATGTTCCCTAGACAACCTTCTCATTGCCTTAAGTGCTCTTACTTCATTTGCTACAAATAGTACCACAGAAATTGGTGAAAGAAGGATCATTCCTTCTGGCAATTTCATATTGGGGTGGTAATATTCATTTGTTAATTTGTGTGATCTTGGTATTAATGTCAGCAATTATCACTTATGGCATCGGTAATGATAGCTTATACCAATGGGACGTAGCAGAATGCAAGCAAGCCAGTCAGACACTGGAAGTGGGAACAACAGAGCCACAGAGTGTGACCCCAGAACAGGCAGGAAGGGCACAGATCCACAGAGATAAGAGACAGTATGGGGAAGATGGATGTGGTGGTAGTGTTTCCTTTACTACAAAACAATGATTTGCAAATAAGGTGGGATAACTTTCAGTTTAGGCAGCAGCATCCAAAATAAAAATAAATGAATGAATGACCTGGGAAAACGCCACCACCCACACACAATGCTAAGAGAAATGGCAAAGGCTGCCATGGCAATTCCATGCCCTGGAAGAAAGAGTTACCCCTCTCCTTTCAGAAGCTACCCCACATCTGTCTGCCACTTGACTAGTGGATATCAATGTCCTATGTCTTGCATTGAGATTTAAATAAGCAACTGCCTGTCTATCCTGGAAAAATAAAACAACTGAGAGTGAAAGGTTTCCTTTGTTTTGACAGATTCTTGAAGGGAAGGTTTTAGTCCACTAATTAACAAAACTGCAAGTTCACATTCAAAGTTATTGCACCTTCTTTAGCACTTGGAGATGTTCTATCCATTTGTAAAAGTAGGACAAGCAAAAAGTGATCACCACTGGGACTTTAGAAGGCTTGCAAAAACACTGTCACTCTGTGTTTTCCTCTCTCCGGTTTGTAAGGTATCACACAACAGGGGCATGAGAGGCTCAAGTTCAAGTCTATTGGTGAAAACTCAAATATTCAGCATCACACGGTCATGAATATGTAGTCAACATGCTGATGGAGCTGATCTTTCTGCTTCCCAACTTCTTGCTTGGGAAAGAGTTTTGTTTTTATTAGCTTGCTTTTAATAAGCAGCCTCTGACACTATCATTCCTGCCCATAATATGAACATCCTCCTTAATGACTCCAGAGTCAGCTCTATCATTTTTGAGCACTGTTTATCATAAAAACTGAAGGGCTGTTCTGTCTAGCTCCATTTTTTTTTTCTTAGAAGAGATGTCGTGTGTCTGTGTGTGTGTGTGTGTGTGTGTGTGTGTGGGAGGGGTGTTTGTGTGTGTGTGTTTGTGTGTGTGTCTTTTCCTGTTAAGCAATACTACTTAGCAAATAGCCAGCGTAAGCCTATAAAATATGACATCCTCAGAGGACATACCTCTAAAATCTTGTAGGTACTTAAGAAGCCAACACTGCTTAGAGTAAAATACAGCACTGACAGTGTAGAACAACTCCACTTGATAGATGTGGCTTGCAGTCAAACATTTGAGCTATGTCACCTACCGAGTGATGACACATGAAAAAAAAATCAATGATGAACAAAATATCCTTTAATTATCTACCTCCAGACTCCATAGACATGTTTTTAGAGATGAGATGAGCAACATGAAGAGTCAGGATATTTCCAAGAGAAGGCAAACTCTTGAGAGCAAGGTTTGAGAATTAGCTCTATGGGCCAAGGCAGAACATTAAAGTACAAAGTGGAGTGCAGACACCAAGTAGACCAAACAGAACCCTCAAAATTTCACCTCCAAAAACCTTCTCTTACTCTTGTGAAATGAAGAGCTTGTGTAGATGAAACATCTTTTAAATGGATGAGCATTATAACTTTGTCCTAAGTGACAAATGACAGTATATTTTAGAGCAGTGGATTCCTAGGGATTTCCCTAGCACCAGATTTCTCCCTAACCCCATAATGTCTCATTATGTCAAGATATCATTTTCATTGTTCTCCCTCTCTGTCCCTCCCTAACTCAGCCTTTCAAGCCCTCATGTTCCTATCCCCCGCCATGCCCTCCCCTCTGCTGTCTCCTCACAGTTCACCCAGGAGATCTTAAACATATTTCCTTCCTGGGGCAATCCATGCTTGTCCCTCTCAGGGTCCTCCTCTTTACTAAGCTTCTCTGGGGTTGTGGGTCATAACCTGTTTATACTTTGCTTTATATATAGTATCCACTTATAAGTGAGTACATACCATGTTTGTCTTTCTGGGTCTGGGTTAACTCACTCAGGATGATTTTTTTTTTCTAGTTCCATCCATTTGCCTACAACTTTCATGATGGCGTTGTTTGTTGAAGGACTTTTTAAGACATGTATAGAGGACTTTAATTATAATACTCATAGTTCAGAGAATCTACAAATTTCTGTTTTCTTCAAGATCACAGGCAAAGCTCCCTCTTCATCCTTCTCTGAACTTGTTACTCTGCCAAAGATTTCAGGTATGTGTTATGAAAATAAATTCTCCCCTATGGTCATTCCAATTCTCTCAAAATTAGCATAAAAGAGAAAACAAGACTCCTCCCAGAAACTTTAAACATTATCTGAAAACTGATACATCTAACAACTAAAAGGAAAGAATGTTTCCTAACAGTTTTCATTACTTTATACAGACTGGAGAATGGATCCACCCGGGTCTTTTTAGAATGGCTTCTTGGGGGTTGGGAAGATGGCTCACTAACTCTATAAAGCATTTGCCATGAAAGCAAAGGCAAGTTCAGATCCTGAAAAAAACAAAAAACAAAAACAAAAACAAAAAAACAAAACAAACAAACAAAAAAACACAAAAAGTGGTCCACATCTGTAATCCCAGTGCTGGGGAGGTGGACACAGAAGGATGCCTGGGGCTTTCGGGTCAGCCAATCTAGCCGAACCAATGAGCTTCAGCTTCAGTGAAGATCCTGTCTCAACAATAAGGTGGAAAGTAATGGAGGAAGCCCACAGATATATGCATGTGCACAGGCCTAGCCACAGAGAGAGGTGGAGAAGGAAGGGAGAAAGAGGGGGAGATAGGGGAGGAAGAGGGAGGGGAGAAAAGGACAGAGAGGAGGGGAGAAGGAGAGAGAGATTTTAGGTACATAAATCCTTTCCCCAGACAGTACAGTTTTTCAGAGTGAATACATATTTCCAAAGTCTGAACGTTTCAAGGCTGAATTTGCATTGCAAAATCACATAGGTGTTGAAAGCTCTTGCCTAACACAACTTGGGAATTTGCAATTTTCCATGCGAGATTGCATGCATTTTTCTTCACAGTCACTACTTATTTTCCAGTTTTAATAGTTTACACTGTCCTCTGACTGAAAGTTTGAGAATTATAAGTATGAAATTATTATCTTACCATTGTTGTTTCTTGAATGGATCCAAAACTATTAATAAAAATGTTGACTACTACATCAACAGGAATGCCTATAAATAAAAATTAAGGATAAATTTAGCAGCTGCAAAACCCTTAGTAAGAATTGTTATAATATGGTATATATATTTAATTTTGTATTTTGAAATGTGCATTTACATGCAAAAATCTTTGTTGTTAATATAACATGTTCACAATTGCTATTGATTTAACTTTCTGAATATAAGCTGTAACACAAATAAAAACTAACTTCAGTTATACTTATTGATATGCATTATTCAGAAATATTTCTCTTTTAGTTGCATAAACTCTGGAATATATGTTTTAATTGAGAACTGCATAACTTAATTGATCTACTTACTAAGTTATTCTGTAAAATTCACTTTTAAAATATTTTGATATTTTGCATTTTCTAGTAATTTTGAATCTTTAAATTAATTGCTAGAACAGTATTCAATGAATTTTACTGATAATTACTATATTTCTACTTTATTTCATGAAAGCACATAGCTAATCAGACTTAAAATGGAGCCATTATAAAGATTTCTGTCTGACCTGTTGGAAAATAATTTGAAAGTTCATGGAGTGAGAACCAAAGTATAATGTTGCAATTTTCTTTCTTTTCTAACTCATTGTGCCTATCAAAGGGAACATGTGAATTTAGCCTTTAGCCTTGTAAGCACTGCTGATGAGAAACAGGTGTGAATCAATGCATGGTAGGCATGTGACAACCCAGACTGAGGCTGCTATGGAGAATGACTGAACAGGCCCTGGTAATGAACAAAATCCCTGTTTTTACAACATAACTGTAGAATTCTAGTTGACTAGAAGCAGCTGCAGACCATTTTTTTTCTGCAAAGGGGAAAAAATATCAAGTCTTATAATGCTAATCTGATGTACATTAATGTCTGGCCTTTCCCAACAATGAGGATTACAGTCTTCCAGAGGACATGCTTCACGCAGAGTTTCTGAATTTATCAAGAAGGTTTTTTTTTTGAAAACTTGGTAACCAAAAATGCAACTATGTCATAAAGGTTTTTATTTTAAGCATGGCTTTATTTTTCCTTAAAAACTGTGACAAGTGGTAATACCTTGCTGAAATAATAGTTTTTGCTCATGGAAATCTTTACTCATAAAGTTAATGCATTTTAAAAAATAAGTTGGCCATTTTTTTTTCAGCAAAAGAAGAAAGTATTTTTTTCTAAATATGAAATACTAATAATAGGGAGAATTTATATATAATCAGAATTGTTCCTTTTCCCAGAGTAAATGGTTTTTCGATAAATTATTAACTGTTATGTCTATTAATGAATACCACATCAATGTCCAGAGCCTGAACTTTAAATCACTAAGATTAGGGACATATAGTACTTATGAAATCCATCTCAGAGGTCAGCCTATTAATTCACAGGATATACCTTTTCACTTTTTCAACTGGTAACTGTGTAAAATTATTAGAATGAATTTTTTCTTAATAACTAAAATGTATCTTAAGCATTAAATATCTCTGACCCTAAGCACACAACAGGACTGTTAAATGTTGAAATCTTATTCTTGTGTATATTAGAAACACAGTATTATGTAGGTAGAATTAAGTTTTAAACTATAAAGATTGAAGGGGATTGGGAGGGCAGAGAGACAACAAACCTTTGAAGTTTGGTCTTATCCTGGGATCATAACTGACCAGCAGCCTGTTCAAGATATTGCTGGTGGAGTTGGGGGGCACACGTGCAAGATCCTCTGGTGACTGCTGACTACATGAAAGAAGACAGAGAAAAAGCTGGTAAGTATTAATAAATAGCAAGAGAAAGAGGCCATTTTCCTCAGGAGAACGGGCTTGGTTCCCTTAAGACAAATACACAACTCCACCAAGATTTTCCAAGTAGAAGTAAATAAAGAGATATAAACACTGTCAGAGCCAAAGTCATTTGTATAAAAATAAGAAAAAACACAAATATTTTAGCATTAATTTTACTAACTGCATGAAGCAGTAACATAAAACCACTATCCAGTTTACCTTATATTAAGTAGAACTAAGCAGATTTCTTACTTGTCCTTAAGCAACACAATATAGAATCAAATGTGCACAAGTCAGTGAGATCGCAAAGAACAGGTTTTTTGAACAATGTATATCATTAGCTTGTACAGAAGCAAAGAGGAATGTAAATGTTGTAAGCTAATGTGGCCAGATAGACAGTTAAGTATCCATAAAATAATCATGTTATTTATAAAATGTTATTCTCAAGTTAACAATAACATTTTTACCCTTCAAAATTAAATAATGGTCACCCAGGGTAGAAATAGGTTAAAAGAAGTCTCTCTACTGTCAGATCAATGAAACAAACAAATCACCAACACAAAACTACTACTTATTTTCTTTATTTAGTCATATACTCTTTATTTAGAAGAGAATAGACTCCCATGATTTTATGTTTTACTGTTAACTAATTATTTACTATATGCCATTTTGCTATTACTTCTGAATAATGAGTCATGACTACGTTGACAGCTTAAGAGCACATTTTACAAAAGGAACTTCCTTGGTAGCCAAGGGGAAATACGTTTTTTTCTGTTTGTTTTGTTGTACCACCCATGAAGTTTTTTCAGACAATCATTAACCCAGTCACAAACACAGAACTCCATAATGATCACAAGATAGATTAAAAAGAGACAACATCTGGCACCGTCTAATATGTACTGATGTGGTGATAAATGACATTGATTTGTGTGAAGCAAACTTTGATGCAACTTGCTTGATTTTTTTTTTTTTTATCACGACTTAAACACCTACTAGCCATTTCTGCTGTGACACGAGGAGGTCACTAGAGACGAAATGTAAGACAACACAAGTGTATGGAAGAGCTAAAATGACTGTGAATTGTTATAGACAGTTCTTTCAGATAGAAATGATTCTGAGTGCAATGTATTAAGCAACAAATGAAAAGCAATTAGTTAAATTTCCCAAAGTGCAAGAGATTGCATAGATTTTTTTAAAAAATTGCTTCTCATGGCCTTATCAACTCCAATATCACACCTCCAGGGATCTGAGCATTGGTAATGAGATTTTCTATTTCACTGCAAGTAAAATTGTAACTTCCTTAGAGCCAATTGTTGTCCCTTATCAAAAGATCAGACACTCTAAAGAGAATGAGAGTATGAGGAGAAATTGGATATTAGGATGCAAATTAGTGTTCAATCCTATCTTCGATTTTCTCATTCAAGGAAGGAAAATGGAATTAATTATGAAATATACCTTTATTGAATCAATTAAGGACAGCTATTATTGTGTCTCTTGATATAAAATCCTTTACTATTACATTGCTTCCGAGCAAAGAAAAGAGGTTATGAAGACAATTAACTCTAATTGCATAGTTTGGAACTTTCAGGACATTTTGTTTTTCCTTCCTCATGAACTGGGTCAACTAAATCCAAATTCCAGCCCTCTCACTATGAAACTGCGCCCTTTCTCTGTTCACTCAAACAGAATCAGTTCTATCATTCCACATTATAACTCCTCTTTCTAATCGTACCAATCTAAACCTATATTGTCTTTAACTTTGCCTGGACCTTTATTCCATTTCTAAAGATTTGTCTCAACCATGCAATGATATTCAAGGTAATACAAACTAATAAATGCAGCATTAGATGACAATGTTGTAGTTTTCCTCCATATCTATTTATAGAGTGCCAAGTAGGTACAATACAGAAACCATGATTACAAAGAGACACATGGTTTCTGACCTGCAGTTCCCTATACTAACATTAAGCAAACATGAATGAACACTTTCCACCTGCTCTGACTGGCTCAGACCAATGTTCTAATATGACATGGGTAGGGGAAAACTGACACATGTGTCCATTTCAGTCTCTCAACTGACAAACATATTATTGCTTGATTAAACAGAAAAAGATACTTATATAAGCAGACTATTTTTCAGTTGAGAGAGAAACATAAAGTTTCCAAACAAATCTACACATGAAGTTTTATAGATAAATAAATAGCCCGAACCAGGCACAGAGGCTTACACTTATAATCCAACCAGGACGGAAGTTGAGGTAAAAGGATCACCTTGACTTTGAAGCTAGACTGAGCAACAAGTCCCAGGTCACGGTAGGCTACAGATTTACAGATTCTGCTCACTTTCTCTCCCTCTCTCCCTCTCCCTCTCCCTCTCCCTCTCCCTCTCCCTCTCCCTCTCCCTCTCCCTCTCCCTCTCCCTCTCCCTCTCCCTCTCCCTCTCCCTCTCTCTCTCTCTCTCTCTCTCTCAGAGAAAACAAGCAAAATGAAACAATAAGAACTGAAGAAAAATAACTTCTCAATATCACATCACTTTGGGTAGCCTTGCTGTGTAAGAAAGCAGGAGGAACCCCACCATCATGCGAATTGAAACTGGTCATTGAAGGAAGTTCTGGTCATTGAAGGAAGTTCACAGTGACATTTCCAGTCCTCGTTTCTTCAAAGGTAAAACAGGCTTCAGAGCAATGGCTCTGTAGTGTGGGTTTGTAGATGTCTGATGTTTCCACTGTTGCAAAGAAACACCTTGCTATAGTTTCTGTGAGCACTATTGTTCTTACTAATCATTTTTTCTAAGTCACTACTAAAATTAAGACTTAGCCTCTTCTGAATTTTATTAGTGTCACACTGTAGCTGTTCCCAAATGCTTTCATTTTTTCCTTACAGTTAAATTAATTGTTGTATTTTAACAAATGAAATAAGTATCACTTGAAAAAAATCAAGTATAAACATAAACACACACACACACACACACACACACACACACACACACACACACACACCCCAAGGGATATACCGAATCTTTTTCAGCACTGTTTTTTTCCGCTTATTTGCATCAATACAACTTGACCTGAATATTTTATACAGGCTTCATCTCTCCTATGTTAGAAATTCAGAAACCTTTTAAAATGTAAAGAAATCACAAGTAGTTTATAATCACAGGCATTAATTAAAGGGATTTCCCCCTTCATATAAAATAGTAATTTTATGTTTTAGCTTACCACATAAAATCACATAAAAATACTCACTATTGATTTGGGGCAGGGGAACATATGGCTGCAGCTACTTTCTCCAAAAGACAAAATGAAATATGCATGCAGAATATCTGATTGTTTATATAGAAACACATATTCACGTACACATGCACACACACATATACACAATTTGCAAAGTGTGTTATTATTAATTTAAATGAAACACATTAGTAACTGCTTCAGTAGTACACTGTTAATATTTTGAATGTTTTATCCATGTGAATATTTTATTTCAGTCTATCAAAAGTTCCAGTATATTGCAAAATAAGATTTATTTCTTCAGAAATATAATATTAAGGAAATAACTCACTCAGGCAAAGTGATCAAATGGATAGGGAATGCTTTCTTATATAACAACACATAAGCCTTTTTACAACCATCCCTGCATTGTTCTCTTGTCTAAACTTGAACCAGTCTCATGACTAACATGGAAAGTTATGCAAAGAATGCATCAGGCTATAGGGCTATATGATGTAATGCTTCCCAGCACACAAAGAAAAATACAGAAATCTCTTTCTAAACCGAGGCTTCCCCTCCCATTTAATGTAAAATAACCTTATCATTACATGACAACCCTAACTGATCAGTCTAAAAGAGGTGCACATAAGTATATTGCTTCAGTTGTTCTTTCAAGGCAATTCTATATCCCAGGGATTGCCAGGCCGGAATAATCCAAAAAACAAACTATGACAGCATGCTACATTCTCACCAAGTGAGCCCCTCACCCCACCCCAGCCCCTGCTCCAAAGTTTCTGGTGTTTGTCTCACTCCACCACAGTCAAAGGGGCCATCACTGTAGAGTAAATGAAAACAACTACACAATCCTTGACTCTTAGTGTTCAAGCTATGAGTTAAACAAGTGAGCCCCTCACCCCACCCCAGCCCCTGCTCCAAAGTTTCTGATGTTTGTCTCACTCCACCACAGTCAAAGGGGCCATCACTGTAGAGTAAATGAAAACAACTACACAATCCTTGACTCTTAGTGTTCAAGCTATGAGTTAAACAAGTAGGTTGTAATAGCAGCAGGAAAAATAAAAACACTAATACACTGTATTTCCTTTAAAAAAATAAAATCTTAGATATACAGTGACTAAAATGCTAAGTTTCTTCTAGTTCAATTATGCTTTATTTCATTTAGCAATTTTTTGAGTATTTGCTATGTGTCGTGTGCATTAGTGTTTACTGGCTATGCATTTTGAGAATCAAATGTACACATTCATTATTCTGACATGAAAATGTTATTCAAAACTAGTTTTTGATAAACATGTCCTGTAATTCTGTGTTGACTGTACCATGGATCCAAATAGCTTCTCACACCACTGATGCCTTAGGAGAGAAGGTAAGTCAACAGCTGAGAAAAGCCCAGAAGTGTGTGACTTCAACAACATTCATAGAAAAAGATTTTACTAGCAGAGTTTGTTAAAATGGCCAGATGACACCAAGAGAGCTTTAAAATGAGAAATGAAGGGTCCACACAGATTTTAATGAGACCTGTGTTCCAGCTGAGGGGCTGAGGAAAGATGGAGACAGACAGAACAGCATTTGGTGAGAAGGAGTAAACTAATTCATCTAATTATTGAGAAGTATTAGCGATGCCAGGATGGTGAAATAGGAGTCATGTGGCCATAAAGGGAAAAGTGGACTCAAGATGTGGATCTTTGGAGCTATGGCTGACACAGGACTCCTGCTCACAGTTGAGCCTGAGAAGCCAGGTGGTCTCCCTGGATGTGAATGAGAGAGAGTTTTTGTGAGAGGCCACTGAAGAGCAATCCTCCAGGCCCTGCTCTGTTCCTTTGATCTTCCCAGACCAACTGAGAGAGCTTCCCTTATCTTCACACTACACTGTGACAAGCACACCCAGAGAATGGACAGATTCAGCCTATTAGGGTGGGGATCTACAGTAAAAGCAAAGCACATGAGCAGGGCAACTGTACTATCCTCTTCATGACTCTAGAAGTGAGATGGGGCAAGGTTTCCAAATGCAGTCCATAGCCATTCAAGTTTGCAGGGGATGATGACCTAGTCACCCACTCTGCAGAGGCTGAGACGTGGCCTCAACACAGAGACATGATGGGATAGTGTCAATACAAATGTCTTCATCCAGTGTCATCATACACATGGATTTCGTGCTAATTTCTTTTCTGTTACTTTGATAAAACACCATGACCAAGGCAGCTTATAGAAGAGTTTATTTTGGCTTATGATTCCAGAGAGACAGCAGGGAGGCACAGCAGCTAGTGGCAGGTATGTTGGCAGGAACGGGAAGCTGAGAGATCACACCAGGAAGAAGAGACTGTGCTGGAAGGGGCTTTGAACTTTTAAACTCCACCCCAGTGATATACCTTCCCCATCACTCTCTGAACAGAGGTATCAACTGGTGATCAAGTGTCCAAATGCCTGAGCCTATGGGAGTATTTCTCATGAAAAGCACCAACCACCTACATTGTGTTTAAGCAACTGTAAAAATGACTTCAAGCTCAGCATTAAAGCGCAAACCTATAGGTATTTAACAGAGTATTTAGTGTTTACTTAGAACTGTGAAGCTAGGAAACTCAGGGGTTAAGAAATTTACAAGTGCCAGAGATGTAAATGAAAAGCACCAGCAGCTGGTATTTGTTAATGGAGAACACTTGACCCTTACAGAGCATGCCTGATCCAGTTACAGAATGGTTGGAAATTTCTCATCCATTTGTTTAAAGACTTACTGAAAAAAAAAAAAAACAAAAACAAAAACAAAAAGACTATGTACTTAGAAACCAAGTCCTGTAACTTCACAGTAATAACCTTTCTACAGGAACTGTGTCAGGTCAGGACAAAAATCAATCCATAAATCTCTTGACATCATATTCATCTGATTTAGTCAGAGAAAAAAGGGGCCATCCATAATCAATTGGGCTCACTGACTTCGATGGAGGACCTTTTGATAAACTATTGGCAAAATTAATTTCTGGCATCTTTAGCCCAGACCAACAATCAACATCACAAACTGTCAACATCACATTGATACTCTGAGCCACATTTAAAAAATAATAATAACTGGTGTTGTCTACAAAACTGCTAAATGTCTTGAAGTACCGGGACCCAATGATATTCATAATCTCTCAATATTTTCATCCAGAATATTAGAATATTACACATTAAAAGTCAAAGTTTTTAAAAGAAGGACAGAGACTTCCCTGGTGGCCATTGAACAGTGTGCCAAGGGGGAGGGGGCCCACATGAGGCTGTGATCAGTCAGTGCTCATCTCAGAAGAACTGTCACTGTCCACCTGTCAGGATCCTACACTATCAGATAATTCAGAAATTAAAAACAGGGAGTTATGATGTGATGACCTGGCGCCCAACAGGTTCGCAAGAGTTTCCACCTAAAACCTGAGAAAAAAGATTCTAAAACAGAGCTAAAAACAGCTTCCTAGTTGTCTCTCTCAAATTAGCGGCAACCTGCAGGTTTGAGCTACTATGGTGGGTTCCTGGCGTGTGCGTCTGACCTGCAGTGTGGCGGGAATGAGGAATCTATAAGCGACACTTTACTCGGCTGCATGGTGGATTTAGCCTTTGCTAGATTGAAAAAAAAAAAAAAGGTTTCTGGGCTATGCACTGCTCTGATAGAATTGCTTCTGATAGTTGATAGTACACATGGTTCCAGACCCAAAGCTGGCTGTAAACTGTACCACCACCATGTTGGGAAGCTGAGGTGGGCGGAGCCAGCAGCCACAGTGGTGTTTCAGTCTTACAAAGATGGATATAACACAGAGAATCTGGTTTGTCTTATCTTTGGGATTTTTAAATGCAGAAAAAGATTTGATCGTAAAAGCTGTTGAGTTAAACAAATATGTAAATTTTAAAGGTACCTTGACTTCAAAATTTGGATATAAGGATATGTTGCTTTGGAAAGGAGTCTCTGCTTTTGTTTCCACAGAAAGCCAGAGGCTGTGGATTTGTTCCAGATTAAGATACATCAGGTTTGATCAGCCAAGATCACCTGAAAGGTCTCCGATGACACCATGGCCCAGATGATCCAACATCCAAAATGGTTTCAAGGCAACTGGCTCAGAGGTTTACCCTCACGGACTATTCCATAATCCTAGACTTTTCTTTGTGTTCCTATAATATACAGCGCCCCCCTCCAGCAGGAAGTAGTAAGAGAAACTACGCCCAAATTCCCAGCTGGCTTTGGAGATGGAATTGGCTCACTCCTTCTCTAAACCCAGACATATTGCTAAAAGAAAAGGTTAAGAGATTCTTGTGTCCCAAATCAGAAGAGCCCTCTGGTGTGGGACAGAGAAAAACCACTATTTTATTTAAAACAGGTTGATTATAAATGCAATCTCTTTCTAAAGATAAAAAGGGGATATGATATAGATATGATAGGATGAAACTTACTTCTAAAGAGCAACAACTCATTTAAAATATTTTACATTGGTACAGATTTTAGTCTATTGATACAAACTTAAAGTTAATTTTGTTATACTGTGTATATATTTCTACTCTTGTTTAAGGTATTATGTTTGTATAGCTCATTTAAAATTGTAATGGATAATTAAAAATAGATTAATAATTAATCATCTGTGATAATCATACTCATAGCCATGTTAGTTAAGTCTTCTAGGTATACATAGAGATATTTCAAATAGATAGGTAATCTTCAAATACATCAAAGACCTACAGAATATGGCATTTAAAATATTTTTAAAATTTAGACTTTCTGGACAGTGACACATGTCTGCTCCTGGCAGCACCGATTTACTTCAGAGAGGAGGATGGGCATTAAAGACACTTCATATCTTATCTTCACCTTGGCAAAAATAGCCATTTGGGCAAGAAACTGTTCTTGCCTGGACTGCTCGATCAACTGGACATGCAGGACCCATAGAAAGGTGTCCACTGAACTTTGCTTGACAAAATGGTCTTTCAGGTTCCTGCTTCACACAGAAAACTGCCAGACATTCTACAGGACACTGAGAGAAGTGACCAAGAGACTCTAGCCTTGTGGGCTGAAAACAAATGCCCCAACACCACAAAGGAACATTAGGTGACTGTCCAGGCTGCCAGCTGTCTCTGTCTACTCCTGCAAGACTCCTGAAAAATGCTTACATCCTTCTCCCGGTTCTCAGGTAATATTATATTCTTCTGAGGTCTTTGATGTGGTTGAAGACTAGATAGTTATAATTTCCTCAGTTATGATACAAGATAAGTTAGATATAAAACCTTAGACTCACAAATATAAGATAGATAGGATATCTTCTTTAATATTGTAACTGTAATTCTTGCTTGATAATTGTTTTGTTATATGTAATTTTACTATGTAAAAGTTAAAACCTCCCTTAAAAAAAAAAAAAAGAAAAGGGGAAGTGCTGTGGATATCGCTCTGTGTAAATAAAGTTCTGATTGGCCAGTGGCCAGGCAGGAAGTATAAGCGGGACAAGAGAGAAGAGAATTCTGGGAAGTAGAAGGCTGGGGAGAGACACCACCAGCTGCTGCCATGAAAAGCAACATGTAAAGACACTGGTAAGCCACAAGCCATGTGGCAAAGTATAGACTAACAGAAATGGGTTAGTTTAAGATAGAAGAAGTAGATAACAAGAAGCCTGCCACGGCCATACAGTTTCTAAACAATGTAAGTTTCTGTGTGCTTTCTTGGTTGGGTCTGAGCGACTGTGGGACTGGTGGGTAAGAAAGATTTGTCCTGACTAGGCCAGGAAGGAAAACTCTAGCTACAATGACCCCCGTGTTAATACACTTATAAAAGGTCTTCAAAGGACAGTGAGTGTGAAAGTGCCATTGGACCGTGTTCTTCCAAGGTCTTCTGCTGCATCAAAGTACTAACAGCTGCTATGGAAGTGCCTATCATTGCACCATAACCTTATCCACTCCACACTCTGGAAAACACAGCTGTAAAATGACACACACACACACCTGGAAGACCTCTCCAAGCAAAAGAAAAGAAACAAATGCAGATAGTTTGCAACGTATAAGAAATAAAAACATAAGGACAAGGCATGGATCAGTGAGATGGCTCAGAGAACAGAGGCACTTACCTCTCAAGCCTGGTGACATGAGTTCAAATTTTCCACAGAGGTGGAAGGAGATAACTCATTCAACAAAATTGCCCTCTGACTTTTTACACATGTGATGTGGCGTGCATGTCCCCAGACTCATTATGAGCACACACAATAATGAAAAATAAGGTGTTTTTTTTTTATAATTTAATTTAATTTTACATATCAGCCATGGGATCCCCTGTCCTCCCCCCTCCCACCCCCCCGCCCCCACCACCCCCACCCCCCCACCCCCGCATAAGCCCCAGGTTCCAAACAGCCAGCTCATGCACTAAGGACAGGTCCTGGTCCCACTGCCTGAGGGCCTCCCAAACAGTCCAAGCTATTCAATTGTCTCACATATCCAGAGGGCCTGATCCAGTTGGGGGCTTCAAATATAAGTTTTTAAATGAAAAACAACTGAAGAGTCTTCACTGGGAACTTGGCGTTTCTTAAAGCGAAGGATACGAAGCTAACCCCCATGCCATCTATTACCTAAGGGTGGAGACCAAGAAATGATTTCACAAATATTCAGGATAAAAAATATGGTCTAAAGCATATGAGAAGTGTCTCAAGGGCGAACAAAGGTGAGTTGACATGGCATCTTTCAGACATTAGCCTCGTTTTCTGCAGAACAAATGTAAGACACATCTTTAAATCGAGGATATAATTTAGCCCCTGGCAGGCAGCTGCCCTCTATGTCTCCCTATGAACATCAGGCTTAAATGTCAGTAGCTTTTGCTATCCATCTAGCCAAAACAATTATTCATACTATTTGATCATAAATAAAAAAATGAAGGGACCCTGCTGATGAGAAAATAATGTTTCTATTTTTTTTTTTAATGAACTACTTGAAGAGACCTCAAAAGAACCCTGGGCTTAGTGAAAAGGACTGGATTAGATGTGTGTGCATAGTGTGTGTGTGTGTGTGTGTGTGTGTGTGTGTGTGTGTGTGTCCTGGGCTTAGTGAAAAGGACTGGATTAGATGTGTGTGCATAGTGTGTGTGTGTGTATGTGTGTGTGTGTGTGTGTGTGTGTGTGTGTATGTGTAGTGTATGCATATGTGTGCAGAGGTACATGACCATGCATGCCTACATGTGTGGAGATCAGATGTTGGCACTGGATATCTTCTGGTAACTCTTTCCAACTATACGTAGTTGGGAAGAGGAAGGGGAAGAGAGAAACAGAAAAGGAGAGAGATTGATTCTCACTGATTCTAAAGATCAGCAATGGATGAGTGTACCTGACAGTGAAGCCACACAATACTACTGTCTTTGTCTCCAAGCTTTGTTTTTAAAGGTTCATGTTACCACGTCTAGTTTTTTTTATTATTATTTTTATTTATTTATTTTTTTATGTGGGTTTTAGAGATTTGAACTCAGGTAACCATTCTTGCAGATTTCTACACTATAAATAATCATGTTCTGGAATAGGCCCTAAAATGTGACAGCATTATCACTCTTATCAGATTAGCAGCTTCTTCAGCTCTCCATAATGAAATACTAATATGCTATAATAAGGTAGAAATGCAGTGTACACTTTTTCAAGTAAAATGGTTACAGGCATCATATTCACATATAAAGCATGAAACTACTTATAAAAGGGCTCCTGCAAAAAGTAATTTATTTCTCTCTTTTATAGCTATTGTTTATATCTTTCCAATAAAGAGAGTTCTCTTTTTTTGTTTGTTTCTTTATTTTTAAAGCATGAAATAAGTTTGGGTTTTATTCAATTGTGGTTTGTTTTTGTTTTTTTTTTTTTGTTTTTTTGAGGTGAGTATCTCACTCTGTTGGCTAGGTTAGTCTCAAACTCACAAACCTTAGCCACCCACCTAACCACTCTTAGACTAGGAAGATAGGCATGCACCACTGTGTTCACCTAAAATGACAAAGAAGGCAAGCCTGGTTCTTCTTCCCTGTGTTGACATACAAGTTCATGGCAACTAGAAAAACTGCAACTAGTTGAGGTTCTCCTGCATCTTAGGCCTCTGAGAACCAAGTTCATGGCAACTAGAAAAACTGCAACTAGTTGAGGTTCTCCTGCATCTTAGGCCTCTGAGAACCATCCACAATGTGTCTAGTGGGGAATGAGAGAAATACTTTCAGAGTTCTCATCCTAGCACCGACATGGTTGCCAGGGGATTCTTGGGTCATCATCTCCCTGTAAAACAAAGGAATTAGACCAGGTCAGGTATCTAGTGTCCTGATCTGTTCGTGTACCTGAGAGCCTGGCGCTTTATCTTAGAAAACCGATGGGTCCCTTTATAGTGTAGTTTCCTCTGAGATACAAGGGGGAAAGTATTCCTGTGAACCAGCATGCAAACCCTCTCCATAACCCAGAAAAGCATAAGCAATAAAGCCCAGACTTGGCCTTGATCTCAGTAGGGAACATCTGAACCACACACCTAACATCGTAATAATTTCTGGAGCTCCCAAGGGACTAGATTTTAATTCATCTGCCTCATAGCCCTGACCCAGCATTCCTAAGTCACTGAAAGTGACAGATCACAAAGAGGTCATTTAAACCAGAGTTAGGACTAAACACCAGACCTTCCTTAACTTAACATAGAGCAAGCAAATATAACCATGAGCTCAATTCTTCCAAGGAGGGAAGGACACAGATTCAGCCTTCAAAATTTTCTGAGAGCTGAGGGACTAGCTTCTGGCCTAACATACTTATCAACCACAGAGAACAAACACCATGGTTTTGCACTATCATGAAGGTTTTACACCTGCAGATTAGTGGACAAGTTGGCTAAACAAGGGCCTCTCTTGCATGACATCAGCAAACAAAGCAAGGAAGGGTAGAGGTAGTTTCTACTACACAGATGCCAACACAGGTTCATGTGACCCATTAAAAAGGATAAAACTTGAACAAGTGTTATCAAAATATGCATATGTCAATTATCTGATAGAGAAAAAGAACAAAATAAACTGAAAGTGAGAAGAAAATGAAATAAAGAATAGAAAAATATGAAAACAGTGCTTTGAAAATATAATCAAAATTGACATATCTCTAGAATAACAAAGAAACAAATGAATGAAAAATAAATAAGCTGGTCAGTGGGAGCACATGCCTTTAATCCCAGCACTCATAAGGCAGAGCCAGGCAGATCTCTATGAGTTCGAGGCCAGGACAGGCACCAAAACTACACAGAGAAACCATGAAAGGAGAGACACTATAACTGATATCAAGACAGGGAGGATGATGCTAAAAAATGTTGAACTACTAGATCCTCACAGATGGGCTAACTCAGAACATGCCAAGAGTTTCTCATAAAGAAATAAAAGTTTGACATGATCTTTAACTAGTAAAGAGAATGGTTTTTAAAACATCTCAGGAAGAGATGACTTCACTGGCGAATTCTACTGAACAGCTCAAAACAAATTAAAGCCAGTACTTGTCACAATCTGCCCAAACACTGAAAAGGGGGAACACTTCCAAGGAATTTATGAGGACAACATGACCCTGATACTAACGCCAGACAACACACATAAGAAACTATAAGCCAATGTTCCTCATAAGCAAGCATCCTTAACAAAGGCTAGGAAAACAATTCAACAGAACCTTCAATGATCATATGCCATGATCCACTGGAATTTATGTGTAAGGTGTGAGAACAGCTCAACATTTGAATATTACTGTTATACATCATTCATAATCAACAGAAATGTAGGTAAAATCCATAGACTCATAGCAATAGGTACATAAAAGTAATCTGAAATAACTTAAGATTCCTTCTGAATTAAAGAAAAATCAAGAAACTAGAAGTAGAAAGGAAACCATCTCTCTATAATAGAGGCCATAGAGGAAAAGTTCACATCTAACATCACATTTTATGGTCAAAAAAAAAAAAAAAGGAAGCTGTTACACTAAGATCAAGAACAAAGCAAGATGTCCTCTTACTAAATCTACTCAACATTTACCAGAAGTCATAGACAGTCATTGGATGAGTAAAATGGATCCAAATTCAGAAGTGCATGTCTCTGCAGTTAACACAGTCCTATGTATATAATTCCTTAGCATCTGTACATTGTCACACATTTTCACAAACATCCTATTAGAACTGAGAATGTAACACTGCAGGAAACAGTATTAACTGAACAAATCACTTATATTATATATATACACATGTATGTGTAAATAATAAACTATAAAATAGAAATTTGGATAATTACTATATTTACAACCATATCAGAAAGAGTGAGATATTTAGAAATAACCTTATCCCTGATAAGGGAATGAAATATTTGTACATTAACAACTGTAAAGAAATTCAAGTATCAAAGACACCAACAAATAGAAAGATAGCCGATTTTATGGATGAGAAGACAATATGATTAAAATATCCACACTTCCCATAGGGATGTAAGATGAAAAGTAATCACCTATTAAAATTTTCATGCCAGAGGCTTGGATGATAGCTCATTCTGGGTTCAATGTCCAGCCCTGCATAAATAGGACATGGTGTCATAACACCCCTAATTCTCAAATGAGAGGTAAAGACAGGAGGATCTAAAATTCATGGTCATTCTTGACTACATAGCAAGTTTGAGGACAGCAAGGAATATATGAGATCCTATCTCTAAAATAACAAAAAAGCTAAAAAAACAAAAACAAAAACAAAAACAAAAAACAAAAAAAAACTAATGAAAATTATTATAGGAATTCATCACAAACAACTCAAAAATTCCTGAGGGATCAATAAAGACTCTGATGCTGGGGCAAATATCTAAATGATACAGTTTAAGAAATAAAGATTTCTCTGAGTTTATGGCTTTGCAAGTTTCAGAAGACCATAGCATGGAGGGTGGTTGTGCAGAGCTGTTTAGAAAGCCAAGAAATGGAGGGCATTCTGCAATAGTCCCCTTCTTTCCTCTGTCTTGCCAACTATTCCTTCAAGACTCCTGGCCTATGGGATTGTATTGCCCACAGAGAATAGCATCCTTACTTAGTGACTCCTCTCTGAAAACATCCTCAAAGACACACCCAGAGATGTGCTTTATGAATCTGAGTCACTCTCAATTCAATGTTGTTAGCAAAGAAGACAGCATCATAGAAACAAAACAATCAAACATTTTATAGAAAGATCATGTTTAAGAATGTATAACATTTCCTAACTTAAAAATACGGGGGTGGCCTGGCAGGAGGGCAGGGGGCAGGAGGAGGGAGGACAGGGGAATCCATGGCTGATATGTAAAATTAAATTAAATTATAAAATAAAAAAGTTTTAAAAAATAAATAAACTTGAGGTGATTATGGTATTGACCCAGAGCCCTCCCAAACGTTAAAAAGAAAAAATTACAAAGCAAAAGGTGTATTAATGGAATTGATTATGGACAACTGCATGGAGATAGCCTATAAGAAGAGCTGGCTGATTACCACTGCTATTATGTAGAGTATGAAAATTTGCACAGTGATTAATGGGTGATTTTTAAAGGTCTGATTCTCCTCAAAGAATATTTCATATTTCATATCCATTTTACCATAGGCTTCTCTTTTTGAAACTCTTCAATAATTTGATATGTACCAACCTGAACCTTCTCTATTTAATATTCTCATTGCTATGGCTCGAGAGTGTTCTTTTGTGTGTTTCTCCTAAAATATATTCCAAAATTTCAGTAGTTAAAATAGATAGGCCAATGCAACTAAAGAGAACCAGAAATAAAAATGCAGGATAAATGGCCAACTGATCTTCAGTAAGTCAGCGAGGAAGAATGCACAATGAGCAGAAAACATTGCATTTAACAAACGGTGTTCGCAAAGCCAGACATCTACAAGGAAACGAACGACACTAGATGTTTTTCTTCTGCCTCACACAAAAATCCAATCAAAATTCATTAAAGGCTTAAGCATATGATCTGAAACTTCAGAAGAAAACACAGGAGAAAGTCCTCATGACATTGCTCTTGGCAATGATTTCACAGACAGACATCGAAAGTGCAGGCTGCATGAGTCAAAGCAGGGTAGAAGAGGGGTCACAGAGCAAATTGTGCCATGAAACAGCAGAGCTTCTACAAAACTAAACCAAAACAGACGGATCCTCCTGACCTGAGAGTAGAGGAAAATATTGTGCTGAGTGCAGAGGCATCAACAGTGAAAGAAACAGAAATAAATCAGCCTTTGTTTAAAAAAAAAAAGAAGTTCTTCAAAAAGATCATACACTAAAATGCCTACAAGAACATGATTAGCAGGGAACTCAAACAGTGTTGACAAAGATTTCAGTATAGACATTATGGAAAAGAGTTTACAGATTCCTTTAAAAAATAATATACTTATCCTATGGTCCAGAAGTTCCAACATATATGACCAAGGGAAATAAAATCACTTTATCAAAGAGATACTGGCAGCCCCATCTATATCACTATACTATATACAACGAAGTCCAGGATCCATCCAGGTAACTTTCAATGGAAGAATAAAAAGGAAGCACATATATAATAGGTACATTATCTATAATATGTGCACATGATAGCCTATTATTCACCTATAACTAAAGAATGAATTCCTATCCCCTGCAGCAATTCAGATTGAACTGAAGATCACTGTGTTAAATGAAATATGCCAGGTATATAATGACCAGTAGCACATTATCTCCCTCATTCATAAACCTGAACAGCAGTTCTTATGGAAGTAAGCATTGGAGTAATGAGCACTAAACCCGAGAAGGGCTCAAGGTGGGGCAATGGAAAGAAGCAGGCTAAGTGGCGTCAAAACTCAAAGAAGCTTAGTTCTCACTCTCTACAGTATAATGGAGCACTTACTGCTCATAGTAATTTATACTCTATTTTAGCATAACCAGAAGGGATGTTCCCAAGACAGAAACACAGTGTAGTGCTTACTCATTTCTGACTGTTTTCCCTTTGCACACACCATCAAGTTGCTTGAACGCTATAAAGCCATAAAATACTATCTCAGGAGATTAGGTCCAATGAAGAATGTAACAAAATGAGTCCTTCTGTCCATCAAATGAAAACGTCCCAGAGGGGTGGCTCAGAGGAACAAGCGTGAAGACCTGAACTCACCAGAACCCACCTAAAGCCAAGTGCAAAAGCACATATCTGAAACCTCAGTGCTGAGATGAAGACAGGAGAATTCCCAGAAAATGGGACTTATACATATCTAAATGTCACAGAACTGACCATAGCTATCTGTATGCTTTGGTGACTACTGTAACTAGTCTCAAGAACAGTGAAAAGATCAATCAGACAAATTTTGACACCAAACTATACAATCCATCAAAATCTGGAACTGGAGAGATGGCCCTGGCTGCTCTTCCAGAGGACTCAGGTTCGGTTCCCAATATAATATTCACATGGTGGCTCACAATGGTTTGTGACTCCAGTTTCAGGGGATCAGATGCCCCCTCTGGTGTCCTGTATTTATATGGTGCACATACATACACACAGAGAAAATGCTTATACATATAAAGCAAATATAAATAAATCTATGAAAACAGAGTCACTAATATAATTATCAAGCTAATATTTGAAATATACATGCAATATGTATTATATAAAAAGTTACAAGAATGTCACTGTTCAATTCTTATGCTAGGTAATACATGCTTATTGTTTCTTTTTCAATACATGTGATTATCTGTTGTGTTTTATGATGTTAGGAAACATACCATTCTGAGATTTCCTAACTGTACATCAAAGGCAAGATTGCTCTCTTCTGACAGAAAAAACAAAACAAAACAAAACCGGCAAAGTAAATAAGCCAAATATGGTGACAGGCTTGCTATCCCAGCACTTGAGATCAGGAAGTAAAATAATGGTGAGTTCAGCTCAGCCTAGGCACTTAGCAGCACTTGTCTCAAGAACAAGAAGATAAAGAAAGGACTGAGTGCTCCACAGACTCTCACTCTGCATCTTGTCCATCTCAGTTTAGGAGAGGGGAGGATGGAAGGGGAGGAATAGACAGGAGGAAGGGAGGGACAGACAGGAGAGGGGATGGCAGGGGCAGAGAAACAAAGTCAATATATAGCTTCACTCTCTAGTGGGCCAAGCAGGCCTAGCTGTTGGAGCGGGGGTGCTGACTTACAGTTTACAAGTGCACTTTAGCTCTAGACATTTGGTATCTGCCTCTTTGAGTCTCTCTGTAAACAGAGAAGATAACTGCAGAAAACCAATTCACAAAAGACCTGTCTCTGGAATGAACTGTGACAACATAATAAAGAACCTAGATCAGTAATGATGCTGTGAGATGAACAATTCCCAGGAGCCTGTTTCGTGTCCCGTGGAAAGGGAAAGAAAACACAAGCTGCTTGGAAAATGACAGATATTCACAATTTACTCTCAACTACAAGAAAGTCATGGACATGTGATTTCCTTGAGGAAATATGCAGAGCATTTCCCTTCTTATATAAATACATGATATATATTCACATATCTTCTTTCTCCCCAAATCCCCACTTTAATTTCACCATTCTCTAAAAATTGATGGGACTGAGTTTTGAAAGGAAATATTTTCTTTGCCACTACATGCCAATTTTTAAAAGAACGAAAGCAGGGAAATTGAGAAATAAATAATTTAAACTTCAAAGCTCTTTGAGGAAGTCACTCCAGGGACATCACAAATCATTCAGATAAAGGGGCTTTTGTTCCTCTCAGGAACCCAGTAGAGAAGCCCAAGGCCACCCAACACCTAGCCTGGTTCTGTTACCACGATTTTGTCACTTTCTCTTATGTAAGATCCTGTGTGCAAATAATTTGTTAACAGAGACAAGAAAACTCTTTCCTTTGAATTACTATCTTCATTATACCCCTGCAGGCTTAAGGGGACAATGATGTACAAACTCCATTACAGGACAGGGAAGCAAATACAGAAGCTCTTCTGAATACCGGATTACCTGTCTCTTTTCAATACTGAAAAAGAAAGATAGCCCTTTCTGTCTCTATGAATTATTGCTTAGAAATCAACATCACTTTAGAGTGAGTAAATTAAAACCCACAGGAATCCTTACAAAGAAACTCTACCCCTCCACACCATATCCTAATAGTTTTGTATATTAGTACTTCCCAGCACATGCGACACAATCTCCAGCAACTTTCTAATATTTTCTGTCACTTTCAGAGAATGAAAACTGCCTTCTGGCACTGTCCTGTCACTCAGAATTGTCACTACATATGTAACATGTCTAGCCCTGGTAACACAACTAGATGCTTGGTCAAAGACTCCAAACTTCCAGCTTCCTTAACCAGGCCTTGACACAGAGAGGGGGAAGAGCATTGGCTCTGCCCTGGCCAGGTTTGCTGGCCTCTGACTTACTAATCTAGACTTTCTTCGTGGTTTTCTCAGATTCTCTCTTTGACAATTCTGTTTGTTTGTTTGCTGTTTTCTTGTGGCAAGATCTCACTGTACACCCTCAAGCTCAGAGCAATTCTCCTGCATCAGCTACGAAGAAAGGGCTTTCATTTGTCTCCAGTTTCAGAATTTGCTTGCCCCCTGTCCACAACTCACATTGGTGCTGTTGGACTCCAGCCCCTTCCTAGGTTCTTGTCAAAAAAAAATTTTTCTTTCTTTAAACTCACTCCTCCATGTTCTTTCCAGCTCTCTTGGTTCTCTTCTCCCTCCTATGACCCATACCTGAGTATTCAATATTCCCTTTCCCAGCAGAAATCCTCCCCAGTTCACACAGTCCATGTCTCTATCCCATGGTCTCCAGGCCTCAGCCACAGCTGCCTCTGAGTTCTCAGCACCAATTGGTAATAGTCTACCATGAAGCCCCAGAACACCAGAGGTAGGCACAGTTCCTCCTCCGTGTCCCACTTAGTGTCACACAGAAGGGAATGTACTTTCCATATAGTTCCATGGTCAGTTTGTAGAGATACAATGGCATTCAGGGCTTCATGAACAATGTCTCCCCTGGTCTCCTCAGTCCTAACAAAGCTCAAAGAAGAGATTCTGAGCAAAAGCCACCAAGCCAGGCTTCCTTTATTTATCCTCACTGCTTACAGAAGAGTTACGACTCCTACCATTGCTATATGGTGTCTGAGATCTATTGGTTTGCTCCTGGTCCTTACTGTTTCAGCCATAACTAATAGTCCTATTTTTATTTTTTTTGACACACTTTTCATTATTTTTTTATAACTTTTAACTGCCCTTCATCGCATTTCTAACAGAAAATACAAATGTTCCTTTATGTTAAATATATAATTTGTGTTCATATAAATGCTAATATTGAATTAAAATGCAATATAAGTAATTGTATTAATGTATTCTCTTACTATAAACATAGCTGAATCTGAGCACTTTATAAAGAAAAGAAGTTCATTTATCTTTCAGGTTGTGTGATTCAAGAACAGAATGCCAAACATACCAAGAAGCAGAGCAGGAGTCATCACAAGGGCAGCTGAGCATGGACAGTCAGGCTTCTAGCAACTTGCTGTCCTGAAAGCTAACTCACTCTACAATACTGGCCTTCCTCCCTCCCTCCCTCCCTCCCTCCCTCCCTCCCTCCCTCCCTCCCTCCCTCCCTCCGTTCCTTCCTTCCTTCCTTCCTTCCTTCCTTCCTTCCTTCCTCCCTCCCTTCCTTCCTCCCTTCCTTCCTTCCTTTCTTCCTTGAGGAGACCAGGACCCAGTCACCTTCTATCGGGCTACATCTCTTAAAATACCATCATCTCAAATCACCATACTGGGGACCAAGCCTCTAGAAACTAAACTTCTGGGAAGGTGTGCCCAAGCAACAGCTACAAGTAAAGTGCTCCATAATATCAAATAACCAGTAGACATTCTTGCATCCTGGATCCTGGCAGGACATAACATGAGGTCATGAAGGTCATAATAAATATGCATCAGTTGGCAGAAAATTTAAAGCAAGAATTTGAGAATGTTCAAACAAACCAACATTTAAATAAACAATACATATTAAAATGTAATAACTTGTTAAAGTTTTTTGTCCAGATCAGTATTTTAAACAGAAACTGGTAATTTCTACAGGAAGATCCAAAGAACTCCTTCTGTATTCAAATCTATTCAGCTCAGCTCTGAGTCAATGTGGGTACCCATCAATGTAAAGCCCAGTAAAGAAAATGCCTAAATGAGTGTGACTCTGTGTAGGGGTGTGCGGCACATGGTCCAGATGCCTACAGAGACCTGAAAAAAAAAACGCTAAATTCCCTGGAATCAAAGTAATAGGTGGTTATGGGGTGCCCAATGTGGATGCTGAAAACAAAGCATGGATCCTCTGAAAGAGCGGCAAGTGCCCTTAACTCTGGAGCCATCTCTTCACCCTATAGTAACTGGTTCTCATGTAATAGAACACATGTCTGGGAGGAGGAAACTCGTAAAATTGTATACTCAACAAGTTAACATTCTGTTATTATTCTTACACAATTCAGTAAACTCTAAAGTTCATTAAAAACTTCAAGGAAACCCAGTAATTAAAATAAACAATACCTACACAACAATGATGAAGAATCCTGTTCCTACCTCTGAAGTGGAAGCTGAATAGTATATCCCAGCACAAGATGCTGGCAATACAGAGCAAAGCCAGAGGAGGGAAAGGCTAGCCACAGCAGAGAAAGGAACAGCTGTACCTGTTCCAAACATCACAGATGCCTGCACACTAGAATAACAGTTCTCAAAGCTTGCTTTGTCTATTTGCAAATTTGCCACACCACAGTCAAAACTGTTTTCATAAAACCAGTAACACAGTATTTACCTTATTAAATATTGACAATTGTGCTCATGGTAGAAAAGTAATGGTGGATAAAACTGCTTGTGCATTAGCACATATCAAAAGATGTAATGCCAATGCATTCTTCACCACCACACACCAGAAAAACCTAAGACCACACACTACCAAATCACAGCACAACACACCACCAATGCACAGGACCACATAGCACCAAAACATAACAATATGCATCACCAAGTCATAGCACTACACATCAATACATAAATCCCCAATTCCCCAACAAACAACACTGCACACCACCAATATATAACACTGCACACCACCATAGCATGACACACATTATCAATACATAACACCACACATCATCAATACACACTACCACACACCGCCAATACATAAACCCTCACAACTAATACATAATGTCATATATCAAAATATACCACACACACCATGAAAAGAGACCATGCACTACCAACATATATACCACACACCAAAATATAATACAACACACCACCAAAACCTAAGCCCCCACAAAATCAAAACATATTACACACCACCAATATATAAACCTACATGAATTATATGTAACACCACAAACCTTAAAAACATAACAAATATCACCTACATAACAGCAATTGAAGAAAAATTTTAAGTTAGTGTTCCTAGTATCGTTTCTAAGGATTAGTAAGAGGAACATAACTTCACCAACTTTTAAAATTTAAATCATCATCATCTTAACATTGTACCTGACAATATGGGGAGTCACACATAGGGCTATTGCTATAACCCAAAATGAATTGTTTCAGGAATAAACACTCTTGGATAGTTTGACTTATCAACTAAATTAGATTCCTATTCTTCATGCTATTCATTAATAACACACACACACACACACACACACAGAGAGAGAGAGAGAGAGAGAGAGAGAGAGAGAGAGCGAGCTCTGGTAATCCAGATATGAATATTTGGGATTTATTTTTAGGAAAAGTAAATCAAAAGATCAAATAACCTTGACCAAAAATGGTTGAATGATATAATATTCATGAATCATAATATTAGAAAAACATTAGCTCCTGTGAGTGTTCCCTAATATTTATATATTCTCTCCAGTAACAAAGAGTGACACTAAATGGAAGTGCCTTTTGATGCTGTGCAATGACATACTCAACCTCTGGAAGACTTCCAAAGAAGGCAACTGAGTATCTTCTAGCTGTTCTGTATGTTGTTATAAAATCACTTGTGAACAAAAGAGTCCATGCATGCCAGAGCAGTGAACTGTAATGAAACAGAACAAAATGTCTACTGATCTGATTTTAGATTTCACATAAAAACCCTCTCTTAAGGAACTATCATTTGTTAACTTTGGCACAACATTAAAGAACATCCAGAATTGGGAAAAGTTATCTAAGCACTCTTCCCTTTTTCACGTCTGCATGTGGTCATCCCTTCTGCACATACCTCAGACAAATTAATATATCACTGTGAAACCTCATGCAAGTGTGGAGTTTTCCATAAAGTCAGCCACTAAACTAACACATAACAATGCAAACCAAAATGCTCTTCTCACTAATTTCATAACTATACTTATTATCATCAAATTTTCATAAGGTAAGTTATTCTTGTTAATAGTTAATGCCTACATTTATACAAATTTTTTTGTTTCTTTGTTGGTTGTACTAGGGATTAAATCCAGACTCTCATAAAATACTCTATGACTGAGCTCTGCCCAATGCATTTACAGTACAACACAGTACAGTAGGTAATGGAAAATTAATGCCTGTGTATCACAAAATAAATACACTTGAAGAAAAAGATGTACATACAATAATTCCTGGTTATGCAAGCATACACAACCAGAAGTTGCCATGGATAAACTATTGATGAGTAAGAAAGTGTAAGAACCAAGGACAATACCAATGATTAAGGAGTCAGTAAAAGCAGCTGACGACTTCTCGTCCGAAAGGTTGGGAAGAAAGGTAGGGGGGAAAAGACTCAGAAGTTAGAAGTTATAGAAGCTAACCATGAAGTGGGTGGATGCACGAGTCTGCTGGGGTTAGAGAACAGCATGTAATCCTTACCGAGTAATAATGATATTAAGGAAGTGACTAGATTTCTTTAAGAGGAAGAAAATAATATCTGTTTCAAAAAATGGAGAAGGGCTGGGAGTGCACATCAACAAATGAAGGACCGAGGGTGTTTTGCTTCTTAAGGTAACATATGGCTTTAGGAACTAAAGGGAGCCCAACAAAGGGGGAAACAGCCATGTAAAGCTCAGAAAACAGCTCATTTTAGTTCAGGAAACACAGTAATGAGTAGATGGAAATGTTAATGAAATATGTACACTCCATATTTTTTTTCAGGCAGGAGCCCCTTCAATATGTTTTTAAATCCTTAAGCATAAAAGAAATAAGAGATAAATGAAATAAAGGAAGAACTGTTCCAGAGTGGAGAAAGTGGATCCCACAGTGCCCTCACCAAGGAGAACTTTTTCTTCAAAGTCAGGAGCTGAGGAGGCAAAAAAAGAATGTTGCTAGACAAGCCTCAGAATGAAGAAGGAACAGATCATTGGGAGGCTCTACCAAACAGCTTGATTCCTTTTCTCTACAGCAAATATTAAAATGTCATGCTGGAACTGAACCCAGTGGGAGGAAAGGCTGAGTGCTGGAGAAAGTCACAAACAGAGTGAGAAGGCTGACAGAAGCACCAGAGGACCTCAGGACCATACAGCACATCCCCAAACACGTCAGCAGATGAGACGAATCAGCACAGGACATGGCAACAAAGAGGCTTCGACAAACATCTGTTGATTTGGTATCTAACATGTTCTGTTAGCAGGTTATTATTTCACTCAGTGTTATTCAAGTGAAGGCTCTATGAAATTTCATTTCATACCTACATTATTTCTCAGAAGGACTATGTGTATGTGCATGCCATGTTCTTCTTGCTATGACCCAATATCTTGACCAGCATTTGTGAGGAGAGGTGCAAAATGAGTTTATCTTACCTATGTCAAACCATGTTTGTGTAAAAATATTAACTCTGATTTGTCAATGTCATCAATTCTTCACTTGATTCTACTGTACTATCAAGCACAAATAAGCTGTTAGGCACAAAGCTATGAAATAGTCATGTTCTAAAACTATATATGGCCAGCTCCTCTCAATTGTATGCAACAAAGATTGTTAACAGACACATGATTTAACTAAAAAAGTAAAAGATATCATCATATGAAGGATTCAATTCAGTTAACTGCCAAAATGTATGTGTGAAAGAAAAAGGATTCTGGGAGAGAAAACGAGTTTAACATCAGCCCTAATCACAGGCTTATGAAAATAAATTTAAATATTATTAATGTCCAAGGGTTGCTTGACTTTAGTTGTACCTCTTCTATTTTAAAATCACCGTGGTGACAAAAAAAATCCTACTTAAAAAAAAATCCACTTTCTCTTTGGACCCATCTATAGTATCATTTAATTTAGATATGTCTTCTACATTTCTCTCCTTAGTATTGGCTTGATAATTTGACTTATACAAAAGAGGTCTAATTTATTTGATAAGAAAAGACTTACTTAGAAGTTATTTATTCTTCTATTTATCAAAGAAAGCAAGCTGCAGTAAAACTAATCCAACAATACACAACAAACATTTATGACCAGGCAAGTACCAGTTGGGACCCTCTGAACAAACTTCCACATCATTTTACCTCTTGAAAATGATGGTAACAGGCACTTAACATTAACATAGTATGACATGTGGGATAAAATCAGAAGGTGAACACTTTTTTTTTCCTTCTAAATGTTGAATTTCAGTTTCCAAGACAGTACCTAATCACACTTCTATAGAATGCTGTTAGTTCACAGAACTCACACCCTCAACTGAAATTGCTAACTATTTAAAAGTTCTACCTGGTAGGACAAGGCAATATTTACTCAGCTAAATCCTGAAGGATTGGCAAAATATGGATAAATGGAAAGTTAAGTTTCTAAACTAAACGTAAAATAATGATGATTACGATGATGATGATGATGATGATGATGATAGCAAGGAAAGGTTAGGAAAAGGGGGTAGATCAAGCTTTCTAAAACAAAATAGTAGCTGTAGCCAAAGTTTGGAATATAAATTCAAGAGCCCCTTGAAATCTAGGGTTAAAGGAAATATGCTGGACTTATTGGACAAGAACAAGAACTTGTGGGTTACTGAATGTAAGACCAGCAAGAAGAAAATGAAAACAGTATGCTGAGATGTATAACAATAAGGTGACTAAACTGGAAAATACCACAGCTCTGTTGACTATGATGTGAATAGGAGAAGCATTGAAAAGAAATCTGAGCACAATGATAGAGGAGGTCATTCCAAAGGAAAGAGGTGGGTTCCATTTCAGTTTCATGCCTGACTAACTGGAATAATGGGGATGCCAATTTTTAAAACTGGACAATTATTTGGAAAGACAAGATCATTAATTCAAGTGATTGCAAAATAACAGTGTGCCATCAAAGAGAAATTGCAAAGTAGGGAGTATGAAAATACATAATAGAACACTAGAAGAAAAAAAAAAAGCCTGGTCCAGGTATACAATGATGACAGCACAGGCAATTTCCATGTGTATCCACTTTGTAAATTATCTTTTTCAATCAGTCTCTCATCTTTGGCCAACATTTTCATCTTGAACTTTTCTACAAGGAGGCAAGAAGCTGGAAATAAGTAAAGAACCATCCAGTCTGCTAATGGAAACTAGATAAAAGAATCTATAGAGACTAATGAGCACCATAGTAAATTGTCTAAACATGGCTTTTGTTTATCATTGCAATCTTACCTCTAATCAATATACACAACTGAAATGCAAATGTTCTAGCATTACATGGTCAAAGAGACAGAAGTTCTCAGAAAAGGTATCAAGTGCATTTATATTTATACATAAATTTTAGTTTATGAACAAGTTTATAGAAATAACTCATTCTTTTCCAGTGTGTGCACAGAAGCAAAAGAAAATCTGAGTTGCTTATGCCATGATTTTGACACTAGAGTTCTAAGGGTTTGAGAAAACTTATTAAAGGGTAGGGAAAATGTAGGCTGACATGATTGGACACCCATACAAGAAGAACTACCTGAAACACTAAAGGCTTCTTGTGAAGCTCCTCAGGGTGAAGACAGTATGAGCAAAAGAGAAAGGAAAAACAAAAAACAAAAAAACAAGATTGTGTAGTGAACACTTAGATCAAAAATCTGAAAACAAAATGAAGTGTTTCCCAAGATGGTGGCAGTCCTGTTCAGTGTCCTGATTCCAGAACTGGCTAATAGCAGAGGTGAGCACCTGAGTGTACCCAGGAATGCCATAGGGGTGGACAGCCTATGCCAATCATGTGCAGAGGTTTGAGAAGACAAGGTAAAGCTCAGAAGCTCCACAAAAACCCAGGCTCCAAGCATCTTAGTAGATGCTGGGTTCCAAAAAACCCTCAATACACCTGAGCCATGTACTCTAGCGACAAAGGGACCTTCCAGTGATCATGTCTCCCACCAGGATCTCCCGGTGAGTTCTAAGCATCCACCACCCTGACTGACCTCCATAAGGACAACTGAGGCCATGACTAGTTAGCATCCAGTACTCTCAAGGAGCACAGTTCTCAGGAAGTGTCTGCTGCAGAGTTAACACCCACTCACTACCCTTCCTCCACCAGTGGACAGGGGCATGGTGGTTTGCTATGCACTGTCCAATCCAACTTCAGCTCACTTCCTGCTGCCTCTCTCCACTGTCTGTGAGTGAATACTGCCTCCAGATATTGCATAAGTCTCTCAGAGATAGGTTGATTGATAGATTTGTTTGCTGTGAGTTGTCCCCCATTTTTTATGCATAAATAATAAATGATGCATTGGAAAACCACTCCAGATTGTCTGCCTCATGTTCAAGACAGTTCTCTAACGTACTTCATAAACACATTAGTTACACTTCTATTATCAGCTGCCAGATCCTTGAAATTCAGAGGCCTCAGCATAAGAATGTGCACCATTAGCTGAGCAATGGCAAAAACAGTGAGGCACACCAGGAGAGGGCCCAGGCAAGCTCAGAGAAAAGGAGTTACCCTGTCTCCTACAAGTTGAAAATTGAGAGGGACAGCAATGTCCTTCTGTGTTTTGAAATTGTTTTCTTGTTCTTCTTGGGATTATTAAGCATATTCTGCTTGTTCTGGTTTCTAGAATATGCAACTATGAAGCCGTAGTCATATGACTATGGACGTGTTGATCATGTCTGTTTGTCATGTCTGTTTGTCATCCTGCAGTCATTTCCTTAGAGGTATGGTGGCTTGACTTATCTTTTCCTACTGGATTATGTCAGAAAAGAGATTTCTCTGGGTTTAAAGGATATTTTAAAACAACAACAACAAAAACTGATTATGAAATTTCAGAGGGAAATTATAGTTTTTTGTTTTTTGTTTTTGTTTTTGTTTTTTTTTTTGAGACAGTGTTTCACTGTCTTTCTGGCTGAACTGGAATTCCTTATGGAATTCCTTATGGATTTGGCTTGCTTTGAACTCACAGAGATACTCCTAAGTCTCTCTCTCCTGAATACTAGGATTAAAAGTGTGCACCACCAAGCCTGGCTTAAAGGAAAAGTAAGGTCTTTAAATTCACCTCAAGACAGAGTCTATGCATTTTATATGCTAGGACTTTCCAAGTCAATCCACCAAAATTAAGGGCAGATCTATCAAACTGGCCCAAGATAAAATTTAAATTTGCAGAATGAAGATTCCAATTCCTATTGCTATTAGATAATTAAATATAATGTTAGGGTTACAGAATTTTAAAAATCTCACAAGTTGAAATGGCCTTAAACAACAACATATGGTCTACCTAGATATCCAATTTGAAATCCGTTAACATAGGCCTGCCAAACAAGATTCCCTTGCCAGAACAGCTCTAATGACAACAACTTCCCCCTTCTCCAGTCAATTATATCTCATCTGATCTCTAATTGAAAGTTCCTACATGGGAGTCAAAATCTCACTCCCTAAAGCTTGTGTTCATTAGATTGGGTTTTAGCTGATACCAAGTCATAAAGTCTGGTTTCTTATTTACCTCACAGATTTTTCAAACATTTGAAAACAACATTCAATTATCTCAGTTCCTTTAGCACTTCCTAGTATAAAAATATCTTAATTGCTTCTACTGTCATTTCTCTGTCCTGGAAATATTGAGTAGAGCAATGCAGAAATGCCTATGTATTTTGCTTTAAATATCTGTTAAGTATAACACTATATGTGTGTGTGTGTGTGTGTGTGTGTGTGTGCATGTGTGTATTATGTATATACCTATATAGATTCATTTATATCATTATGATTGTATCATCAAACATTTTCCAATAATCTATCTAACCCATACATGCACAAATGATAGGTGAACCAAGGGTAACTCATTTACCTACCTCATTAGGCTCTGTTCATCACTTTATTTTTATTTTGTTGTTGTTATCATAAAAAGTAAATGGGTTTTATTATGACAATTTGTTATATATGTATCATTGTGCTCCATTCATATTCACCAGAGTATACATTCTAATCAACCAACTCCTGCTGGTTCCTAGCCTCCTGCAAGATAGGCCTTCTTCACCCACCCTACCATCCATATATATATGGTTCTGCATATAGTACCGATATGCAGCTTTTTTCATTCTGAGTCTTATTCCCTTATTTCAAGGTTATACTGGATGCCTCATTAAATTTTCCAACATTACAAACTTCAGTTTGTATGAGTCTTTTTCTTTAAAGATTTCTTTTAACCACTGATAAAATGTTGAATATAATGAAGTCAAAATTCTACCACACTCAAACATAACCTTGGGTGAAAATGTTCCATCCATCAACCTAGTTATGAATACATCTAGTTGTCCATTTGCTGAAACCCTATCAGTGATGTAAAGTCCAGATATAACAGAGCCTGGAAGAAGCAAAGACATTTGGGTTTCTCTGGACTTACTGAAGAAATTTTTACTTTACCTATATTTTGCACCAGGCATTCTGTTGTCATCTTTTAATGAGTCAACTATGACGTTGTTCTTTCATGAATTTACAAAGAGCTGGAGAAGAACACCATTATAACTGATAAGCTCCAGGAAGAATTATGAACATGGGAGACAAGTAGAGGGCTATGGAGATAGAGAAGGTGATTACCAAAATTGTCAAAATGAGGAAAGAGACTGGGATGCCTCTCAACAACCATAGTGCCAGCCTAGTATATGTGAGGCTCTTAGCTTGATTCACAGCATCAAACACACACACACACACACACACACACACACACACACACACACACACACATTTCTTAAAGTAGAGATCATGGTTTTAAATTTGGATTAAGTTTGATGTCATTATGGAAATATCAGTTTAAAATGCTGAATGAAAAAGGATACATGCAGTACTATTTGTAAAAGTCCAGGCAGACAGGTTGAGAATCAACAGTGTAAAAATGATAGTCACTGTCATGAATTTGGAGCAACAGCATCAAGGTAGAAGTAGAAGTTGTCTAACACTGGTGCTTTAACTGTTGAGAAGAACACTGGTAGCCATGGGAAAGAGCAAGTGTGAATGAGAGGTGACTTGTGTGCACTCTTTGGTCCAGGGACTGAGATGGAGAGGATAGTGATGACAATGTCAGACTGTAGCCATCAAGGGTCTTCTGTGTAGAGACAAGAAATATCATCCATATCAAGAAAGCCATGGAGTTCCTGCAAGGTGTCTCAATACTGGAATGACTTAATAAGATCTAAGATCTGGAAAACAAACAAACAAACTCTAGAGTCAGTGTGGAGAAGGAATGGCCAAGAAACAAAACAAAAACAAAAACCAAGAAGTGGAAAGATTATAACAAGCCGTATTACAGATTGTAGGGAAGATAATTCAAACAATGTCTGTAAAGAAGTAGAAGTGAATACAAGCCAGCTGTGGCAAAGAAGAGCTGCTGAGTCTTGGTGACTGCTGAATCTGAGAAACTAAGAGCAGGTTGAGAGTGATTCTAAGATGGAAAAGAAGCTGTTGAGGTCATTTGCTGGCAAATGGGAATTGTAAATTAAGAGTGGTGTGGAGGAGTTCTGAGTGCAAATTTTAGCATGTTGAGCTGAGCTTTGTAACATGATATAGTGGGTGTTACCCTCCACACAACTCTGAACTAGAAATAAAGACCTGGGAAGTAACAGTGAGTGACCTCAGCTATACAAATGAGTCTGGGCGAAATCTCACAGGCAGAACAGAAAATCACATTTGAGATATCTCACCAGTGCCTCTCCTGTATTTTAAAATGTATATTCTCATAATGGAATTCCCAGTGGGAAAAACTAGTGTTCTGATGGAAAATTAGAAATATTTAATGCTTGTTCAAGACAAATATGCTAGCCAGCTACATATGCTCCCATTGCTTACCAATGCCACCCTCACAGTTTAAATAAACCAAAGGTTACCAGGCAAGAACCTGACAATACTAAGAAGCATTCATTTTCTATCCTCAACTTCTAAGATTTCTAATTCTAACACTGCTAAGCAAGACACCTAATAAATGTACACAAGATAAGCAGTGTAGATTGCTAAACTACACATAACTGAATAAGATTATTTTACAGCACATTACTGTGGCTGAGATTCTAGCCTGAGATTTCAGAGAACTCTCATATAATGGAACAAATTCCAGCCAGAGAAATGACTTCTGAATTTCTTAAGCTCCTTTTCTTAAATCAGATCTTCTATCCATTTTACTTGTTTTGTTTTTTAAGCTAGACCTCACTGTGGAAACTAGGATGGCTTTGAACTCTCAATCCTCATGTCAACCGCTGGGATCATAGAATTGTATTCCTATGCCAGGAGACACTTATTTATAAGAAAAATATTCAACCAAAAAATATGCAATTATAATTCACCAGGGCACACTTACTTTTAATGTACTTATGTGCTTGTTTTTATGATCATGTGTGTATGCTTGTGTCACAGCATGCATGTGGATGTCAGGGTACACCTCTGGAAACTGGTTCTCTCCTTCTACCTGAAGGGTTCCAGAGAGCTGTTAACTGGGGCCCTTTTGTTCAGCAGGACACACCTTTACCTGCTGAGTCATCTGCTCTGTCCTACTTACATACTGATCAGCTAGATATTTGACAGAATTACTAAAACCACCAGAAAATACTTAGTGTCGAAATTATACAAATGAAATAAAGTGATAAATTTAAGGCTATGGTAGGAACCAGCAAGATCAACTTCCAACTCATTATATATGAAGTATTGAGACAGGGGGCCCAATAGACATCGACAGCACCTTCTCAAACCTGATAACTTTCACATTCTTCAAGAGAAACTTTATGGTCTTACCTTACTAAAACGATCTCTCTTAATGCCTATAAACACCATTTATACTGACCATTTATATTTGTTGGGTAACTTAACAGTGTAGTTGTGTGGGGAAAAAAAGAACACGTGTCCTCTAAATACTACTTCAAAGTAAATGGTGACAACATGACTTGCTGTTGTGAACTTCAAACAATTTGACTTTTGATGCAGGAAGTTGTGGTGATATTGTGTTCCCCAATGTATTGTGCACCCTAATAAACTTATCTGGGGTCAGAGAACAGAACAGCCACTAGATATAGAGGCCAGAAAATGGTAGCACACATGCCTTTATTCCTAGCATTCCAGAGGCAGAGATCTGTCAGGATCTCTGTGAGTTCAAAGCCACACTGGAAACAGCCAGGCATGGTGACTCATGCCTTTAATCCCAGGAAGTGATGGCAGAAAGCAAAAAGGTATATAAGGTGTGAAAACCGGGAACTAGCCTGGTTAAGCTTTTAGGCTTTTGAGCCGCAGTTTAGCTGAGATCCATTTGGATAAAGACTCAGAGACTTCCAGTCTGAGGAAACAGGATCAGCTGAGGAAATGGCAAGGTGAGGTAGCTGTCGCTTGTTCTGCTTCTTTGATCTTCTACTATTCACCCCAATACCTGTCCAGGTTCATTTTTATTAATAAGAACTTTTAAGATTCATACTACAGGAAGTATGGCATGGTCTTTATGGGGAGGTAGGTACCTGAACCAAATCACTTACTCAGAAGAAAATACAAATGATCCACAATAGCCTGACCCCACCCCACCCCCCGCAACTCCACCACACACAGCCACCATGACCACAGGCATATACCAGCTTGTATCAACAAAGAGTATTGAGAACTTGAAAATGCCTCTTTCACTTGAGAAGAAGGCCCAGCATCATCCCTCAAAGGCTAATCTCTTGATTAAGATACAAAAATCATAACACTGAGGAACCCTGATGTCAGCAAGTGGTGGACTGGACTAAGCCTGCCTCTCCATCACTCAGCAGATACCCAAGGGTACAGAGGCCAAGGAGAAGCATGCATATAATTAAAGGTTATCCTATAAGATAATAATTTGACCCTGAAATAATACTGTTAAATAGGTAGGATGTCAATAGTAAAATTATGAGATGCCTCTTGACATGACATGAAATGTATTTAATACTAGACTTTATTCTCCATGATGCTGACTTCAGAATTTTGGTCTCTCACATCTGTACAAGTATCAGCTGCAATATATGAAGTCTAAGGTACTTGATTTACAAAATATTTCTTCCTAAAGACACTTTGTGTTTCGTAGAGACATCTAGAAAATTGCAGTGGTTCACATGTAAGTCATGATGCTGGCATAAAATGTTGTCTGTGGTCAATATGACATCTCAACAATCTTAATTGAAAAAATGGCCTATAACAGCAAAGTAATCACATGTGCTGTATTATTACTTAAAACACATTATAATATGTAGAAATCATTATATAGTGTTCACCTGTTGGATATTTTCAGTTTTTATTGACCAGTAATATTAAACCCTCCCAGAAAAGAATCCAAGCTGGTAAACTTTGACTTCAGAGAGATTATAGCTGGATTTTGTCTTTACAAGTAATTCTATATTTTATTACACACTTTCAGAGAGATACACTAAAGTCCTTTTATAAATCCTTTATGAACAAATACTGAAAAAGAAATGATGTCTACCATGCAAATTTACTTCCATTGTGATATACCGGTACAAATATAATAGACCTCAAGATCATAGTTTATCTGGTTCTTCATAAATTTTCATTTCAGATTATTTTTTAAATCTACTTTTTGAATCATTTTTTTCTCAAAAATATGGACTCTCATCATCCAATTAAAATTGCATATCTGGCCTAAGAAAGATATAATAACTTATTTCACTTCTGTAAATGATATGTGAAGATGTATGAACACAGGCCTCCTTTACCACTGGGAAGGGACCATGACATTGCAAACCTGACTACTCTTAACGTTTTGCTAGCAGGATACAATGGGTGCATGACTGGGTGTGGAAAGAGTCATGGGTGGGCATTTTAGTAACCAGTATGGCTGTCAACAAGAGCAGCAACATGGCTCTGCAGAAGGATATAAGATGTGAAGGACATACGACGGGCACAGGTACTGCTTCTTTTTCCCCTTTCCCTTCTTGGAAGATTTCTCTTTCGAACACGCTTCTTCAACCCACAAGGACATGAAAATAAAAAAGGAGACTGCTAATGAAAACTTCATCTTGAAGGTGGAAGTTTCAGCAGCTTAATCTACGAGAGAAAACAGGAAGACATTCACACTGAAGAAGCCCGTGACATTCCTGGACTTCTCTCTGAGGAGCGTTACCACTGCTACCCAACAGGCAAACGTATTTGTACCTCGAATCCTATATCATTGTACACTTAAGTTTTCTTTACATAGCGGTAAACTCTTCTGAATATTATGGTGAAACAAACATATGGAGAAGAATATTACAGTAAAACTCAGTTCAAACAAACACACGAAGAAAACAAGATTCCAATAGGATATAATTGGAGACTGTTCACTTTCTAACACTGGGGTGATATGAAATTAAAATTTGGTATTAGATTGGAGAGTATTCAAATATAGGTTCACACAGATACATGTAAGGATTTTAACACACTGTTTAAATAATTCTCTCTGGCTAGCACATTTGATGTATTTTTTTTTAAATCTGCTTTGTGTGAATCTTTGAATGCACGTTTTATTTTTCAAATCAGCCAAATATTTAATTCAAAGCATTAAGCAACTGTCAGATATAAAGGAAGATTAGCATGGAAGAGTTTCACACTCTAAATCCATTGGTTTTATGTATATCATTAAATCTGCATGCTACTTTTTACCCTGAAAATTCCATGAGTTAATATAAGTTGGCTTGTTAGTTTTCCCATTCATGGGAGAACTCTTGTAACACTCTTCACCAAAAAAAGATTTTTCTTTAGGTAATAGTAAGGAAATAAAACTGGAAATATGCTCACACTCCTCAGATAATCTTCCTACCTATATTTTAATACCACTGCCCATGCCCATAAGAGAATATCCTTGCCAGAGTCCAATACATAAAATGCAAAAACCATCCAGCATTTACTGATAGCAGAATAGTTAAAACCACTTTTGTGAGCTTCGTTTTCAGACCATAAAATGGTTTTCTGCATCCTGAGACCCAAACACCCAATTCCCATCCCACTCTTGTATGTGCATTGCCAGTGTCCTGTTTTTAACCCCCCGCCCCCAGGTTTACCCCAAATTTATCCTCTACACCCCATAGCAGGCCCAAAGGGCATGCTACTAGGTTTTCCACTAGCATCCACCGGGACTCCCAGGGAAGAGTCCCAGCACCGCAGTAGGGCTGTCCCCCTTGGCTAGCCCCTGCCCTCCGGGAGCACCGCCAGCCGCCACAGCCAGGCTCCTGCTCCCCTGTCCCCAACACTCGGTGGTTTTCCAGATCGGCTGATGCTGGGGCAGGTGATGCCGCCCAACAGCACCCAAGGGCCCATGCCGCCGCGTGTCCCTATCCCGGGCCCTCGGCCCGTCCCCCGCGGGCGTCGGACTCTCCTGGTCCTGGGAACTGGCCCCGGGGCCCCTGCTCCGCCCCGCCGCAGTGCGCAGACCCGGAGCCCGCGGCGCGGGGACCTCGCCGCCAGGCCTTACCGTCCGCGCCCCGCAGCCCTCCGCCGAGGTGACGGCGGCGCCGGTCGCGGGCGCAGAGGCAGCTGCGTCCCGCGAGTCCCCGCCGCCGCCCGCGCCGCTGCCGCCGAGCCTGACGCGTCTGCTCCGCCCCCGAGCGTGCGCCGTGGCGCGCCGCGGACATCTGCGGGGACCGCGGGCGGAGGAGCGGGTCGCAGCCAAGAGGGACTAGACTTCACACCAAGGGGAGGGCGGCGGGGAGGACGTTGCAGCGAGCCGGTCAGACTTGTCCCCTTTTAGGAAACATCAGGGGCCCCAAGGGCAGACTGTTGGGAGAAAAAGAGGTAAAACAGGGTGGCCGGGCTCAAGGGTCTGCTTGTGACAGCAGTTGGCCTTCCTGGACCAAACTGGAAGGTTCCTGTGGTTTCATCGTCTGCCTGTTCTGCTGGCATCTAAATGTCAGACGGATAATTCCAGTTTCGGAAGCCTGACCTTTCTATGCAGGCTGCGTCTGGGCAGACTCATTACAGCAGTCTAGTGTTCAAGGGACACCTCTTTTAATATGGCTCGCACAATTAACATTGTGCAGAACAGGGTCCCTTCGTTCTCTGGGCTCACCTTGTCACAGTTGGTCCTCAGTGTGCCTGGACAGTTGCATGTCCTTCCCAATTCTATAGAGGGCGAAAACTGGAGCTCCGGTGGATAAGGGATTTAACTTAGGGGTTACAGATCTTAGAAGGGATTTCCCAGAAACTCCCAGTGATTTTGTATGACTACCACTTAGTGTCTGCCTTTTGATAGTGAACTACTTTAGCTTTCATTTCCATACTGAGGAAGCAGCTTTGTGTGTGGGATGTAGGCTCCTGGATAAAAGGTATGGTTCGTTTTGGCTCATGTGTGCGTGCATACATGTGTGTGTGTGTGTGTGTGTGTGTGTGTGTGTGTGTGTGTGTGTGTGTGTGTGTGTGTGTGTGTGTGTGTGTGTGTGTGTGTGTGTAGGAGTCTCCCTATGTGGGCCAGGCCATCAAACCCCAGATGGACTTCCTTGTGTCAGCCTTCTGCTGGAAAATTACACCCGTGTCACCGTGCCCACCTATTAGTAACTGTACAGGAGGGACTAACTGACTTGAGCCCAAGTGGGCAGAGCCTAGCATTGTGTGTGTGGAAGTACAGATGTGTCAGCTACTACATGTGTTGGCCTGCAACACAATGTGAGACAGGAGCACTCCCTCCACATACCACATAGCCATCTTCCTTCAGCTTCCCAAAAGCACTTGGCTTCACAAGAGCAGTGATCATTATTTACAGCGCTAAGTCGGAGTGGCCCTGTTTAAAGGCGGCACTAAAAGAAACAGCACATCTTAAACTGTATCAAATACGACCATGCATTTTACAGGCTCACAAAAAGGACACCATGTTATTGCACACATTTTTATCATGTAACATTTGGAGACTAGGCCACATAGAAGGAATAAGAAATTAGTGTTCATGTAACCACATGAGTGTGGAAATTGAATAAAACCTGTTAACCTTGTCATGGAGAGTCTGAAATAATGAAATAGACTAGCTCTTACATATGGGCACATTTAGAACAGCCATACTCAAAATCTCCACAGCTAGTCCAGTTTTCCTATCATTGACTCTATTATATGTGTGTGTGTGTGTGTGTGTGTGTGTGTGTGTGCGTGTGTGTGTGTATAAAATATTATGGATAGTCTGACCAAGCTGCAGAAAACCAGACGTCCTGATGCTCAGTTACTCTTACTGCCATGCCTCGACTGTTATGGGTCGGCCACACTCATATCTCAGGGAGAACTGTTTGTTGAAACAGGTAGTTCTCAAGATACACGCTTTGCCTAAGCAATCAGACCCTTTCCCTATCACAAAAAGTGTGTGTGTGTGGGGGGGGGGTTTCACAGATTTCTCAAGACTGTCTTACCCTGCATGTCTGTCCTTCACAGCCCTATCGACTCCTCTCTCTGCCCAAGCACTGTGCCCATTCCTACAGGAGCCCACAGCAGTTGCCTGCCCTTCACACAACTTCCCTTCTTGTGGGGAAAGTTGATGCCCCTGGCTGCTGTGCTAATAAATGCAGTTTGAGCTGTTGAGGCCAGACTTTGGTCTCTTTCCTGCCTTTTGTCCATTTATTCTGCATTCCAAAACCTAACTATTATAAAAGAGAATGGGGCTATTCACTAAAATGTATTCAGGAATTGTGCTGGATTTTGGAGTTTTGTGTCCAAAGCTTAGAGAACAGAGTTAATGGTCTAAATGGGCCTCTATTAAGCAGGTGAAAAATTACATTCATAATTTTGAGTATTTTTCTATGAATATGATGAACTTAGAGTCATGTGGTTGTTGACTGTGATATCGTGAAAGAGGAAACTTCTAAAAAAATGTGTCATGAAGCAGTTTATTTTCTATAATCTGTCAAGTGTTGACTTACTTTTCTAGATTTTTCTTTCTCCATTCCCAGTCTATTTATTCATCTACGTGTTTTAAAATATCATAGAGTTTACTAAACTTACCTCATCAGATTAGGCTTCTTCCAGATACTGCATATCCAAATGCTTTTTCAACACTAAACCTTTCATATGTAATATGTGTGTTGTGTTAATTACTTTTCTCATTGCTGTGAATAAGTTCTCTACAAGAAACAACTTAAGAGAAAGGATTTATTGGCTTACAGTTCTAGGGATGCAATCATCATGGTGTGGGAGGCCTGGTAGCAGGAATGGGAGGTGACTGGTAATGTTGCATCTGAAGTCCAGGAGCAGAAAACAGTGAATGCTGACTCAAGCTTGTTTACTCCTTTGTATTCGATTTAGCTGATAGCTCAGCCATGGAGTGGTGCCACCCATAGCTAGGTTCTATTTTCTCACTTCAGTTACCGTGGTACACAAAATACTCTCATGAATAAACATGCCCAGGGACTCGTTGTCTCCTAGGTGAGTCTAGAGCCTGTCAAGATGGCAATCACCATTAACCACTGCATATGTCAAGCTCAACATTTAAAATCTGAACTGTGTTTCTCCAAAACTAATCCATAAGAAGCCTTTCTCTTCTCCACTGATGGAAACTCATCATCCGGGTTTTGCAGGACCAAAAACTGTGAAGCTGTTCAAGATTTCTTTTTCTGACATCTACCATCAATGTAGAAATCCTGGAATCCAGTTTCCTTTGACCATATGCACCACAGCCACCCTAGAATGAGTCCCCATCAGCTATCCCCAAGCTCTCCTACAACACTGCTCTCCTGTTTCTAAATCTTCTCAGCACAGCATCCTGAGTGACACCTTCAGAATATGCTTCATGTTGTAGGGTGTTATTCCTTAGCTCAAAACTCAGCAGTGTGACCCCAGGACATTATGAACCAAAGTGGATACAATCATCTTCAAGATCTTTTCCATGCTCCCCACTCTTCGGTGACTCTGTTTCCATCCTCCTCACTCTTCTGTGACTCTGTTTCCATGCTCTCCACTCTTCTGTGACTCTGTTTCCTTCCCCCTCCCATTTTCAGCTGCTCTGATTTTGTTCATCCTTGTCCCACCTGGGATTCTTGCCTCTAATTGTTCCCTGTGGTCGAAACGATCTTCCCCCAGACAGCCATGTATTAACTTTTTAATACTGTTGTCTTATTTCTTAGATACCAAGACTGCATAGAGATGTAAAAGCTCAAACTTTTCTCCTCCCAAGAATTTCTGATCACTTCAGACCTCCTTTTTCTTTCTCATGGCATTTATTACATTCTGACATCCTATAGAACACACTATTGCTGGGGTGTTCTCTCTTCTGGTTGAGTGGTAATCTCAATAAAAACAGGAGCTTCTCTAACTTTTCATCTATTGATATTGCTCAAGCAAAATACAAATGATAGTACATCATTTGGAGATTTGCTCCAGGAACCGAACATGTTAGTTGGGATTAAATATTTGAAAAAGAGAGGAAGAGCCAAAACAATATCCTCCACCATTTATGCTTATTTCTGTTTGCTTCATAGAATGGTAGATTTATGAATTACAAAACCCAGTTAGATATTAATTTCTGCTTTTTGATTCTTTTATTTACAACTAGCTGAAGAAATTGTGTGGGCCTATCTCAAAACTACCAGTAGGAAATATACTCTCTCGTATACAGGCCTGCCTAAAATATGTCAATCTTTCTTTCCTGAACATGTAACTTAAATAGTCATAAGTATCTTAAATCAAATATTGGAAGAAGAGAGGAATTATTATAGTATCTTTTAGTCTATAAGAAAGGTCTTTTTGTTCTTATCCTCTCAAGTAACCTCAAAACATAAATAAAATATTAAGTATAAGTTCATTTTGTTATTGCTCTTCCACCTGACTCATCCTATAATAATAGCCTGAATTATAATCATCATTCTGGAAGTTTTCATCAATATTCCATTCTATTTGACATCAGAATCTTTAAATATCAGCAATAAACCATATCCAGCTGCTTGAGATATTTTTCATAAATCATCATTTTCTAACATTTCTCAAAATAGAAGACAGAAGTATAAATATAAAAGAGAAAACTGCAACAGAAGACAATGAGTGCAATGGGCCTAGCGGCCTCTGTTAGGTTCTATTCATAAATTGTAAAGAAAAGCAAGAGTTGCAGCAAGAGCTGATGAGTAGCCCGCCTTCCTGAAACGACGTCAATAATAGTTGATAATTCGAAATCACTTCCACATGTTTTCCTGACACTGGAGATTGTCCTTAAACTGTTAAAATATCATTATTTTTGAAGTTTGCTTTCAAGCAAGAGGTGCGTTTTCTTATTTCCATACTAATTACAAGAATTATCTTTAGTGTTGTACATTAAGAACTTCAAGATTCACTATTAAATTATTTTTGTGACTGTATGTTTGTGACAAACTAGGGCCTGGAAAGGGAAATCAAATTACCAAAAGTAATAGAGCAAAAAAGGAAGTCAGAGTTTCAGTTCAGTTTTAATTCTGTTTGCAATATCAAGACACTGGTTCCAGGGACTACAGGTGTTGCTCAGTGCTGGTCTTTGTGATTCAATGAATGAGGTCCTGTGTTTAATCCCCAGCATCTCCTCAAAATCTGTTTGTTTCCAGTGGCATATGGATGAAGCAAGGAAAACAGCTCAGTGTCTAGACATAAACAAGTTTGAACTGATCAGAAAATTGAAGCCAAGAAGGCTATTACCTACCTCAAGCTTCAGGTTGATCTTAAACAGTAGCTACTATGTCAGCATTTTTTTTTTTTTTCTGAAATGTTTTGTGTTCAAAACAGGAATGATAATGAAATGATATAAATTATATTTTCTTTTATATTGATAGGGTGCTGTGGATATCGCTCTGTGTAAATAAAGTTCTGATTGGCCAGTGGCCAGGCAGGAAGTATAGGCAGGACAAGAGAGAAGAGAATTCTGGGAAGTAGAAGGTTGGGGAGAGACAGCGCCTACCGCCACCATGAAAAGCAACATGTAAAGACACTGGTAAGCCACAAGCCATGTGGCAAAGTATAGACTAACAGAAATTGGTTAATTTAAGATAGAAAAGGTAGATAACAAGCAGCCTGCCACGACCATACAGTTTGTAAGCAATATAAGTTTCTGTGTGCTTTCTTGGTTGGGTCTGAGAGACTGTGGGACTGGCAGGAAAGAGAGATTTGTCCTGACTGGGCCAGGCAGGAAAACTCTAACTACAATTGGGATTGCACATAACCTACTACTCTTTAAAGATTATACAGTACTTTCAATTTATTATATCTTCAACCATTTTATGAGATCAATAATCATCCTGTGGTGGTTTCTAGAGGAAGGTCAGAAGATATCATGCAATTTCTAAAGTCACTTCACTAATAAATTGTTTAGAGCAAGATGTACCTACACTATGTCTGACTCTTGAAAACTGGGACCTTAATTTTTTTTTCATATTTGACATCATCACATAATACCCAGAAGAGTAATCACATTCAATGTAAACCCCAGAGTAACTATGATGCTGTACAAACAAGACGAAGGAGGTTTAAATGAAAGAGACCTACTTTTTAATATGTGTAGTGTACTTTGACTGACTACATTATGGCTACTACTTAGAAACATCACATGGCCCACCTTACCATCTACCAACCTGTGTCCATGGTCCACCCACAGGAAGGAGCAATCTATAGTTGATTCTGTATGAACCTGAAATAATTTTCTGGACTGTATGATTTTTGTTAGAGTTCTCAGTGCAATAGCATGTTCATGATACAGTGCAGTAACTAGATAACTTAGACTTATGACATAAATCCTGAGTAAAAGTAATAAAAGAAATATCCCCCTCTATGTAAATGCCATGGTATTTTTCTTTCCATTTGATCTTTTTGTCTTCCTTCTTTTATTCTACTCTTATACATAAGATGCCAGAAGACTTGGCACAAACCCTCACATCCAGGCTGGACAAGGCAATCCAGGAGGAGGAAAAGAGTCACAAAAGCAGGCAAAAGAGTCAGAGACACCCCAACTCCCATTGTTAGGAGTTCCACAAAAACCTCAGGCTAAACAACCACAGCATGTATGAAGAGGACCTAGCACAGACCCATGCAGGTTCTGTGAATGATTGCAGCTCCAGTCTCTGTAAACACTTCTTAGTTTATTCTATTGGCCATAATATTACTATTTTTACAATGAACCTTAGAAACAAATAAATATATTGGATATTCAGTTTGTGAAGACTACTCATTGCAATATAAATTATATCAAAAGTATATGTTTTCATTTATCATGGTCTGTTATTCCTTGTTCTCCCTTTCTGTTCTTGATCCAGCTGGGATCTCCTGCTCCCCTAAGCTTTCTTTCCCTCAAACCTTGCCCTTCATTACTCCCACTGTTGTCCAGGTTGTTCATGTAGATCTCATACATTTATCTGTCATTTGGTGATCCCTGTGTCTTTCCTAGGGTCCCATTTTCTAGGTAGCTTCCCTGAAGTTGTGTAGCAGTCTAGTCATCTTTGTTTTACATCTAGTATCTCACTATGAGTGAGTACATACCATGTTTGTCCTTCTGAGTCTGGGTTACCTCACTCAGGATGATTTTTTTCTAGATCCACCCATTTGCCTGCAAACCTCATGATGTCATTGTTGTTCTCTGCTGAGTAGTACTCCATTGTGTATATGTACCATATTTTCTTTATCCATTCTTCAGTTGAAGGGCATCTAGGTTGTTTCCAGGTTCTGGCTATTACAAACAATGCTGATCTGCACATAGCTGAGCAAATGCCCTTGTGGTATGATAGAGCATTCCTTGGGTATATGCCCAAGAGTGCTACAGCTGGGTGTTGGGGGAGATGGATTCCAAATTTTCTAAAGAAGCACCATATTGATTTCCAAAGTGGCTGTACAAGCTTGCATTCCCACCAGCAGTGGAGGAAAGTTCCCCTTGCTCCACATCCTCTCCAGCATAAGCTCTCTTCTGTGTTTTTGATCTTAGCCATTGACCACATAAGAACAGGAATAGGCAGAGTGCTGGAAAGGTCCCCTGAAATCCATAGTGATACATCCTCTGTAGACTACTGGCAATGGTCGAGAGAAAGCCTGGTCTGACCTAGTCTGGTGATCAGATGGCCAAACACCCTAATAGTTGTACTGGAACTCTAATCCAATAACTGATGGAAGTGGATGTAGAGATCCTCAGACAGGCCCCAGGTGGAGCTCCAGGTATGCAATAGTTGAGAAAGAGAAGGGAATGTAAGAGTGTGAATTGTTGAGACCAAGATTGGAAAAAGCACAGGGACAAATAGCCAAATGAATGGAAGCACATGAATTATGAACCAAAGGCTGTGGAGCCCCCAGCCGGATCAGGCCCTCTGGATAAGTGAGACAATTGAATAGCTTGAACTGTATGGGAGGAACCCAGGCAGTGGGACCTGGACCTGTCCTTAGTGCATGAGCTGGCTGTTTGGAACCTTGGGCTTACACAGGGAATCTTTGCTCAGCCTGGAAGGAGGGGACTGGACCTGCCTATACTGAATCCACCAGGTTAAAATGAATCCCCAGGGGAGTCTCGGCCCTGGAGGAGATGGAAATGGAGGGGAGGGACTGGGGGGAAGGTGGTGGCGGGGGCAGGAGGAGGGAGGACAGAGGAACCCATGGCTGATATGTAAAATTATAATACAAATATAATAATAATAATAATAATAATAATAATAATAATAATAATAAAGTGCAAAAAAAGTATATGTTTAACCAAAACCCTTTATATCTATATGCCTCCCCTGCCTGGATGGACTGTGTCCCCTCAAGCCATGAGCCAAAATAAGCCCCCCCCCTCAGTTTACTACCTGCTAGGTACTTTGGTCAGTACAACAAAAACGTAACTAATTCAGTCAAGAAAAATTGGGCAAAAGAAAATATTCTGACAAAATGTAGTACTTCAGCATTTTCTAAAATTCCATATTAACCCTTAGTATGCTTACTGTGGGGAAAATAAGAAAATGCTACCTGTACTTTCTTTCTAAGATTTATATGATACCAAAACCAATTTTATGTCATAGAGAAACTTGTCACTATTTAGTATGTTTATGCTTCTCAAAACTACCTATATTAAAATTCTTGTTAATTAAAATGAGAAAGTCTTAGGAGAAAGAGAATCTGAATGACAATTAGGTCATGAGGGAGGACACTAACAAATTGGGCAGTACCCTAATGAAAGAATCCCAGGCAGCTCACCTGCTTCCTTCGTCCATGGCATTACGAAACAAGAATACTGCGACACTAACAGGAAGCATTTTTACATTGTTTCTTCTAATAGTTTCATATTGGACTTCAAACTCCAGAAATGTTAAGAAGAAATATTTGTTTAAATCACTCAGTCTGTGTCATTTTTGTTGTTGTTGTTGTTACAGCAGCCTGGGCAATCTAAGACTCAAGTATTTGAAAACATTTGACCAAGAAACAGCTTTTTAGATAGATAGACAGATGATAGATAGGTATATATATATATATATATATATATATATATATATATATATATATATATATATAGAGAGAGAGAGAGAGAGAGAGAGAGAGAGAGAGAGAGAGATAGACAGATGATGATAGATAACTCCATATATCCAGGATTTCATGAAAAAAATGATTAATGTCATTCAGAAAATATCTCTCTAGAAAAAAGCCAACCTGTAAGAACAAGGTGCTAGCAGAATAAATAAAGGGGTGTAAACAATACTCATGCATCCATGGGTTCTGTGGAGCTGGGATATGGAGTCTAAGCATCTTACAACTAACACAGTGTGAGGAAAAAGACTAAGTTAAATAGAGGCCACAAAAGGCGATAGAAACTATTGAATTCTATAGGTATTCTGAACAAATAGTGAGGGCTATCTAGTAAGAACTAAATTGTATCTATTCCACAAGAAAATATAAAACAAGACACTCTTGCTAAATGACCTTTAAGTTCTGATGGAGAAGTGCCCAACTGTAGATAAGAAAGTGCTTCAAGGGCTGAATGCAGCTCAGTGATAAGAGTATTTAGCAGGGGTTCATAAGGCAATTGGTTCCGTTCCCATCACACACACACACACACACACACACACACACACACACACACACACACACATGCCTTCAGGCTACATAAGAAGATTCTTGAGAACATAAATGATAAACTGAATAAATAATCAATATGAAAGGAATAACCAAGGGAAGCTTCATTCAGGTGGTGAATCTTCTACCTTAAAATATTACTTTAAATAAGATCAGAGGAGATTCCTTAATTTAACTTTGTTTTGTTTCATTTTTGGTGCTAGAAATTAAACCTAGGGTCTTGAACAGACAAGGCAACACTGTAATAATGAGCTACATCCCTAGCCTGAGAAGGGCATTCTTAAAAGGAGAGACAATGAGGATTAGGCCCAAATAATGGAGGGAGCAATTTACACAATAATTTTAAAAGACCTGCCTTAAAAACAAATACTATTGACTGCACAAGGAACACAAAGAAATGCCATAATCACCTGTTAAGGCTGAAATGAGTCAAACACAATACTGTCTACTTGGTTGAGTACCTGCTCTCTAATGGAGTGCAACTAGATATTATAGTATACTATATAACTGTAATAACCACAAAAAGTGTTCACAGCTTCTCAAGCCCAGGGAAGGAGTTCTTAATCAGCTTCAGGAGGAGAGAAAGCCTTGTTATGCTTATATTGTTTCTTCAGTGTCAGTGGTCAGAATGACCCAAAAGGAAAATGATAAATTCCAATCGTTGCAAAAGCAAATGTGGAGACAGGTGTAGAGTATGTAATACATTGATATTTGTCTAAAGAGTTTTATTTTGCGAGAACATAAATAGTTAGTGATATAAGAAAAGGACAGTGAAGCTACAACATGATACCTCAAAAATATCTAAACAAGACCTGAGCAATGACAGCACATGCTAGAGTGGAAAGGGGAGAGCTCATGCAGCCTTGCACCAAGAGAGAGAGAGAGAGAGAGAGAGAGAGAGAGAGAGAGAGAGAGAGAGAGAGAGAGAGAGACCATCATTAATTTTAGGAGTGAAGGAGTATGGCAGAGGTTACAGAGAGGAAACGAAGGGAGGAGATGATACAATTATGTTTTAATTTTTAAAATGAAAATTATATTGGTAGAGACCATCTTTAATAGTGTCATTCAAGCTGGTCCTTATTTTAAAGACTGGGATATACTAAAGAAGGGTCTTCAGAAGACACAGTTAGATTTGTTTCATTGGCCAACCTACAATAACAGCCATCTGAGAATGTAGGTTGGTAGAGGAGGAAAAGCTTAGAACAGGAAGAACATCGATGGAGCTGAAATCTTCTTCACAGAACAACATATATTTGAGCATAGGCAGAGTGCTGGGAAAGCAGAAGGCCAAGAAAAAAGCAGAGACCCTAGTGAATCAGAATCTCTAGGGATGGTGTGAAGGAAGTGTTTACAGCAAGGAAGTGTTTATGGTAAGGTGAGGAAGAAGTGGTTGGGCAAGGAGATGAGAACCAAGCCAAACTCAGAGGGATAACAAAGTGGCTGGCATGTGCATGTGTTTTGTTTTGCTTGGTTTCATTGGCACAGAAGGGAGTGTAAACTGTGGTCAGGCAATTAAAGGAACAGCTCTCTTAATAGTCAGAACCCCACTGCCATGTGTTTTGGTTACATTCTCACAGCACAGCTACAAAAGCAGGGGGTCAGCTACATCATTTCCAAACTGTGAAGAAAGGCTAGTAGCATAGCATTAAGGTCCCAAGGAACACAATATTTGCCCAGCAATCTTATTGTTTTCTCTTTGTTTTTCATGGTTATTTTATATAGTCTACAGTTTTCCCAAACTCCCACACCTCCCTCTTTTTAATCAAAACAGGTTATAAAATAGGAGGCATGAGATTGTAAATCTTCTGATGTACACTGAATAAATTTATTTGTCATATGAACTGCACTTGTTTGCTACCATCCAATAAAATCTCTTTGGTTTCTTCCCTTGTACTTCAAATATCATCGTGTCTCAGGCACTAAGAAACATTATCTCTTTCCCTGAATGATCTTCATACCCACTCTTTCTAATGACATTATCATTTGTACATTATCATTTAAAATAGAAATCCTGTTCTGCCTTTCCTGATCTTCACTTGTTAACTTATCTGTCTACATTTTTTGGATAGAAGATGATCAGGTGTCCTACAATTCGGACTGCTCTATCCAGCACCTCGGGGGCTCACACATCCTTTCTTTTACTTCTCTTATTTCTCAATACTGTAAATTATTGTTCTTTACACTAAAAATATTCTTCATTTCCAACTACTCTGTCTTCTTTGGCTGTTGTTTGTTTGTTTTTCATCTCACTGATTGCTGTTTTCAGCTCTTAAGAGCTTTGGGTCCTATCTGTTCCTGAACCTTTAGCTCAGCTCACTGTACAGACACTTCTCTTCATCCATTTTGGTCACTTCAGTTGCCATACAGATGTAGATGTCTTAGTTCAGGTTCTATAGCAGAATCCCATAGAGTAGACAGCTTAAACAATTTCTTTTTTACAGTTCCAAAGCTGTGAAGTCCCAGGTCAGAGTTGCAGCTGATGTAATGTCTGACAGAGGCCTTCTTCCTGGTTTGCAAATGACTATCTTTTCACTGTCTGCTCAAAGGTCTGAAAGAACATCAGCTGGCTTTTCTGAGTACAGGTGTACCACAGGGGCTTTACCACCATGACCTAGCCACCTTCCAAATGCCCACTTTCTGATATCATCACATGGGGTGGGGAAGAATTCCAAAATCAGAAATCGAGGTGGGGGTGGGGAACGTGACCTTTCCCACAGTTACCTCTGAGTGCACAAACATCCCTGCTGTCTCTCACTTTTCTTCAGAAGGACACAAGTTCTTGAATTCAAATGTCTATTACAGTCTAGAATTCTCTTATAGTTCCAGACTGGTATAATAAGTGCGTTCTTGCTATCTTTACTTGTAAATACATCAAGGATTCTAAGTGATGAATAGCATGCTTCAGGCATCTTTCCAAATTCTTCATACTCCACATTTTATTATTTCAGTTTTTAAAAAAAGCACCATTACCAGTTGCATTTCCCAGAGCCTCATGTGCCACTTGCAACTTCACAGGTTATGCTTTGGTTCACTGGCTTCACTCTCTTCCAACAAGCTAAACGTATCCTCCCCTACAGCCCTTGAAATCATGAATTATATGGACAACATACTTTGTCAGTTCTATGACAGCAAAAATGCTATCCTGGAATTTTACCTGGAATATTTTCTCTGAGATGCAGGCTTCCTTGTCCACATGAATATTGCATGGTATTTCTCATTTCAGTATCGTGTGCCTTCATAATCCTTTCATGGTCAGCAGCTCCTCTCTTGTTTATTCTTTTACTTTTTTGTCTCTGTTAATGTAAGGTTCCTGGAAGATAATTTGTCCTACTCATCAAAATACTTTCCGTGCTTGTGAAATTTAAAAAAGAAAGAAAGAAAAGAAAGAAAAAAAAGTGAGTATTTCTCTTCTTTACTGGCTTAAAGAAGGCTGGGCAGTTGGGCCAGGGAAGAATAATCAAAACAGCAAAAAAGAACAATGTGTAGTGTTAATAGATAGGGAGTATACCACCGAAATATATTCTGCAAAGAATTCATTTACTAGGGTGACATTTTTCAATGCACAGATTCCTTTTTGCAATTAGTAAAAAATAAATTTGATTTTTAATTTCATTTTTCCCACCCATGGGGATAATCCAAAGAGTCAATAAAAGGGTACCTTTTTATACTCAGTTCACTTTATAAAATTGAGGGTTTATAGTTTTTTTTTTTTTTAACTAGCAGTAAATTAGTAGTCTAATTACTATTAATTTAAAGAGGAACAGAATGGATAAAAAGCCTTTTGACTTTGAGGCTCTATGTCTGATTCAGCTCCCTCTGCTAGTACTGTTTTCTCCCTTTCCACATGACTAACTGGCATTTACAGGGCAAATAATACCAACTACCAAGGGGCTGGAATATTTTTTATAGGAAATTAGTTTCCTATTGTTGCTGTAACAAAAATCCTACAGTCTGAGTCATTAAAACAGTTATGACATGAGATTAAAGACAATGGGAACTTGAGGCTGGACTCCTCTGAGATCTCCCCTAGTTTTCAGAGATTCCCTCTCTATGTTCCTTTCCCAACTCCTTGCTTTATTACAGCCTGGGAACCCACAGACCACTCTGGGTAGGGAAGCAGGGATGCTAACTACAGATCTTCACTTGCCCCTTCATTATTCAAAATTCAATCTCCATAGTCTCATCCTAAATTCTGCAGCAGACTACCCACTGGAGCCTCCCTTCACCCTTCCTGATCTAGAGTGAACTACAGAGATCTTATCCTCCTAACCTCCCTCTCCACACTCCTTTCATTACCCAACCACCCAACTCCAACAGGAACTTCCTGAGATCCTACAAGCCACCCTGAAGCAAATAGGCTAACTGAAGATCTTCACCTATTCCTCCATTCCTCTAAGTCAAATTTCACAGTCTCATTCCAGCACTATAGCAGACCTTCTTTCTGTGGCCTTTCCTCACTTTCTGCCCCATTCAAAAGGACCAGTTAAGCAGAATCTGGAGAAATATCCTGTTTTCCATCCTTTGTGAATCATCTTTACTGCCCTCAATCTATCCCTCTTTCTAAGTCTCAGATCTTAATATCCATGTATTGGCTGGTTTGGGGTCAACTTGACACAAAAAGTCATCAGAGTCATCAGAGAGGAAGGAGTTTCATTTCAGGAAGTTCCTCCATGAGATCCTGCTGCAAGGCATTTTCTTAATTACTGGTCAATTGGGGAGGGCCCAGCCCATTGGTGGGATGGTGGTCCTGGGTTCTATAAGAAAACAGGTTGAGCAAGTCAGGAGAAGAAAGCCAGTAAGCAGCACCCCTCCATGGCCTCTGCATCAGCTCCTGCCTCCAGGAATCTGCCCTGTTTGCATTTCTATCCTGGCTTCCTTCAACAATGAAGAACAATATGAAAGTGTAAACCAAATAAACCCTTTTCTCCTCAACTTTCTTTTTGGTCATGGTGTTTTGTCACAGCAATAGAAACCCAAACTATGACAATAGAGAAACACATTTTATCTGGATACCCTGTAGACACACCTATTAGGACCACAGAAGATTTTCTTCATATGCAACACACAGCTACCATTCTTGTTAAGGAATATTACTTTAACTAGGCAAAGATGTGTTACATTTGTTTATGCTGCAGAATATTACTTTAGCTGTGTAAAGATGCATTACATTTGTTTATGCTGTGTTTGTTTAATTATGTAAAGATGTGTTGCTGTTTCACCTTGCCTGCCTATGGTACCTGATTGGTCTAATAAGAAACTGAATGTCCAATAGATGGGCATGAGAGGGATAGGTGGGACTGGCATGCAGAGAGAATAAACAAGAGGATAGAAAAGAAAAAGAAGAGGAGAGAATGAGGGAGAAAGAGAGGGAGACACCCAGTTCCAACTAGCCAGGCAGCTAGACAGAGTAGGACACAAGGGAAAGAAAGATAAAAAGCCCCAAGGCAAAAACATAGATAAAGAAAAATGTGTTAAGTTATAAGAGCTAGCAGGAAATGAGCTTAAGATAAGGCCAAGCAATCCTGGCTAATATTAAGTCTCTGTGTCATGATTTGGGAGCAGGATGGTGGCTCAAGAGAAAAGGCCTGCTATGCACACTCTCCTGAGGAACAGGGAGGAATAGAAATGAAGGACCAAACACCCACCCGACAAAGGCAAATATATATATCAGCATCTTGAATTACAATCTTCCCAATCCCTAATGCCTAGATGCTAGCATAAAAACACTATAAGAACATCTAGGACAGTATGTCTCCATTAGTGACACACAACCCCACCACAGCAGGTTCTGAAGATTCCAACACAGCTGAAGCACAAGAAAAAGACTTTAAAAGAGCCTTTATGAATATGATAGAGGTCCTTAGAGAAGAATGAATAAATCCCTTAAAGAAATCTATAAAAACATAAACAAACAGTAGAAGGAAATGAATAAACCATTCAAGATCTGAAAGAAATAGAATAAATTAAAAAAATTAAAAAGTGAGGAAATCTGGAAATGAAAAGTTTAGGAACTTAAATAAGAACTGCAGAGGCAAACTTCAACAACTGAATAGAAGATATAGAAAAGAGAATCTCAGGCATTGAAGACATGATAAAAATAAATGGATACATAGGTCAAATAAAATGTTAAATCTAAAAACCTCTTGGTAGAAAACATTCAGGAAATCTGGGACACTATGTAAAGACCAAAATCTAAGAATAATAGGAATAGAGGAAGGAGAAGAAATACAGGTCAAATCTACAATAAAATATTTTCAACAAAATCATAGAAGCAAATTTTCCTAACCCAAAGAAGGAGATGCCTATCAAAACACAAGAAGCATACAGAACATCAAATAGACAGGACCAGAAAACAAAGTCTCCTTAGCACATAATAATCAAAACACTAAACCCATACAGAACAAAGAAAGAATATTAAAAGCTGCAAGGGGAAAAGATGGAGGATCGAGTAACATATAAAGACAGACCTACTTAAATTATACCTGCCGTCATAGGGTAGACTCTAAAATTCAGAAGGGTCTGGACAGATGTGGTGCAAACAATAAAAGACCACTAATGCCACCTAGAATACTATGCTGAGGAAACCTTTCAATCATCATTGAGAAAATAAGACATTCCATGAAAAAATATTTAAGAAGTATCTATCTGCAAATCTAGGCTACAAAAGATGCTAGAAGGTAAACTCAAACATAAAGGGGTTAACTACATCCAAGAAAACACAGGAAATAAGTAATCCAGACCAGCAAGGTCAAAGGAAGGGAGGGGAAGCACATAGACACACACCACCATCACCACCACCACCTCCATCAACAACAACAGAAGAACAAGAATCATCAGTCACTGGTCATTAATATCTCTCAATGTCAACAGACTCAATTCCCAAACAAAAAGACACAGAATAACAGAGTGGGTGCAAAGACAAGACCTATCTTTCTGCTGTATACAAGAAACACACCTCAATATCAAGGACATATACTACCTTAGGGAAAATGCTAGAAAAAGACAGTCTAAGCAAACAAACCTAAGAAACAATATGGTATAGCCATTTTAATATCTGACAAACTAGACTTCAAACCAAAACTATTCAGCAGAGATAGGAAAGAACACTGAATACTCATCAAAAACAAAAAAAAAGTCCAGCAAGAGAACATTTCAATTATCAACATCTATGCCCCAACCACAAAGGCAGCCAAGTGTGTAAAAGAAACACTACAATAACTTAAGTCATATATTGACCATCACACTGATAGTGGGAAACATCAATACCCCACTTTTGCCAATAAATAGGTCATCCAAACAAAAACTAAAAAGAGAAATGCTGGAGCTAACTGAAGTCATAAACCAAATGAATAAAAAAAAAAATGAGTCAACGGAAATTAAAGACTCTCTAAAATTGAACGAAAATGAACACACAGTTTATTCAAACTTATAGGCACAATGAAGATATTCTAAGAGGTAAATTTATAGCACTAAATACCTACATAAAAAAATGGAGCGATCTTATATTAGCAACTTAATACCATATCAGGAATCTCTAGACTAAAAAAAAAAAAAAAATTCTCAAAAGGATTAGAAGTCAGGAAATAAGCAAACTCAGGACTATAATAAATCAGAAAGAGAAAACAATACAAAGAGTCAATGAAAGAAATAGTTGATTCTTTGAGAAAATCAATAAGATTTTAGAAACCCTTATCCAAATTAGGTAAAATGTGAAGAGACAAGATCAAAATTAATAAAATTAGAGTTGAAAAGAAGACTATAACAGCACACTCTGAAGAAATCCAGAGAATCATAAGGACATACTTTTGAAAAGTGTAATCTGTCAAATTGGAAAATCTAAAGGAAATGGATAATTTTCTTGATACATACCATGAAAGTTAAGTCAAGTTCAGAAGGGGCAATTAAAATAGACCTATAACCCCTCACAAAATAGAAGCAGTCATTAAAAGGTTCCCAACAAAAAAGGCCCAGGGCTAGATTGTTTTAGCTCAGAATTCTACTAGACTTTCAATTATTCAGCAAAATAGAAACAGAACGAATATTGTCCAATTCATTTAACAAGGCGGCAGTTACCCTGATACCCAAACTGCATAAAGACCCAACAAAAAAGGGAATTATATACAATTTCTCCTATGAAAATAGATGCAAAAATTACCAACAAAATGCTTGGAAGCTGAATCCATAAACACATCAAAAAGGCTTCATCCAAGAATGCAGGGGTGGTTCAACATACATAAACTGATTAATGTAACCCACCATAAGAACAAACTGAAAGACAAAAAACATATGATCATTTCATTAGATGAAGAAAATGCCTTTGACAAAATCTAACATCCCCTCATACTAAAAATTTCTTGAAGAAGTAAGGATGCAAGGGACATACCTCAACATAATAAAGCCAGATTACAGTAAGCCCAGAGCCAACATCAACTTAATGTCAAGAAATTCAAAGCAATTTCATTAAAATCAGAAATGAAAAAATTTCTCCCCTCTCTTCTTATTTCATTATAGCACTTGAAATCTTTGAAGAATAAGATAACTGAAGGAATTCAAAGGGATACAATTTGGGTATGAAGAATTCAAAGTATTATCATTTGCAGATGATGTGATCATATGATGCATAAGTGACCCCAAAAGTTCAACCGGAAAACTCCTCCAGCTGATAAACACTTCAGCAAAGTTGCTGGATACAAAATCAACTCACAAAATCAATGGCTCCACTATGTATATAAATGACAAATGTTGAAAAAATAAAGATGAATGAATTGATTAAAGAATGAATGAATGAAAACCTAGCCACTACTGTAAAGGTGAACAACTGAACAATCATTTATACCTGCTGGAAGAAGGAAAATCAGTTTTCTTCAGTTGAGTAACACTGAGTATATCAGCCACTTGTGGCAGGCCTCATGTTCAGGAGTAGTTAACCAACACAAAATGGATTTCACAGATTTTGTGTGTGTGGTTTTATGACTGCAATTTGGTTGGTTTGAGGGGGTGGGTTATTTCATTTTCTAGACTTTGGAGGGTTTTTGTTGTATTGAGTTTTGCTTGTTTTTTAAGAAAGAAAAAGTTGTGTGGGTAGGGAGGAGGAGAGACTCTGGAAGGTCTTGGGGGATGTGGTGATACTGTGTTCCCCAATATATTGTGCACCCTAATAAATGTATCTGGGATCAGAGAACAGAACAGCCACTAGATATAGAGGCCAGAAAATGGTGGCACACACACCTTTAATCCTAGCATTCTGAAGGCAGAGATCCATCTGGATCTCTGTGAGTTCAAAGCCACACTGGACACTACCAGGCATGGTGACACACGCCTTTAATCCCAGGAAGTAATGGCAGGAAGCAGAAAAATATATAAGGCATGAGGACCAAGAACTAGAGCTGATTAAGCTTGTAGGCTTTTTGCAGCAGTTCAGCTGAGATCCATTCAAATGAGGACACAGAGGCTTTCAGATTGAGGAAATGAGATCAGCTGAGGAACTGGCAAGGTGAGGTTAGCTGTGGCCTGCTCTGTTTCTCTGATCTTTCAGTGTTCATCCCAATACCTGGCTCTGGGTTTGATTTTATTAATAAGACCTTCTAATAATTTGTGCTATAGGGGGAGCAGAAAATGAACAAATTATATTTTAGATTTTTTAAATGATAAAAATATAATAAAATAAGAAGGTATAAGATAGTTTATATAGATAATAAAATAAACAACATTGTCATGAATGTGATGGAGAGAGTTCCCTAAAGGGAAATTGTCAGAACAGAGGAGGCTATCTGTCACCTAATGGGAGAGATGCTTGAAAACAAGAAATTAGGGTGGGAATGGTGGAGGACTGACCCCCTTTCTCCCAGAAGCTTTATTTACACAGGGTGCCTCCAACACTGCTGGTGCAAACCATGTCTCAAGCTTTCTGTATACTAAGGCCAGCACTAAAAATTAAACCTTTCCCTTTTCATATCCTCCTGATGTAGATTTTTCATAGGACGTTATCTGTAAAGAATTTTTAGAAGAAATATGTGGAAGCAAAACCACTAAAGGAAAATAGAATTGATAAAAATGACATAGTTTAATAGAGCAGCTATTATGGCATAGAGGTACAGAGATACAGCTATCAGACAGCATATACAGAAAGTGAGGGCTGGCATTTTCAGGGTCATGTGTAAGTCAAGTGGAGACCAGAGAACTCCCATGAACATCCATGGAGTTCATTAATTCAACTTGATAGTACCAAAATCAACTCATCTGATCCCAAAACAAAATTTAGTTTTGATGCAGATCAATCTCTTGTTCTGCTCCCTGATTTGTATATGAAGTAACAGTGGCTTCCAGATCCTGCTACCTTGCTGCTCCACCATGATGTACTATACTCTCATACTGTGAGACAGAATAAACCCTTTGTTCCTGTCAAGGTATTTTCTCACAGCAGCATGAAAGTAACTAAAACAAACAATACAAATAAGCAGACTTGCTGTGGTGGTGTGGATGAGAATAACCCCCATAGGCGCATGCATGTGTTTGTACTTTTGATCCCTAGCTATTGGAATTGTTTGGGAATGATTAGGAGGTGTGGTCCTGTTGGAATAGATATGGCCTTATTGGAGAGGGTGTGTCACTGGTTCCAAAGGCCCTTGGCAAGCTAGATCTCTATCTATGGATCTATCTATATCTATATCTATATCTATCTATCATCTATGGATCTATCTGTCTATCTATCTATCTATCTATCTATCTATCCACCTACTTACCTACCTATCTATCGATCATCTATCTCTGTGTGCCTGTAGATGAGATGTGAGCTCTCAGCTACTGTTCCAGCAATATGCTGGCTTGCCAGGTTTCCTACCCTCAGAAACTGTAAGGAAGACTCAAATTAAATAGTTTCTTTTATAAGTTGCCTTAGTCATGGTGTCTCTTCAAGGCACCATAATAACAACTAAAACAAACACTATTAAGCTTAACACAACAATACGGAGACTTTGACTTATTTCCAAATACTAAGGAACTTCAATAACAGAGTAAGTGAACAGTATAATGGATTTTCATTGAGAGTAAATCCCACAGTACGAATTATGATTCTAAAACCACTGCCGTTTTTATTTTGCTCATTCTTTAATATCCCTTCTTTTGTTACTTTTATTAAAATTGCTCCAAATCGAATTTAAATAATTACATAATGCGTTGCAATTGTAAACCCACTGATTAATGCATTCTGGGCAAAGCCTAAGCTGTGATGGATCTCCAACCCCTCAAACGATAATGGCTGTATCAGAGTGCTGTTCTTTCCACGATTCTGTCCTCTTCCCAAAACAAAAGAGAAAAAGAAAAGAAAAACATGGCAACCACAGAAAGTTTGTGCTGATGCCAGTGAGGATTGTTCTAGGAACTTCCGCTTCTGCTGGTGAGACTACACCTTTGCAGGCTCTCTGTTACTGTAACAAAACATCAATGGTAAACAAGTAAGGGTAGGGATTTACATTGGCTCTTGGTTACAGAGCATTCAGCTACATTTGTTCTTGTTGGGTTTTTTGTTCTTGTTGATTTGGTTTGTTCTGTTCTCTCCTTTAGTTATCTTATTTTTCTTGATGATGATATTGAACTCTTTCCCTTGTCCTCCCCTTCATTCCTGTCCAGCTTCAAGCTTCCTTCCAAACCTAACCTTAGTGAATGTCTACCTTAGGAATTCCTCCTTTTACCTCCTCTTAGAACAATTCCCTGCTTCTCTGTGGGTACATATGGGAATGCCCAAATGTGCCCATATGGGGGGCTGTAGAGGAGCCAGGTGTCTTTCTCTATACACCAACTTAGCTTTGGAGACAGTGTCACTCAGTCAACTTGAAGCTCACCTGCAGGCAGTGGTAGCATGTACCTTTAATCCTATCACTCTGGAGGCAGTGACCCCTCTGGATCTCTGTGAGTTCAAGGCCACACTGAGTTACATGAGAGAAACAGAGAATCAGGCAGTGGTGACACATGCCTTTAATCCCAGGAAGTCATATGGCAGGACACAGAAAGGTATCTAAGGCATGAGGACACAGGAGCTCGCTATCTTGAAGCTGATGGTTTTGTAGAGGTAAGCTGACTGTTCTGCTTCTCTGATCTTTCAGCTTTCACCCTGATATCTGGCTCTGGGATTTTGATTATAAGACCTTTTAAGATTCATGGATTTAGCTCAGTGGTAGAGTCCTTGCCTAGCAAGCACAAGGCCCTGGATTCGATCATCTGCTAAAAAAATAAATAAATAAAAAGATTCATGTTATACTAAAGACGTAACTTCTCTACATACTCCATCCCATAATGTTCTTTCCATGTCTCAGTAGCCCACAAACTGGCAACCTTAACACAGAGACCTGTGGGGACATTTTAAATTCAAACTGCAGCACTGTGAAAAGGAATCCCTAAGCTGGTTAATTAATCAATCAACACTGTCTCTGTCTATCTAACTCCAGAAGAAATCTATAACTGTAATTTCAAAAGTCCTCATTATATAATGACTGAGTTATATACTTAAATATCATAAAGATAATATATTTCTTTATTACTTCTTTTCTAATGTGTAATATGAGATTCATTTAAGAAATGAACATATCAAAAGAATCTCAAGTTTATACCGCAAAGAAAGTTTGTTTTGTTTGGACATGTTATAAAACAAAAGACTTTCCAAGAAAAAAAATCCTCTGTATGTCTCCATTCTGTTTTTATTAAGTGTAATTTCTAACAAAAAATATGTGCAAATGATTGAGTTAACTGCACTTATTTGAAAACCAAATCAGAATGTTGAGCCCAGATGTCAGGTGAGGTACAGTGTGGCTTAGGAAGCAGCTGCAAGCAACACAGGCCCATTGGGCTGGTGAAGAAAAGATTTACAATTCATAGTGTAAGACAGTGCACATTTACTGACTTATTCATGTGCACCAAAGCATTGTAACAAATCCAACTCCAAATGGGGAGATATCTAGAAGAAATTCAGAAAAGGCCACATTCTAAAAATGGTTAAAACAAACTGGGATTGTTAGCATCTGAATAAAACTCAGGAGATTTACTATCATTTGCATGTTTGGGGAGAAATATATTTAGCTCTCTTTATAGTGATGGATAGAAATACTGGCAGGAAGTAGATGTCTTTACTTTCCCAATTTATCAGAAAGATTATTTTCTAAATAAATGGAACATTATTGATTTATGCAGTTCAGCTTAGCCAGATAACAAATAACAATTTAGAGTTCTTTTTTTTTTTTTTTCCATTTTTCATTTATTTTCCAAACCAACCACAGTTCTCTCTCCCTCCTGTCCTCACCTTCCCTACCTTCCCCGACTCCTTCTCCAAAGGGGCAGGTCTCCCATGGTCTTGTACAATGGCACATCAATTTGAGGTAGGACCTAGCTCCTCCCCCTGCATGGAGACTGAGCAAGGAAATCCAACATGGGGAACAGGTTTGCAACATTCAGATAAGCGCCAGGGACAGGCCTTGATCACATTGCTAGGAGTCTTACAAACAGACCAACCTATACAACTGTCACACATATGCAGAGGGCCTAAGTTGGTCCCATGCAGGCTTCCTAATGGTTGGTCCAGAGTCCACATGCTCCCACAAGTTCAGGTCAGGTGTCTCTGTGGCTTCCTCAGTCATGGCCTTGACCGACACCCCCCCCACCCCCCCCCCCCCCGGTCTGGAACAAGTCCTCCTTTTCTTCAGGAGGACTCCTGAAACTCAGCTCAGTGCTTGGCTGTGGATCTCTGCATCTGCTTCCTTCAGTTACTGGGCAAAGTTACTGATGACAATTATGATAATCACCAGTCTTATTGCAGTAGACGGCCAATCCAGGCACCCTCTCCACTATTGCTAGGAATCTTCCCTGGCATCATCCTTGTGAATTCCTGGCAGTTTATCTGACACCAGGTTTCTCCCTAACCCTGAATTCCTCCTCTCCCATTAAGATGTCTCTTTCATTACTCTTCCCCTTCACCCCTTTCCCAACCGGCCAGCCTACTGTGCCTAGCCCACCTAACCTGCTCAGTTAAGTTCCTGTGGAGTAAGGGGAATACTCTTCCACTACTGGTAGGAGTGCAAACTTGTACAGACACTTTAGAAATCAATATAATGGTTTCTCAGAAAAAAAAAAAATGGGACTCAATCTATATCAAGACCTAGCTATACCATCTTGGGCATATAACCAAAGGATGCTCAACCATACCACAAGGACATTATTCAACTATGTTCATAGCAGCATTATTCATAATAGCCAGAACCCAGAAACAACCTAGATGCCCCTCAACTGAAGAATGGATAAGGAAAATATGGTACATTTACACAATGGAGTTTTACTCAGCTGTAAAAAAAAAACAAAAACAAAACAAAAACTCATGAAATATGCAGTCAAATAGATGGAACTAGAAAAAAAAAATCATCCTGAGTGAGGAACCCAGACCAAGAAAGACAAATGTGGTATGTATTCATTCATAAGTGGCTATTAGGAGTAAAGTACAGGACAACCAATGTGCAATCCAAAGCCCGCGAGAGGCTAGATAACAAAGAGGACCCAAAGAAGGGAAAATAGAAAAAAGAAGGGACCCTGGGAAGGGAAAATAGAAGAGATCTATCTCCTGGATAAACTAGGAATGGAGTGGTGGATAGGAGGATGGGAACTTGAGAGTTCTTTCAATACATATATGTGGACATATTTCTTCACTTTAGCTAGTTCAAAAGTGAGCATCTCATTTACTTAAAAAACAAAAACAAAATATAAAAACCCTCCAAGATACTGTTTATTTTTCTGAGGTAGAGCAGAAGGAATCCTGACTGGATAAAGTGATCAATGACACAGGATGGGGGGGGGGGGTCAGACATACTGTTGTGCCTGTGTGAAAAGAGTAACATTTAAAAATTCCTCTGGAAAGGATAGTTTAATAAATACATGAGCTTCAGTTTAACATTCTAAATATATTTTCAGTTACAATATTTTTAATACTGGCTCCAAATAAAAATTCATAGAACTTAGAACTGAATCACTGAAAAGCCAAAGCTTGAACCCACAAACCTGCATCATCATCATCATCATCATCATCATCATCATCATCATCATCCTGTGAAGATGATGATGCCCCTAAGGGGGTCTAAGCCTCAAGTCTTATTTTAGAAGTAATCATACAGAATAACAGAGGTTGTGAGAACTGCCGTGTGAGAAGACCCAGCAGGCACTATGAAATGAGGTGGGCATGAACATCTGCCCAATGGGCATTCAAGGATTCATTCAGGAGTTCTGTCTCCACAAGTCAGGAAAGAACATTGGCATGTAGTCACTAGGATTTAGCATTGCTTTCAAGGGTATTTGTTTTATGGCCCTAATTTCCCTTTTGTTCCATGTGTTAGTGTGCTGCTCTATATTGTGGACTTATGCAAGAAGCTGCAGCTAGATTCCATGCACACACTGAACCACCCAGACATCCATGCATTAAGAAATTGGTAGAATTTTGTCATCTTCATGGGCAAGGAGACATGATAAACTTGTACTTCAGTTTATAAAAATCTTAATATTGTGAAAATTCCTATCTTGCAAAATATCAAGCTAGTCTGTGCAAGAAGACTCGTTTGTGTCGGGACCACAGAGCAGTACAGAGCAGTAGAAGCAACAGTCTTTTTCTCTCACTGCTCTGAAGGTCCATGCCGACAGTCCTGCGTTGTGGCAGCTCACACAAATAGCTGGTACATTAGTTGGCTTTGTTGGCCTAATGTGTCTTCATCCAGTATGATCTTCAGCTCCTACCAGACCAGATGTCCTTTTTCTTTCCAAAGCATTTTCTTTGCTAACTTCAGATTCAAAATGAGAGGCCAAAATCATTGTTGCACATCTTATTGCTTATAATAAATCTCATCTTTTACACCAGTCCCTGTGATCCTTTTTCTGATTAAACTCCAATATAAACACCAGGGTTTTCCAATCACAAGAATCATAGGGTATATTTGTAAAGAGACAGGAAGATTTTTCTGACCCGAGATAAATGTCCATCAAATCAATTTCATCTCCCTGGGCACACAGCTACCTGCATAACCTAGCTTCACCTGTCCAAATCTCAGATGAAGAGAGAGAAGGAAGTGGAGGAAGATGAACAATGTGAGGAGGAGGTTTGAGTCAAGAGTCAGTCACTCAGCATTACAGGAAGATGAAGGACATGGCTGTGTCTGCAAGTTGACTTGAGAGATAAAGACTCACTTAGATTCTTGAAACATAAGGCATAGTTGCTTCCTAAGGTATGAATATGGGAGAAAAAAGGTGGGGTTTGGAATATCTGAGATAGTAGTCTTTGTTGATTAACTGCTTGACTAGAGTAAGAATATAATAGTAATGTTAAACTGCTAGGGTTTTGATAAATAGCTCCCAAGCCCCTATGTTGAAGGCTTGATGAGCAGTCTGTGGCACTATAGATATATTGATAGACAGAGGAACCTTTGGGAGGTTGAGCCTAGTTGGGGAAAGTTGCATCACCAGGGAAGTTCCCCTTAATGGGAGAGTGGGACCTTGCACCTTCTTCTCTCTTTGTTTGCTAGTTGTTATGAATTGCCCTAATATATCTTCAACAACACAGGTGGAAATCAATGGAGTCACTGACTGTGAACACAAACTCTTAGGTAATGACATGGGCAGGCACAGGCTTGAAACCTGTTGTATAGCACTTTCATCAGAGATTGAAAATTCCATCTCCTATGAAATCTCTTTAAGACATAAGGAAATGACCTAATAACAACATTGAAATATTCAAAAAGATGACAGGAGCCCACAATAATGATTCCACATGGACTATGGTAAAGCCATTAAACTGATAAACACCACCATAAGATCAATTTTGGACTACAAACTACTCAGGACAATTTTGAGATGGCTAGCTGAGATGATCTAGCTTGACAGACTATTTAACAAGGACTTGAAACAAGCCCTGCACTTTCTCATTATGTAGCAACTCAACAAATGATACAACTAACTCTCTCAGGACTTGACAATTAACCCAAAATTTTTCTTTTCAGGATCCCCTAAAGATGCCTTCACCCCCAGAAAGCAGGAAGTAATTTTAAGAAAGTGACACCCACATTCCCAAGAGGTAGTGTGGGAGGTTTTGGGCTGTTTAATGAGTTATGGATATTGTTATTTTTTATGATGGTTGGTTACAAGTTGTTAATTGTTAATGATCAGGACAAAACTGAACAAGGAGATTAGATTCACAGTTTTTGTTTAAAAGAAAAAGAAAAAAGAGAATGTAGATATGAGGTAGATCATTGAATCTACTCTCAGGAAAAAGGTAAAGAAATAATAGGATAAATGAGTAGAACATTGAATCTACTCTAAAAAAAATGGAGGGAAGATATAAAAATGACAAAACATAGATTATTGAATCTTTTACAAAAAGAAAAAAGAATATGGATATAATAAGATAAAAAGGTCAATTATTGAATCTACTTTTAAAAAGGAACTACTTGTTTTAAATAGGATAAGTAATGAAATTTTTTGTCTTAGTTTATTAAATATTACTGGACTGGAAATTGTTAATATATATAATGGAGGTTTTCATCTGAATCTGTCAAATGTTAATGGACTAGACATTGTTAATGTAATTCTTGGCTGTATATACTTATTGGATAGTTTTTCTTACATTAGTTATAAGCTTTTTTAAAAATTTAGAAAAAAGGGGGAAATGGTATTGTGTTCCCCAAAATATTTGTACCCTAATAAAATTATCTGGGTCAGAGAACAGAACAGCCCCTAGATATAGAGGCCAGAAAATGGTGGTGTACACGTCTTTAATTCTGTCACTTGGGAGGCAGAGATTCATCTGGATCTCTGTGAGTTTAAAGCCACACTGGAAACAGCCAGACATGGTGACCTGTACCTTTAATCCCAAGAAATGAGCCTTTAATCCCAGGAATTAATGGCAGAAAGCAGAAAGGTATATAAGGCTTGAAAATGAAAAACTAGAAGCTTTTGGCTGCTTAAGCTTTCACACGGTTCAGCTGAGATCTATTTGGATGAGTACTCAGAGGTTTCCAGTCTGAGGAAACAGGATCAGCTGAGGAACTGGCAAGGTGAGGTAGCTTTGGCTTGTTTTGCTTCTCTGATCTTCCAGAATTCACCCCAATACCTGGCTCCAGGTTTGTTTTATTAATAAGTCCTTCTAACAATTCATGCTACAAGGAAAAGAACTCACAATACCTTCAGAACTTCCCTGAAGCTGATCACATTTTCTAGGACCCCCTTGCTCAGAGTAAGCAATAAAAGATAGCTGAGAGCCTCTCTCAGACAAGCCAAGCAACAAAGAAGACCCCAAGGCCAGACCAGCTGCCTAGAAGAAACAGAAACCAGCTTAGCTGCCTACAAGAGGTTGAGACCAAGTGAGTCACTTAGAAAGGATGCTTTCCAGCCCATTGAGCTACCTGCAGGGTATGCAGTGTGCTCCAGGATTCCAAGCATTTGTGAGCTGTTGACCCATACTGTGGTGAGCTTTGTTGATGCAGCTATCTTTCAGCCAGTTCTGGCCTATAAGTAACCCCTCACAATTGGCTTTGTTCGTGGGAAGCAGGTCATGACGTGGAATTTAGCAGGTCAAATGTTTGTTGTGGAATGCTCCTAGGATCCATATCAGCATTGGAGGAAAGAATAGATTGAACAATGAATTGATATTGATGGGGGGGGGAGAGAGAGAGAGAGAGAGAGAGAGAGAGAGAGAGAGAGAGAGAGAGAGAGAGAGAGAGATGGTGTAGCATTACACCACCAATGACAAGATCGGTAAACTGTATGGGATGCTCTGGAGCTAAGATCTGGAGCCCACCACCTATCGTGGAACACCTCAAAACATCCTTGAGGCAGGCAGCGGAGCTTGGACCTGCCTCTACTGAATGTACCAGGCTCTTCTGACTCTGCATGGGAGGACTTACCTTCTTGTAAGAGGGAATGGGGGAGTGGGTTGTGGGGAGAAGCCTAGAGGGGAGGGACGAGGGAAGAGGGGAATCAGTGATTGGTATGTAAAAAGAATAAAAAATTCTTAATAAAAAAATGATTATACTCTGACAAAAATAAAAAGATTTGTAGCTGAGGTCTCAAATATTCTCTTAAGTTGTTCAGTCATTAGATACAGACCCAAAACACAGTTGTGCACCTAGAATCTGCCTAAACGTAGCTTCATTTTTAAGGACGACTGACACTAGCATTACTGATAAAAGACTAGGGAAAGATCAGTTCTTAGTTCCTGAATCAGGACCCATGACCCTGGTAACTCTTACAGGACACAAATCTACTTCCTCCAGAATTCTAATGAGCCTCTCCTTCCAGGGAAATTTAGAAGAGGCATCTTAATGAGACATACCACTGTCCTGGGTTTTGAAGATGACTGATATTCATAATTTCTTTCCCTACAAATTTTACAACCTGCTTAATCTTTGGAAAAGGTTCTTTAATCATAGTGTGGGCTTACACTATATCTGTGATAGACTGAGTTACATGATCTTCAGTAGTGAATGTTACAAAGGATCCCATGCTGCTAGACCAAGGATTTAGTAAATGCACATTAATGGTCTTCACTGATGCCCTACATACATAAAAATTAAACTATTATACTATGTAGTTTCAAATTCTTCATTGCCCTTTCCTCTTGACAGGCTCCCTATGTATCCAACGTCAGTGCAGTGACTGGTAGAATTCCTCAAAGGAAGAGTCTCTAAAGATGATGAGTTCAGGTTCTAGCTTTTTTTTATTATTAAAAAAAAAAAAATTTCTTTCTTTTTGCATACCAATCCCTGTTCTGCCTCCTTCCCCTTCTCCCACTCCCCCTCCCCAACCTACCCCCATCCCACCCTGATTCCCTCATCATAGAGGGTAAGTCTTCCCTTGGGTAATCAACACAGGCTGGCATACCAAGTTGGGTCCAGACCCTGCCCCTCCCCCTTGCATCAAGGCTGAGTAAGGCATCACACCATAGGGAATAGTCTCTAAAAAGGCAGTTCATGTACCTGGGACAAGTCCTGGTCCCATTGCCAGGGGACCACAAACACATCAAGCCATGTAACTTTCACACACATTCGGAGGGCCTAGTCCAGTTCTATGCAGGCTCCCCAGATGTCAGTCCAGAGTCCATGAGCCCCCACTAGCTTGGTCAGCTATCTCTGTGGTTTTTCCCATCATGATTATGATTCCCCTTGGTCTTATAATCCTTCCTTCCTCTCTTCAACTGAACTCCAGGATCTTGGCCAAGTGCTTGGCTATAGTGATATTTTATTTGTATTGAAATGTGATTTTATTTGTATGTCAATAAAGTTGCCTTGAGGTCAGAGCAAGCCAGAGCAGAAGCCGAGCAGTAGTGGGGCACGCCTTTAATCCCAGCACTTGGGAGGCAGAGCTAGGCGGATCTCTGTGTGTTCAAGGACCCAGCCAGCATGGCAGACACACGCCTTTAATCTCAATACCAACCATAGAAGACCTGGAGGTCTGTACAAACAGGCAGTGATGAGGAGGTCATGTGGCTGGGTTTACAACCAATGAGAGAGGAGAACAGAAAGTTTTTAAATAGACAGGACACAGAGAAGTAGGTCTCTGGCGGAGAGGAAGAACCACAGAAGCAGTGAAGGGTAAGGTTTTCCGCTCTTGCTCTGACCTGTGGTTTTTAACTCTGCAATCCGTTCTGTGTTTCTTATTTAACAAGCTGGTTACATCTACACTTGGCTGTGGGTCTCTGTATTTGCTTCAATCAGTCACTGGATGTAGGTTCTATGATAACAATTAGGGTAGACATCAGTCTGAATGCAGAGGAAGGCTAGTTCAAGCACCCTCTCCACCATTGCTATGAGTCTTAGCTGGGGACAATCTTATGAGTGCCTGGTTTTTCTCTATCTGCAGATTTATCCCCATCCCCTTAATAGTAAATCTGTCAATATATCTCTTTCATTGCTCTCCCTCCCCATCTCCTCCCCAACTTGGTCATCTTGGGCCCTCATGTTCCCACCTCCCATCCCCTCCACTCTACTCCCTCCTCTCCGTTTACCCAGAAGATCTTAACCTTTTTCCCTTTCTGGGATAATCCATGTGTGTCCTTCTTAGTGTTCTCCTCTTTACCTAACTTTTCTGGGCTTGTGGATTTTATAGCCTGGTTATCCTTTGCTTTGCATATCATATTTACTTATGAGCAAGTACACACTGTGTTTGTCTTTCTGGATCTGGGTTACCTCACTCAGGATGATTTTTTTCTAGATCCATCCATTTGCCTACAAATTTCATGATGACATTGTTTTTGTTGCTGTGTAGTACTCTGTTGTGCAAATGTACCACAATTTCTTTATCCATTCTTTGGTTGAAGGGCATCTAGGTTGTTTTCAGATTCTAGATATTATGAATAATGCTGCTAGGAACAAGGCTGAGCAAATGTCCTTGTGGTGAGGTTGAGCATCTTTTCAGTATATGCCTGGGAGTGGTATTGCTGGGTATTGAGGAAATTCCCAAGTTTCTGAGAAACTGCCATACTGATTTCCAGAGTGGCTGTACAAGATTGCATCCCCACCAGCAGTGGAGGAGTGTTCCCCTTTCTCCACATCCTCTCTAACATAAGCTGTCATCTGTGTTTTTTATCTTAGCCATTCTGACATGTGTAAGATGGTATCTCAGAGTTGTTTTGATTTGTACTTCCCTGATGGCTAAGGATGTTGAACATTTCCCTAAATGTCTTTCGGCCATTTGAGATTCTTCTGTTGAGAATTCTGTTTAGCTCTGGAGCCCATTTTTTAAATTGGATTATTTGATACTTTGCTGTCTAGTTCCTTGAGTTCTTTTATATTTTAGAGATCAGCCCCCTATCAGATGTGGGGTTGGTAAAGATATTTTCCCATTCTGTAGGCTGCCTGTCTTTTCTATTGACAGTATCTTTCACCTTACAGAAAGTTTGCAGGAGGTCCCATTTATTATCTCAGTGTCTGTGCTACTGGTGTTATATTTAGGAAATATTCTCCTTTGCCAATGCATTCAAGGCTACCTCCCTGTTTCTCTTTTATGAGGTTCAGTGTAACTGGTTTATGTTCAGGTCTTTGATCCATTTGGACTTGAGTTTTGTGCATGATGATAGATATGGAACTATTTACATTCTTCTACATGTAGATATCCAGATGTGTCAGCACCATTTGCTGAAGATGCTTTCTTTTTTTCCATTGTGTAATTTTGGCTTTTTTTTTTTTTTTGTCAAAAATCAAGTATTTGTAGGTGTGTGGCTTACTGTCAGCATTTTCTAATTGTTTCCATTAATCAATGTTTTTGTTTTCATGCCAATACCAAGCTATTTTTAGCATTATAGCTCTATAGTAGAACTTGAAGCCTGGGATGCTGATGCCTCCAGAATTTCCTTTATTGTATATGATTGTTTTGGCTATCCTAGGATTTTTGTTTTTCTATATGAAGTTGTGTATTGTTCTTTCTAGGTCTGTGAAGAATTGCATTGGGATTTTTATGCGGATTGTATTGAATCTGTAGATTGCTTTTGGTAAGATTGCCATTCTTAGTATGTTGATCCTACCTATCCAAGAACATGGGAGGTCTTTCTATTTTCTGAAATCTTATTGAATTCCTTTCTTCAAAGACTTAAAGTTCTTGTCATACAGGACTTTTACTCATTTGGTTAGAGTTACCCCAAGAAATTTTATGTTATTTGTGGCTATGGTAAAGGGTGATCTTTCTCTAAATTCTTTCTCAGCCCGGTTTATCATTTGTATATAGGAGGGCTACTGATTTTTTTTTTAGTTAATCTTGCATTCTGCCACATTACTGAAAGTGTTTATCAGTTGTAAAAGTTCCTTGGTAAAATTTTGGGGGTCACTTATGTATACTGTCATATCATCTGCAAATAGTGAAAGTTTGACTTCTTCCTTTCCAATTTGTATTCCTTTGATCTCCTTATGTTGTCTTATTGCTCTAGCTAGAACTTCAAGTACTATATTGCATAGGTGTGGAGAGAATGGACAGCCTTGTCTTGTTTCTGATTTTAGTGGAATCGTTTTGAGTTTCTCTCCATTTAATTTGATATTGGCTGTTGACTTGCTGTAAATTGCCTTTATTATGTTTAGGTATGTTCCTTGTATCCCTGATCTCTCCAAGACCTTTATCGTGAAGGAGTGTTGGATTTTGTCAAAGGCTTTTTCATCATCTAATGAATGATCATATAGGTTTTTTTTCTTTCAGTTTGTTTATATGCTGGATTATATTGACAGATTTTTGTATGTTGAACCATGCCTGCATCTCTGGGATAAAGCCTACTTGATCATGGTGGATGATTTTTTTTTTTTTGATGTGTTCTTGGATTCAATTTGCTAGTATTTTATTGAGAATTTTTACATCAATGTTATAAGATAGATTGGTTTGTAATTTTCTTTCCTAGTTGTGTCTTTATGTGGCTTGGGTATCAGGGTAACTGTTATAACAGAAATCTTAAAAAGGTCTTATTAATAAAAACAAACCCAGAGCCAGGTATTAGGGTGAATGCTGAATGATCAGAGAAACAGAACAAGCCACATCCAACCTCACCTTGCCAATTCCTCAGCTGATCTTGTTTCCTTAGTCTGAAAGCCTCTGAGTCCTTATCTGAATGAATCTCAGCTGAACTTCTGCTAAAACTAAAAGCTTAACCAGCCTAGTTCCTGGTCCTCACTCCTTATATACCTTTCTGCTTTCTGCCATCACTTCCTGGGATTAAAGGCATGTTTCACCAGGCCTGGCTGTCTCCAGTGTGGCTTTGAACTCACACAGATCCAGATGGATCTCTGCCTTCGGATTGCTAGGATTAAAGGCATGTGCTACCACTGCCTAAACCTATGTTTAATATAATGGCCGTTCTGTTCTCTGACCCCCAGATAAGTTTATTGTGGTAATATATCAACCACATTTTAAAAATTCTACCTTTTATCTTACTATTTCTATATCTTCCTTTTTTCTTTTCAGAGTAAATTCAATAATCTACTTCTTCTCTATACTCTTTTTTTTAAAACAAGAACCCTGAACCTAATCTCATTTGTTTAGCTTATCTTTTGACCATTAACAATTAATAACTTGTAACCAACTATTGTAAATAATGACAATATCCATAACTTATTAAATGACCAAAAACATAAACCCCATCTCTTGAGAATGTGGGTGTCATGTTCTTAAAATTACTTACTTCTTTCTGGGGGCCAAGACATCTTTAGGGAATCCTGAAAAGAAAATTTTGGGGTTAATTTTCAAGTCCTGAGAGTTAGTTGCATCAAAGTGTAGTCTCATAAAAGGAGTTTGGCAATGCTCCTTCTATTGTTCAGAACAATTTCAGGAGAATTGGTATTAGCTCTTCTTTGAAATTCTGGTAGAATTCTGCACTGAAACCTACTGGCCCTTGGCTTTTTTTGGTTGGGAAACTTTTGATGACTGCTTCTATTTCCTTAGGGGCTATAGTTAAATTGTTTAATCTGATCTTGATTTTAGTTTGGTATGTATACCTATCCAAAAAATTGTCCATTTCTCTTACATTTTCTAATTTTATGAAGTAGAAGTTTTCAAAGTATGACTAAATGATTCTCTGGATTTCCTCAGTGTCTGTTTTTATGTCCCCCTTTTCATTTCTGATTTGGTTAATTTGGATAGTCTCTCTCTGCTTTTTGGTTAGTTTGGATAAGGATTTTATCTATCTTATTGATTTTCTTGAAGAACCAACTCTTTGTTTCATTGATTCTTTGTATTGTTCTCTTTGTTTCTGTTTTATTGATTTCAGTCCTCAGTTTGATTATTTCTTGGCATCTACTCCTCCTGGGTGAGTTTGTTTCTTTTTGTTCTAGAGCTTTCAGGTGTGCTGTTAAGTCACTGGTCTGAGATTTCTCTAACTTCTTTTTTTTTTTTTTCCCACCAGAGCTGAGGACAGAACAAGAGTCTTGTGCTTGCTAGGCAAGCATTCTACCACTGAGCTAAATCCCCAGCCCCAAGATTTCTCTAACTTCTTTATGTAGGATTTAGTGCTATGAACTTTCCACTTAGCACTGCTTTCATGGTGTCTGATAAGTTTGGGTATATTGTGCATTCTTTTTCATTGAATTCTAGGAAGTCTTTAATTTCTTTCTTTATTTCTTCCTTGACACATTGGTGATTCAGTTGAGCATTGTTCAGTTTCCATGAATTTGTTGGCTTTCTGCATTTTGTGTTGTTGTTGAAATCTATTTTTAAGCCATGGTGGTCTGATAAGATAAAGAGGGTTATTTCAGTTTTTTGGTATCTGTTGAGATTTGTTTTGTTATTGAGTATGTGGTCAATTTTGGAGAAGGTTCCATGGGGTGCTGAAAAGAATGTATATTCTTTTGTGTTTGGGTGAACTTTTGTATAGATGTCTGTTAGGTCCATTTGAGTCATAGCATATGTTAATTCCTTTATTTCTCTGTCAAGTTTCTGTCTGGCAGACCTGTCCAGTGATGAGAGAGGGGTGTTGAAGTCTCCCACTATTAGTGTGTGTGATTTGATGTGTGATTTGAGCTTTAGTAATGTTTATTTTTACAAATGTAGGTACCCCTGTATTTGGGGCATAAATATTACGGAATGAGACTTCATCTTGATGGATTTTTCCTTTGATGAAGATGAAATGTCCTTCTTCATTTTTTTTGATTGATTTTAGTTTGAAGTCTATTTTGTTAGATATTAGGATAGCTATACCAGCTTGTTTCCTAAGTCCATTAGATTGGAAAGTTTTTTCCCAACCCTTTACTCTGAGGTAATGTACATCTTTGAGGTTGAGATGTGTTTCTTGTATGCAGCAGAAGGATGGATCCTGTTTTTGTATCCATTCTGTTAGTATGTCTCTTTTTATAGGCGAATAGAGTCTATTAATATTAAGGAATATTAATAATGGTCAGTGATTGTTAATTCCTGTCATTCTTTTTTGGTAGTAGTAGTAGTAGTAGTAGTAGTAGTAGTAGTAGTAGTATGTGTGTGTGTGTGTGTGTGTGTGTGTGTGTTTCCCTTCTTCGGGATTTGTTGGTGTGAGGTTATCTATTGCCTGTGTTTTGGTGGTTGCAGCTAACTTCCTTGGGTTGGAGTTTTCCTTCTAGTACTTTTTGTAGGGCTGGATTTGTGGACATATAATGTTTAAATCTGGTTTTGTCATGGAATATCTTATTTTTTCCATCTATGGTGATTGAAATTTTTGCTGGGTATAGGGTATAGTAGTCTGGGCTGACATCTGTGGTCTCTTAGTATCTGAAGAATGTCTATCCAGGGCTTTCTGGCTTTCAGAGTTTCCATTGATTTTTTTGTTTTGTTTTGGTTTGGTTTTGGTTTTTTTAGACAGGGCTTCTCTGTGTAGCTTTGTGCCTTTCCTGGATCTCACTGTGTAGACCAGGCTGGCCTTGAACTCATAGAGATCCACCTAGCTCTTCCTCCCAAGTGCTGGGATTAAAGGCGACCACCACCAACGCCTGGCTTCATTCTTTATTCTGTATGTCTAGTGTTTTGACTATTATGTAGCAAGGGGACTTTTTTTGTGGCCAAGTCTATTTGGTATTCTCTACATTTCTTGTACCTTCATAGGCATGTCTTTCTTTAGGTTAGGTAAGTTATCTTCTAAAATTTTGTTGAATATATTTTCTGTGACTTTGAGTTGGAATTCTTCTCCTTCTTCTATCCCTACTATTCTTAGGTTTGCTCTTTTCATGATGTCCCAGATTTCCTGGATGTTTTGTTTTGAAAAATTACTGGATTTAACATTTTCTTTGAACGATGAATCTATTTCCTCTATTGTATCCTCAATGCCCAAGATTCTCTCTTGCATTTTTTTTGTATTCTGTTGGTTATGCTTGCCTCTGTAGTTTCTGTTCATTTACTCAGATTTTCCATTTCCTGGAGTCTCTCAGTTTGTGTTTACTTTATTGCATCCATTTCAATTTTGAAGTCTTGTACTGTTTCTTTCACCTCTTTGATTTCTTTCTTGGGTTTCTTAATTTTCTTTAAGAGATTTCTTGATTTCCTCCAATTTTTTGTTGATCTTTTCCTCCATTTCTTTAATGGAATTTTTCATTTCCTCTTTTAGGGACTTTGTCATCTTTATAAAGTTGTTTTTAAGGTTGTTTTCTTCTGGATCATCTGTTTTGGGATGTTCAGGTCTTGCTGTTGTAGGATCACTAGATTCTGATTATACTGTATTGCTCTTTATGTTGTTAGATGTGTTCTTACACTGCTCTCTACTCACTTCTTCCTTTAATCCAAACATATGGATCTCCATGTCACTTTTCCAATTGGTGCAGGTGGGGTCTCTAGCTCCTGTGGTTACTCTTCTTCCCAATAGGTCCAGGAGTGGGCATATGGCTCTGTTGGTCATTGGTGCTGCAGAGGATGGTTGCTGAAGGAGTTGGGGTAGGAAAAGACTATTGTCAGGTCTCTGAGGGTACACTGGTTGGCAGAGAGGAACACAAAATATTCCCATGAGGCCTACGGCTAGAGAACTGGACTGACCAGTCTGGAGATTGGGGCCTTACCTATTCCCAATTGGCGCCGGGTGGGCATGCAGGGTGGGCATATTGCTCTGGCAGTCACTGGTGCCACTGAGGCTGCTTGACTTGAAAAGAGGATGGGTAGGTTCTTTCTTTCTTTCTTTCTTTATTTATTTATTTATTTATTTGCCACAGCAAATTGATAGAAAGAGTAATTTCAGCCTGGTAAATGGAGCCTAAACCTCTGGGAAGAGGTATACTCCATTTCAGTCAACATGATTCTTTATTTCATGAATGTACTGTGCAGCCCTGGGATACAATGGTGACAGAAACTGGCTGGAATTGACTGGATGAAAACTCCTGTCCACTTGCTTGCTTCCACTTTCTTCATCAGTGTTCTCTAACAGAAACTCACATGTGCTACAGAGATATTTCACACACAGTGCCATCTCTGTGGGCACATCTCAAATGCTTCTCCAGAATGACTTGTCTCAAATTTCCAGTTCTTTCCTTTCTAAACTACTGACTAGCTAAACAATCCATTTGCTGCTGACCATTAGTTCATACATTTCTCACTTTTAGATATTTCCCCTTTTACATAGAGTTAATGAGCAGTTACTCAAAGCTCTGCTCATTAGAATGATTTTCCTTCATATCCCAAGCCAGCCTGTCTCAGAATAAACCTTGCAGCTTTTATTCCTCTGGACCAGCAATTTAGCAATGAGTGTAAGCAGAAAGAGGTGTACAGAGGTGATAGATATACATGGGATTTTCAGCCTTATTGTTGTTCTAGCTTCATTTTGTTTTGTGACAAACACCATCACTAAAGGCAATTCACAGGAAGAAAGTGGTTTTTTTGGCTTATACTTTCAGGTCACGGTCTATCACCAAACGAAGTCACAGAAGAAACTTAGAGCAGAAACCTTGCAGGAATGCTGCTTTCTGGCTCACTTGCAGACCCACATTTTTAAAGCTGTTTCATATAGTCTAGGACCACCTTCCTAGGGAATGGTACCACCTTCAGTGGTCTGACCTATCCTAAATAAATTAATATTAAGACAATCTCCAACAGCCATGCCCGCAGATCAATCTGACCAGGACAATCACTCAGTTCAGAGTCCCTTCTCAGGCAACTTCAGGCTGTGTAAAATTGATAGTTCAAGATAACTAAGGTAACCCTTAAGTACAAGCTTGGGCTCTTAGATATGCTCATACTTGGTCTGCAAGATTCACAAGAGGATTGTTTGTAAACATAACAGACTTTGTTTCATTTCTGATTTGGAAGAATCTGGCTTATCATGTGTAGTTTTTTGTTGTTGTTTTGTTTTGTTTTGTTTTAATCACATAATCACTTACAATGCTCCAGTGCTTGTCCAGAATGATAATACACATTAATACATTAGGCTAGAAACTGCTCTTCAAAAGGCATCAATTAATTCAGTAGAAGTGATACGGCTCTTTTATAGAACTTTGAGGCTTCATGTGCTATTATCCCTTCTGCGGCATCTCACAAAGTCTTCACTGTATTTTTTTTTTTTAAACTACTGATGCATTAACTAACTTAAGGGTAAAAATCACAGACTACATCTAAAAAAAAAAAAAAAAAACCAACCTAGGATTTTCTGAAGAAACTTCTAGGTTCTACTCACATGGTAGAAGATTATTATGTAGTAACCCAATGATAAAAAATGGTCATAATCATTTCCAGCTTTAACACATAGAATCTCCTTAATGCAAATAGATTTGTCTAGGATTGTCCTTGCTTATAATAAGAGATAAGAAAAACAAGTCTTTTTCTCACTTCTGGGCATGAAGAACCTCTTGACACTTGAAAATGTCAATATTTGTGAGTTTTATTTGAAGATATGGATGGTACCAAGGCCTCCAACCATTAGTCCCTTCTGGTATACATTCCAATTAAGATAATGACTTGAAAGCATTTGAAAAGCATAAATTTTGTTCTGAGGGATATCTATGGGTGCAGATCTTCTTGAACAGTGCAAAAAAGTTAACACAGTCCAACAACAAAACTGTAAATATTTGTGAATGTCCTGTGTAGTGGGTACCCATTCTAGCTTTGGTCTGGAAGTACCACCCCCTTTGAGGCTTTGGTAATGGTCACACCTACAAGGCTGAGCTGAGAGAGGACCCCTGAAGACCCAAGATCTGGATGGGCTAGCTCTTCTTGGTTCCTGGATCCTGGATGCTAGAAGTAGACCAAGCAGAGTTCTCCAGAAAACACCACTGGACTGCATTACACCATATTCCCAGACCCTATAACCTGTCCCTTCACTTATAAGTTACCCTACAAAATAAACCTCCCTTTTAACTATGTGGAGTTGCCATAATATTTAAACCAGTATCTGGCTCCCAACATGGGGCAAATTCCAAAGGCCTGAGTGGCTCCCACCCTCAGCCTTCTCCCCAGCTGGCGGCACCTCAACCTGCCTGCAGAGTTCCATACAACCAGGGAAAGACTACACTGTTCCATTACCACCCTCCTCCCCAAAATAGGTATAAGATATGGTAGATTATTGTATATACTAGTAAACAAATTTAGTAAAACAGCAGCCTTAGATAATTTGCACTGTTATGGATTCTTATATGTTGATACAAATGTAAACTTTTTTATATTCCTGTTTAAGATAAGTTGTATATTGATACAAATACAGAAATGTATTTGTTATAATGTGCATATATTTCTACTCTTATTTGCAATATTTGCATATTGATACAAATGTAAATTTATATCTGTCATACTATATGTATGTTCTACCTCTGTTTAGGATATTTTGTATATTGATATATACTTAGGATTATTGTCATGTTACATATTCACTATACATTCCTACCTCTGTTAAAGATATTTTGTGTATTGACACAATTTTGAAGTCATCTTCTTTTTACCATACATTTGCTTACAGCCTGTTTACCTTGTTTACATGAAGCTTTAGTCCTTAGGTTATTTAGGTAGATAAGACTTACAGATTTATAGTCACCTATGCTTGTCATCTCTATAGTTACATTAGTTAGGTTATCCAGATTTACAGATACATAGGTTGGATGGACAGGTAATCTTCAAACACTTCATGGACCTAGAGAATGTGGCATTTAAATAACTTAGAATTCTGTTGATGTAAGACACAATTGCTCCTGGCAGCACCAATTTGATCCTGGGAGAACGTTGGGATTTTAAAACATTTCCGTTTGAAAGTTTGTCTTCTTGGCACAAAATGTCCTATTGGGCAAAGAACTGCCCTTGCCTCAACTGCTGACAGTACAAATGCTGTCCTTCTGGACCTGCCAGACACAAGAAAAAGTGACTTCTAAACTCTGCCAAGACAAGGTAAGATGGTCTTTCAGAATTCCTGCTTCTGAAAATGGTCTGTCAGATACGCTAGGCCTGTAGCAAATTTGAATGCACCAACAATGCTGAAAAACTTTAGGTGACTGTCCAGGCTGCCAGCTGTCTCTATCTACTCTTGCAAGACTCCCATCCATCTTCCATTTATCAGGTATCATTATATTCCTTCTCAGGTCTTTCTTTGATGGGATTGAAGACTAGCAGTTATAGTTGCAACTTAGTGTATATATATATATATCTTAGAAAGCACTTATTAAATATTAGATTTAGGTACTTTAGGAAAGGACACCTTTTGGAATGATCTTTATAACATGCTATTTACCTATGTTCCAGACTTCTCTGGATTTTAGTATATGTCTCTTGTTTGATATTGTTCACATTGGTTGTAGTTCCATATTATCTAGGTCATTATCCCTTATTAATCCTGGACAATATTTGACAATCATTCCTATTGTATATAGTCTAGTATTAGGTTAGAACATTTTTATTTAGACAAAAGGGAGAGATGTAATGGGTAGCCATTCTAGCTTTGATCTGGAAGTACTATCCCCTTTGAGGCTTCAGTAACTGTCACACTTACAAGTCTGAGTTGAGAGAAAACTCCTAAAAACCCAAGATCTGGATGGGTAAGCTCTTCTTGGTTCCTGGATCCTGGACGCTGGAGGTAGACCAAGCAGAGTTCTCCAGAGAACACCGCTGGGCTATGCTATACCTTTCCCAGACCCTATAACCTATCCCTTCACTTGTAAGTTACCCCACAAAATATACCTCCCTTTTAACTACATGGAGTGGCCATAATATTTAAACCAATAGTTCTGATTATTCTAATTAATTGCAAGGTGTTTATGACTCTCCTGTAGGTAAGAATGGCAAAGAACACACAGATGAAGTCAAGGGCCACGTATCATTCACCTGCTTTGCTCTGCTGAAGATCAACTCCTCTGGCCCTGCAGGTGCAAGTGGAACTACTATTTAGTTGATGTTGCAGTGGCCTGCTGTCCTCCATCAGATAACAGATGACTTGGCTCTAGAAACACATTCTAACATCTGCTTTTTGCAGATTTCTGGCACTAACTGCAGCAATTTTGCTTTTATGTGGAGCAGACACTGAGACAAAGATGAAATTGCCAGACGTTTATAAAGTACTCAGGATTCCACAGTGTAGATGAGACTGAAAAGAAGTGTCACTGGCCAGAGAAAGACGTTCATCTGAGTGACTGTCTCCACAACAGCTTCTATGGGTTCCATCAATAGATTTGGAGCCTTCCAGAGTTATCCAGAACTAGGAAGTGGCTGAGTCTTTCTATCCTTGTGATGTGTGCAGGCTAACTCAGAAGCAGGTGTGACCACTTGTGTTCAACTAAAACAATGCACAAAGGAGGAGGGGAACTGCAGATTAGCTTCAAACAGCATTGTTAGAAGGGAGAATAAGCTATCCATTTTTGAAGGGCAAATGGACTCCATGTACCTCAGAACATTGAGGGGAAGAGGGGGTGATTTTAGATCTTTGTGTTTCAAGGTCCTGACTAGGCTGTCTTTGCATAGGTATTACATTGATTTACTTACTCTGTCTTTAGAATGGTTCTTGGTACATAGGATCTAGTTTCTAGTTTTCTTTTTCTTCACCAATACTGCTTTATTGATTATTAAACTCATCTGCATATGCTTTAAAATGGCTCATCATTTTTTTTTTTTTTTTTTGAGTCAGGATCTCACTATGTAGACCAGCCTGACCTCAAAATCACAGATATTTGCCTGTTTTCCTGCCTCAGCCTCCCAAATGCTGAGATTAAAGGTGTACATCACTACAACCTATCACCAATTTCAATTTAAGATTGAAAATAGAATCATTGGGATTTTGTTGTGGTTGCATAGGATTTATGCAAACAGTATAAAAATTGACTCTTAATTTCATTATTGTGCCTTCAAACACTGTAACATCCAATAAATATATATCGTGCCTGTACTTATTTAGTGCACAGGCTTTGATAGATTTTAATATAGATATTTGGCATTTATTGATGAGGATGTAATATTATCATTTATTATTTTTCCATTTTATTTTTGTTGTTTTGTTTCTGGAATACAAATTATTTCTGTGTATTGAATATCTATCCAAAATACTTGAAAAATTCACCATTTGATTATAATAATAAGTTCTTGATGTTTTCTGGCCCTGTGATTATTATATTTATGAATAATTGTTTTTTTTATTTATATTCTTTCTGATTGATGTATCATTTTTCTTGCCCTATTTTAGTAACTATAGCTTCCGTGGTTTCAAGCCAAATATTGAGTGGTACATTGAAAGTGAATTTTTAAATTTCAATTAGTTAATTAATTGTAACTTCCTGGTTTTAAGGGAAAGTCATTTTTCACAGATGTTTAAATTTTTCTATGGTTTTATACCATTATGTCTATAAATCCTACAGGTTAATTTTATGTGAATCTATTTTGTTTTAAGCAGATACCCTTTTCTTTATTCTAATATTTTGGAATTTTTATCATGGATAAGTATTGAATTTGCTCACATAATTTTCCTAAGTCTTATTGAGGTAACAAAGTCATTTTCCTCACTCCCTTTTTTCCCTTCAGGTAGTACTTTGCAGTGATAAATTATTTTTGTAAATGTTAAGCTGACTTTGCATATGGAAAGAACGCATCTGGTATTGGAATTTATATAATTGTAAAAACATACTGAATTGCATTTATGCCCAAGAGTGGTCTGTAACTTCCTTTGTAATTTCCTTACTAGGATTTGGAATCAAGATTTGAATATTAACCTAATAAAAACAGGAACCGTGCCTGCTGTGATGGCTGTTCTTGGTTGTGAACTTGACTACATCTGGAATTAACTAAAATCCAAGATACTGGGTACACTAGTGAGTGATTTTTTTTTTTTTTCTTGATTAAACCAGTTGAAGTGGTAAGACCCATGTTGAATCGGAATCTTTTGAAATGAGAAGATACACTTTTAATCCAGATCTTCTGAGGTGGGAAGATACACCTTTAATCTGCGCCACACTTTCTGCTGGCAGCCTGTATAAAGGACATGGAAGAGGAAGCTTGCTTGCTTTGCCTGCTTTTTGTCCAAACACATGTTGGCAAGTTTCATTTCTTCACTGGCATAAAAGTCTACTTGCCCAGAATTCCAGCATTCCTGAAGACCACCTGAGAGACATCCAGTCTCATGGACTTAAACAGTTACTGGATTCTTGGAACTTCCACGGGTAGACAGCCATTGATAGACAAGTTGGACCACGGCCATTCTGTCATTTCTGTTCCTGTAGAGAATCCTAAGACACCTCTTTTTCTGTTTACTGACAGAACTATGTCTAACTGGTGTTGGTTCTTATTTTTATTAATTCTCTGAATGTTTGTAAAGATATGCTAGTGATAAAATCTGGGATAGGATTTTCACTGTGAGAGGGTATTTGAGCACTGTGTTTAATTTTTCCTGTTAAATGGGATAAAGGTTGGCCCTTGGTCCATGGATAATTATTGAATATGTTCCCTCTTTAGCCTGAGTTTACAATATAGGAACAAGGTGAGAAATGTGTGTTCTTGTGAAATTCATGTTTTGGAGGGAAGACAGAGTTTCTAGCAATAAAACCCAAATTTCAGTTCTGATTAATTCTAAGTAGAGGTTTCTAGTGCTATGGGAGTTGAAAATTGGGCACTTTGATCTAATCTAGGGATATTAGGAATGCTTTTTTATGAGTAATTTGTAGATTATTATGCTTTCAACTTGAATTTAAGCCAATCCTTCTGTCTTTAAAATGTCCTCTTAATACAGTGGCTCCCCTCAATGGCTACTCTTCTATCTTGGGCTGAAATGTAGCCATATCTCTAGTTCAGGACAAAATACCCTGATTACAAGAAAAACCCCATTTTTGGAGGCCCCTGGGTCTCCTATAGGTGGAACAGCTGATTTTACTCTCTTGGTTGCCATTGCCTCTCCCTACCACATGGTGTCTCTGTTGACAACTGGACATCCATAGCCATGGAAGTGACTGAGCCTTGCACCTCCCAAGAAGGATGGCGTTTTGAAATCCTCATTGCAGGGATTACACAATCTAGCTACTTCTCATTATGTGCCTCAGCTATTGGCAGCCATGGCCCAGACTCTGTGAATACTTTTTCAAAATATTTCTAACAGTGTCTTAGCAGCCTAGAACCACTGTTAATAGACCTATGTAGAGATTTAGCCGGATCTTCTTGGATTTCTCGAGACTCTGAGGATCCTGGGTACTGTTTCTTTCCAGTTCATTGCTTACCCTGGTAAGAGATAATTAACTAAGTGTCTGGTTTCTAATATCAGCCAAACATAGATGATATCTGTGTAGCCCATTTGCTGCTAAGGCGAAAAAATAAGTCTTCAGAAAGACTTTCCAATTTCTAGAGAGATTTATTCTCTCAAGGATTACATACTTTCTAGCATTTCCATCACAGAGCAAAGAAAGGCAGACTCAAAAACAAATAAACTGCTCTTTTATTAAATTCCTTTTTATTCTAGGTACCATTGCCAATGGGAAAAGTATTAATTGGTTCTAATATTAGAAAATCACTTCATGTATCCAATCATAGCAACCAGACTGTTCCTCAGGGCTTTTCTCTGTGTTAGAGTCGGTATTCTTTAAACTTCCTCCAGGCCACAATTATCTAACCTCTCCTTCATTGTTCTCATTCTTCCCTGATAAATTTCGGTTTTTCTCTACATCTTTTAAAAAGTGCAGTGACCAAAAGTAGCCACAATATCTAAATAACTAGCTCTCTTGAATGCATAATATAGCACACAGATTGCTTCCAAATGCTCCACGCATTGTTCTGTTTAATAAATTCCAGAATCACAGGGTTGGAGTTTAGTGTCAGCCTCCAGGTCTCTCTGTTCTGTGTCCATAGTCACAACTTCCAATGTTTTTATTTCTTTACTACATTCTATTTTGTTTCAGAGACCAGTATTTTTGTCAATGTCAACTTTGATTGTTATTTGAACATCCAAGAATAAAGCCAAGATTTCCAGATGCTAGTGTACCCAACACTCAATCCCTCATGTATGTGCTAGACTAATTATTCAGTAATTTCAATGCTGAATTTTATAATAACTACTGTTTATTTTTCCAACTATATCATAACTCTCATGGAGAAAAGCATCATGAAAACAATACTTAACAATGTTCTTCTGGTTCTGGGAAAAAGTAATTATATTTTCTCCCACTTCAGTAAAAATGCACTAAGTTTGCACAAGACAAAGAACAATTCTGCTTCTTCCTACAATGTGCTATGAGGACAACTCAACTGAAAACACTCTTCCTACAATGTGCTATGAGAACAACTCTACTGAAAACACTCTTCCTACAATGTGCTATAAGAACTCTACTGAAAACACTCTTCCTACAATGTGCTATGAGAACAACTCTACTGAAAACACTCTTCCTACAATGTGCTATAAGAACTCTACTGAAAACACTCTTCCTACAATGTGCTGTAAGAACAACTTGACTGAAAACACTCATCTGACAATGTGCTATAAGAACTCTACTGAAAACACTCTTCCTACAATGTGCTGTAAGAACAACTTGACTGAAAACACTCATCTTACAATGTGCTATAAGAACGCTACTGAAAACACTCTTCCTACAGTGTGCTATAAGAACCCTACTGAAAACGCTCTTCCTACAATGTGCTACTACTAAAGAAAACCTTTCCTCTTAGCTTACATGTCTAGAAGCAAACAGATTGATCCAACATTGCTTAATACCCTTGACTATTTCCTAAGTTTCTGCATGTAAGTTCTAAAGTATATTACACAGTTCTAAAACCAAAATGTGTTCGATCACTCATCTAAAAATCACGGAGTCAAATAAACCCATGAAGCTTAAATTACATTGGCAGTCATCAAATAAAACAACACAAAGAGTAATGTGAAGGTTAGGCAATTTTCAAGAGATTTGTCCAAAACGAATGATGAAAATTAAATTAAAAACTAGCTAATTGGTTGCAAGATATGAGGTTCTTTTATTCCATGCAACACTATCCCCATATTTCTCATCTCAATTTGACATGAAATTCAAATAATAGAATTAATACACATTGTGAGTGTGTTAGAGTTTTATCTTTCAATGAGCTCCAAATTAGCCCCTCAACAATGGGTCTTGTGGAGCTGGAACTGAAATGTTTCCATGTATTTAGCTAAGACTTCCTGGCCAGTAACTTCCCACTAGATTCAGCAAAGGGAAGAATCTAGAGGGAGTTTAGAAGTAGGAAGGACTCTGCCCTCCGGTTAACTCTCCTGTGCCATCAATACTCAGCACTGTAGCTGGCTTCATCATTCAGCCTTTTCCACTTCCTGCTTCTGCTCAGTGATATCAATGGCAGCCAGGCAGTATCCTGCCTTGTGGTCTGCTGTTTGAGTCTCTGGTTATCCTAATCTCTTCCACTTATTTTCAGCAGTGGGAATTGTAGCTAATTCCTGATATTTCTTTATGTGGTTTGTCTCAGTATTCCTCCAGGACCTGGGTCGCAAATCCCCTACATTAATTTTCCTTACCTAAGAGCACTTGTTCACTCATACCAAGAGAAAAACTGGACATTTTGTTTCTCTCTTCTGAATTTTGTACAATTAAGTTCAAAATTCTTTTATTGGAAAGGTAGAGAAAGCTGTAAGTCATAGTCTATCTTCCCTGCAATCAAATTCTCTAAAAATGGTCAGTGCTGAGAGCTGAGGGGTTAGCCTAGAGCAGGACACTTCTCTAACACTCAGAAGGCTCTGGGTTTAATTCTCAGCACCAGAAAATAATAAAAATGAAGCTGTTCAAATAGTTGGTCCGGAGAAAGCACACAGCTTACCAGAACTGGATTCTAGAAACAGTGTGTACAAGCTATCATGGGACACAGGACAAGAAGAGGAGAGAGAACAGGAGGTTACACTCAAGCAACAAAAGAGGAAGCCTTCCCGTGACAAATGAATAAATAAATAAAGTTGATGTGCAATAGAGAACCTAATCAAGCTATCCCAGGAAATCTGTTACTTACTTTATTAATATGATGCATGAAATTTGGGGTATAAGACTGTATTTAAAATATTTAACCAGCAAATGGAGAAATGGGGAAAAGCTGATCATTTGGTACTAAGCTGATAGATAAGATTAGAAGGTTCCAGTGTGTTAGTTCAAGAAAGAGTGACAAAAGTAATATATTACTTACTTTTTCTATTTTTATTTATTAATTTTTCATATACTATATTTGACCATATTCTTGCCTCTCCCTCAACTCCTCCCTTATTCCCATCCCCAGATCCACCCAACTTTATATTCTTCCACCTTCATTTTCTCTCAAAAATTGTTTTAATTTTGAATTTGACTTTAGTTTGGGACATTGCATACTTTAAATAACAAAGGCCTTAAGAGTTTTGACCATGCATCAAAATATCATATAGGACCCCCAAATAGTTCAAGTTTCTATTTCTATATATCAACTGATAGAAATTTAAAAAGGAAAAAGTACTTACAAATATATTTGTATACAAAATTGCCTGTGTATTTTTAATAATTTAATATATATATATTTAATAACACTCCTATAATTATTTCTCATTTTTCATTTTGTACATTTATAAGTAAAATATTATACTTTTCATTTAAAAATAAATTCACATGACGCGCTATCTTAATAAATCAGGTCTTAGATTTGTGAGGAATTATGGACACTGAAATAACATTTTCTTCACTATAACATAGTTTTACAATCCAAGAAATAATGTCATCTAGCCATGTTTTAGTTTTTCTAGACATATAAGATCATTAAAATGCTGCTATAAGCCCAGAAGTACTAAATTAATAAGATGTAATTTAATGTGCTTCCGACAGCACTTCTAATTCATCAGGACTCTGGAAGAATTTCCTAAGTAGAGAGAACTTAGGCATGAAATAAATACTAATCATTTCCTATTCATTTGTAATTAATGCATAACATTCTTCTGGAAATACTCAACAAAATACTTTCATAGAAAATTATTATGGTACGAACATATGAAATCATAAAGATATAGAAAAATTGTTTTTCTCAAAATGCAAGTTTATATAGTCAAGAATTTTTCTTACATTCTTAAGTTAATCTTTTTGTTGTTAGTTTTTATCTAGGTCAGTGGTTCTCAACCTTGCTAATGCTGTGACACTTTAATACAGTTCCTTATGTAGTGGTGACCCCAGCCATAAAATTATTCTTGTTACTACTTCGTAACTGTAATTTTGCTGCTGTTATGAATTGTAATTTAAATATTTTTGGAGGTAGAGGTTTGCCAAATGAATGTCAACCTACAGGTTGAGAACCACTGATCTAGGTGGATTCTTGTCATTTCTGTGAATGCCTCACTCTGAAGTTTGTTTGGGGGATGTTTGGCTTTGAACTCCCATCTCTGTCAGTTTTTCATATTCACTTCCTGTGTCTAAAACATCCTGGCAAGTGATTCCAGTGTTTATCTTTATGTGATAATTCAAATAAGTAACATCACATACAATTATGATAACAAGAGTTATAATCCAACTATGACTCTGGCTGTAAACTGTGAGCCTATAGTGATTATCAAGAAAAGTCCAGTAGATATTTCATACTGAAATTATTTTTCCTAAGTATTGAAACTAGAAAAAAATTAGTCATTATTTGGATTATCATTATTTTTCTATGGGAAATTTTTGTTGTGTTATGTATTTCATTTGGTACAGTTTTTAATTCAACATTTAAACCACCTGATCTGTAGCATCTATTATCCTTAAAATGCTGTAATCTCTAGACATTTCAGGCTGGGTTCTCAGGCAAAGTGTAAAGTTCTACTGCTGGGGTTGAAACAATGTTTAGAGGTGGAATGCTTTCTAGGCTGGGGATAAGGGGGCTTAGATTTGACTCCCAGAATACTTCCCCCACAAAAATATGTAGAAACGTCAGTACAATTAATAGTCTCTCAATACTTCAGGCTTCAGAACTCTGTGTCACAAATAAAAGGAGCTTATTGCCTCTGCTTTTGTCTCTACTACCTGCTTTTTGCATGGGCATGTCAGAGCTCTGGGCTGCTTAGAACGTCCTCCAGCACCCTGGCAAAGCCTGTCTTCTGTAGGCGTGCCCTAGGGTTCATCCTTCTCCTATCTCTTTTGTTCCTAATCACGTTTCTTAAAGACCCTACAATCTCTCATAGCTGGGAGGAAGCAACTGGTAAAAGAATAGCTAGAGAAAAATGTCATATTTGACACAGATCTCTTTTGAGAAAGGAAGAATGGGATAGAAGATTCTCTCAACAGACATTTGCCACCAAGCCTGATGACCATGTTCAATCCTGGAGTCCACATAGTGGAAGGAGAGAGCTGACTCCTGTAAGCTGTCCTCTGACTTCATGCACACCATGGCGCGCGCGCGCGCGCACACACACACACACACACACACACACACACACACACACTAAATAATCATAAAAAAACATTAAATATTGTATTTGTTATTATTTTTACTGTCTCTGGGACAAAATGCTTAAGAAAAACAACTTAAAGGGAAGAATATTTATTTTGGTTCATGATTTAAAAGTTTAGCTCTCAGTCATGGCTGAGAAGATATGCTTAAGTTCATGGTGACAGGAGCTTGTACCAAAGGAGTGATAGGGTGGCCAGAAGGTACAAGGCATAGTTGAGCCAGGGGCCAGGTTTCACATGCACTGGCTCTTCCCTAGTAACCTATTTCTACTAGGGAGGTCCCATCCACCTCCTGAAGGCTTCAGAGCCTCCTAAAATGGTATCACCAGCTGGCGTTCAAACATTTGATCCTGTGGAGATGTTTTATATTCAAACCATAGTCAATATATACTTGGAAAGTACCTCAAAGCTTTACAGCTGTGGTGATAATTTCTTTGTATGTTAATAAATAAAGTTTGCCTGGAGACCAGAGGAAATAGCAAGTCATTTTAAGTAAACACAGAAGTCAGGCAGTGGTAGCACATGTCCTTAATCTGATCACTTAACAGACAGGGTCTCTGTGTGTTCAAGGCCATACTAGGGGAACAGAGCCAAATGTGGTGACACACACCTTTAATCCCAGCACCAACCATAGAGAGCTGGAGACATACAGACAGGCAGTGGCAAGGAAGTGAGGCAACTGGGCTAAGATAGCCAATGAGAGGGCAGAGCAGCAAGGCAATAAAGGTGTGGGTAAGACAGGAAGTAGCTCACTTTGGAAGCTGCAGAGCTGATGAGTTAAGGTTGGATGGTGGCTATTCCTATTTCCTTGATCTCTAAGGCTTTCACCCTATATTTGGCTCCATGTTTTTTTATTAACAAGACCTTTAGAGATTGATCTACATACAGCTTAAGCATTGGTATTTGACGGGGACATGCTTTAGATGAAGTGTTCAATTATCAGTGGTGAAATTAATGTAGATGACCATTTGAGCCAATGGGACAGTTTATAGATTGCACAATTATGCATGTGCATAATGAGAATATTATCAAATAAAGCAAGTGGGAAAGGCTTCCATCAGGGCAAATGAGTGGGGGGTCTGTAAACTTAGAACACTGAAAAATCTTTCACTTTGAACAAGTTCTTGATTATTTAAGTTTGCAAATTGTAATCCTTGAAAGGGAGCTGAGCCAGAAGAAAAATAAAATTAATCTCACTTCAGATAAAGACATGGACCATTGTCATCATCAGAAAATCATGTGATTGTTTTTCTCTTTGGCCACTAAAAAGTATATATTTTTTTAAACAGTTAAAGTTGAAACTTTGGCATGATGTTATGAAGCTTGAGCCAGATTACCTTATTTTATTTGGATCCCTGTTTCATCTCAAGAGTTGGAATTCAGGGCTGTCCTATGTATGGAGCTTTCTAGTTATTTTCAGTGTCTAAACTAAACCCTCTACATCTTTAAAATAACTGCTTATTTCATATTCTTGGCTTTTTGTTAAAAAAAATAGTATCTTCCCCACTAAAGGAAATAAATAGTAGAACATAATTGAGGTCTAATGACCTAACTACTAAAACTTAGTATTAATTTTGATGTGTGTCATGTTAATAACTGTCATAAAAACAATTTGTTATTCATGAAACAAGTTGTAACATATATAATAGTCAAGTGAGATACCCTTTGGTTTCAAATATTTCCACAATAAATGGCTTTGCAACTTGAAGATCTAAATTCTTATTTTATGATGTTATAACAATCAAATATATTTGGGTCTGTATATATAAAGATGAATATAGAATATTTATTATGTTTGCCTCTAAAATCGTATTACCACATGACATCCTGTTAGAAGTGTGAATATCTACTTCTTTCCATCTGCAGTCCCATCTTTGGAGTTGTTGGTCTTGTTGAACAAAAAATCTTCACCATACTAATAGTGATACTTTGTGATGAGAAGCTCTTTATTTCTGCTTTTCTCCAGTGTTTTCCTTGATTTTCAAGGATCCTGAAAGAATAAACCTAGTCATAAATAAATAATTATCATCAGAATGAATTTAGTAAAACGTATTTTACCATGGAATAAAAAAAACTGTTTGGAAAGTGTTCTGATCGTAGGATGTAAAACACAAAACTTAGGAACCTTTTAACATTACATGTAACATCAGGGTGATTATTTAGGAACAAAGTTAGGAACAATGGACCCTTGCATTGCACCCAGGTGTTTTGTGAAAGGAGAAAATTATGATCCAGAAAGTCTGGGTTGGAAGCTGTCTGTTTGTCTCTAAAACTATGTGATATCAACATAAGGGGCCTGTGGATTATTCTTGAGGAGAACTTTCTAGAACATGTTATGTGGTCCAGCATGGCTTCTGAAACAGTGAATGTCCCATTGGTATGCTTTCGAATGTTATACACACAAGACAACAATATCTACTAAGATGTTAAATGGATTTTTAACTTTAGTTAATTTAAACTGTCTTGAATATAAATTGCCATATATGTTCAGTGGTAATATTGACTGAACACTACTTCTCAAGCCTGGCTAAGAGTTGATTCTTCATCCCAAAGGCATTTAATATAAAGTCAAGAACTGAAAGAAGCAGTTGAAGAAACACATTTAATACTTCTCTATAACCAGCCTTTTCTTATAGATATACCTTCTAAATTTGTGAGGAGAAATCAGTGGATGTCTTCAGGTAAACAGATGGAAATATACATAGTTAGCTCCCAAGGAAGTCCTCAGAAAAAAAGATATGGTTCTCACAACAGATGGTGCTGCCCCTAGTTTGCCAAGCTTCCAAGAGAAGCTTCTCTCCTGAAAGACATAAATGACATGTAGGTATTTGTAGACCCATCAAAACTCATTATTCTTTAATATACATTTCCTATAAGGAAAATTTTACATTGTATTTAAGTTGTTCTCATTATATAATGTAAGAAATGACTGAAACACAATCATCTAAGGTGCATATCATGTCAAATTGTATCTGAATATGAATCAAATAATTTACATGGCAGTTCCCGAACCACAGAACATTCCATTTTCATTTGGTCAGAAAGGTCATGAGTGAGAATGAGAAAGCTTGCCAGGAGTTCCTCAGCCTGCCTTTGAAGAAACTAAAAGGTGGGCAGAGCAGGATAGATGTGTAATCCTGTGGACGCATAGGAACTGTCAGTGGATACATGTATCAGTTGCATTGTTTTGGTAGTTAAATGTACACAAGAAGCATTGATATCTTTACCAAATAAATCATCAAGAAGCTCAGATTGCCTGGAACATGGACTCTTGTGAGTTAGCTTGGAAGGCCCGTGCTCTACACACACAAGCTGAACTTCATTAGCTGTGAGAACACCTGCAGCTGGAGGTCAGTGCAGGATGTGGCGAGGAGCCAGAGCTGTCCTGTGTCTCCATGGGGAGGCTGGGTTTAGGTAGTCCTTTAAATGACATCTTCCTAACTGTGACCTTTGGCAACAGGACATTTTAAAGTGATTTTATTATAAAAACAGAACACAATAGTACAATTGTGGGAATCGGAGAAAGTGTGATTTATCCTCCACAGATCACTGTCACCATGTTCTATATAACATCAAACAAACAAACATGAATCAGAGACATGCTAGGAAGTGTTTAATAACAGGTTGTCTAAAGCGACGCATTCCATGCTTTTCACTGTTTGTCTGTTTTCAGAAAATACTCCTACTGTGTCTGACAGATACATCTATGACCTGAATATGGACTTGGGAAGAAGTGTATGAACTTGTCAAATGTTACAGCATTTTTATTGTGCAAATGCAAAAGAAATGTTACTACAAATAACAAGATAATAAAATGAATCAAAATAATGAAAAGAGATGAACTTAAATTGGTTATGTCTTAATTTTAATTGCATTTTTTATCTTTTAAATCTGTGTGTGTGTGTGTGTGTGTGTGTGTGTGTGTGTGTGTGTGTGAGTGAGTGAGTTCCAGGCATGCAGATGCTATGGCATCCCTGTGGTAGGTGTACATCTTTGGGTTTCAGTAAGCCCACATCTTTCACATTGTTTTCTGATATAAAGAATCTTTGCTATTCACCAGTGCCTGCGCACCAAGCTGGACCATGAGTTTTATAAGCTTCAGCAGACTTTCCTGCCTCCACCTCCCATCTCACCATTAGGAATACGTGGATTACAGATGTGCTACAGAAACAGACTTTGTGTGAATTCAGGGGATTCAAACTCAAGTCCTCGCGCTTGAACTGCTAGCAAGTATTTTATTTAATTGTAAATTTTCAATGTGATTTCTTATAAATGGATCTGTTAAGTAAGTGGCTCACAAAATAGCACCTAAATTTTAGCCATTTCTTTCAGAAGCAGATAACAGTGATGTGCAGTACAACACGACTTGGTGTCCAGAAAGACAATGAGCAGAGAATGGATTACATCAAGATAGGTGCAAGCTTCCTGTCCTTTAAGACTTGCTAGTTATTCTTAATGTAAAAGTTTATTTGCTATCTATCTTCATAAATTAATGGGTTTATTGGCCAAGAAATTATTAGGTTTTCCTTACAAATAAAACTCAGTTCTCTTGATATTTTATTTATACTAGTAGGAAGATGAAAATGATATGCTGTTTCCACCTCCTCTTTGATCAGATACTTCAGTTTACTCATATCTGCGTTCGTTCCTGTTATTAGATAGAGAAGCATCTTTCTATGCAGCCCAGACCAGCACAAAGCAATCCTTTTGCCACATTCTTCCAGGTAGCTGGGGATCCAGACACACATTACTGTGCCTGGATTCCAGTCTTATTTTACCTTACAGTTGAGTACATACTTGTTCAATGTTTCCTATCTGATAAGAAAATGTGCTTTATTGACTTAAAATTGAAAATCACAAATTATTTTGTCAACATTTTCAGGTTAATAAATAATTTATTTCAATTGCTCTGCTATTTAAGAGCCTTGAAGGTCATAAAGTTTAGGTCAAGAAGATTTTGCTCACATATTGATACAGAGAAATCTTTTCTTCTTTGTACTGAAAAGAGCTATTTCTCATATAATATAGTCTGATTATGATTTCCCCTCCCTCAACTCCTTCAAGATCATTCCATTACCACCTCTTTTCCCATTTGAATTCAGACCCTTTTTGTCTCTCATTGGAAAACAAACAGGCATCTAAATAATAAAATAAATAGTATAAAGCAAGAAAGATGTTATACAACAAATCAAACAAATAAAAAAGAGCTAAAGAAAAGCCATGAAAAACACATATAGTCCCAGAGAAATACATGTTCATTCATACACACAGGAGTCCCCTAAGAACACAAAACCAGAAGTCATAATGCATACCCAAAGGACCTATAAGGTTTAAGAAAAATGTGCTAACAAAACTTTATGACACAAGAAATATCCAAAGATGCCACTGGGTTCTTTTTTTTTTTTTTTTTTTGCCATCTATTGCTATGCATGGGACCTGGCCTTAAGAGTAGTTTGTATTCTCAAAGATTCTATTAGAAGAAAAAACAAAAAACAAAAGACAACAACAACAAAAAACCCCTAACATTTTATTTGCAAGCTGTTATCAGTTGCAGCTAGCTTCTGGGTTAGAAATGGGGGCCTGTGTCCACTTCTCCACTTAGCTCTGGGGTCACCATCTGTCACAGACCAATGCAGGTCTGTGGAAGCTGCAAATCTCTGAGTTCATATGATTACCTGTCCTGCTGTGTTTAGAAGGCCTTGTTTCCTTGGTGTCCTCCATGCCTTCTGGCTTTTACAATCTTTCAGCCTCCTCTTCTGAAGGGTTCCCTGAGACCTGAAAGAGAAGAATTTGATGTAGACATCCCATTTAGGACTAAGGGTTTCAAGGTCTCCCACTCTCTGCACATTGGCCAGCTGTGAATTCTCTGTGTTTGTTCCTATCTGCTACAGGGGTAATTTTCCCCCTAGGTATCGGGAGCTGACATTAAAAAATGGTGATGGAATATAAGTTGGGAAAATCTGAGATGGTTTGTAAGAGGTGGGAAATCTTGGTTTGCCAGCAGGATCTGTGTAGACCCCTGAGTATAGGGACAGAGATGAAGGAGAGGCCACATCAGGTGGTCTGCTACAAAGGCTGGGGAATTGGGGTGGAAGTAGATGAAGATTGCCCTACCTGATTCCCTGGCTAGAGTGATCAACAGGTTCCGTGGGAGTGTCTGTGTGAGTTGGAGGCTGAAACAAAGGGACAGGATGGTGGAGGAAGGCTGTAGGGGATGGTCTGCTTCATCCAGTGGGTATGCAAGGCACAGAGGAAGGGCAGAGAAGAAGTTATATTCTCTTTCAGAACCACCAACACTGGTATCTCTACCATTGTGGGCCAATGATGAGGATTTGTATATGCAGCTCTCTCTGCTAGGAGTATTGAGGGAAGTTCAATGTAAGACTAAGGAGGACCAGATAGATTCACAGAATGAAGAGATTTATAAGAATTAAAAAATTTTAAAAATCAGCATGAAATGGGAAGAAAAAGTTTAGAATACTGAAGATTGGAAGAGAAAACCAGAGCAACAGCTATCTCTTTTCAGGACTTTGAGAAACAGATTTTAACAAGTTTAAGGAGTTTCCTTAGGACTTGGGCATTTTTCAATAAAACTCTTTATATGTTTGAATTTTATTAAGACCTGGATTTTTTAAAAATTTTTTTTCTGTTTTGTTTGGTTTTATTCCTGGAGCTGAAGACTAAATCCAGGGCCCTGTGCTTGGAGGCAAGGGCTCTACTACTGAGCTAAATCCCAGCCTCCACCCTGCATTTTCCTCTAGTGTCTTATCTCCCACTCATGCCTTCCTGTGAAATTCAGGGAAAGTATGTCCTCATCCATGAGCATGTTATGTTTAGGCTTCTCAGGCTTATTTTATTTCATGTTGCCATCCCTATTCCTGTAACTCTAGAACTGACTCCATTTTAATGCTTCCAGTATGTATAATACTAACTTTAAATAATTACTAATAAAAGGAGCAAGAACTTATGGATGAAGAAATGTTTCAATGGTTAATAATGCTTGCTGCTCTTCTGGAAGATCCATGTTAGGTGGTTCACACCTGCTTATAACACTAGCTCCAGGAGTGTCTTTTATGGGCACCTGCACTCACATGCACATACTCAAGTCTGAATATAGCTCAATACACATAATTAAAAATAAAATAAAATCTCTTAAAAAGAAATCCTCGTGAGTTTCAACAATGGCTTATGAAAAGAATAAGAATTTAGAAAGGGTAAGAATTTTGCAATACTACAAATAAAATACCTTAAAATGGTTTGTACTCTTATAAAATGTGCATTCTTAGTATTTTTATATTGTCTGGCAGCCCAACATTTTGATCTCCCCCTTTTCATTCCTCATACAGAAATAGATCCTCAGAAGAAAAGCCAATATGCTGAGAGAATCAGCTAAGTTTTAAAGCATACTTCAGCACTTTGGTTTTGCTTTTTGACCCAGACATCTTGCTATACCTTTCTGTTCTCATAATCCGTCTCACATTTCCTGACTATCTACCAGAGATCAGCAGCTCTGCCATTACTTCGTTGACCTCACGAAGTTCATGCTCACAATATGAGATTGCTGAAAGCTGTGAGGAACAAAGCCATTGTTCAGACTGGAATTGCCTGTGGCCAAGAACAGCAGTGACTTCTCTGGTACCATTCCTCTCCTCTATTCTTGGCAACTCAGCATGAGCATTCAGGGACTTTTTACACAAAGAAAAATTTGATTAATGGGCCAACAAAAATGATCTGCATCAAAGACTAGATGTAGATGGAAAATAAGCAAAGGAGTGAGTGTGTTCGATGTGAGTACACTGCACAGTTATTTTAAAGGATGTCACCTATCAACCCCTTGAATAAACAAAACTATGTCAAGTGCTGGAGTAGAGTCCCCTGTTCTGAGGAGCAATTTGGACACGATCCCAGGAGGTATATCATCAGGTATAATGAAAGATTGTCCCTAATATGAAACACTATAAGAATTAATTAACTGGGCTTTGAGAGCTGCTGAACACATACTTAAGTCATTGATATTTAAGTTATGATTATGCATAAAAGCAAACATTTTGAGTAGCAACAAAAAGAAAATATATTAAAACCATACATAAAAATTCAACACTAGTGTCTGTGTTTGGACTATAACTCTAGTACTAAGTATGTCCTCTAGTGAGCAAAGAAATGAAAGATATTTTTTGAGATGTTAGCAATATGTTTCAGAGGACTTAAAATTGGAAAATAGTATCATTAGTCATGATAAAAAAACATAACCAAAGACAAACATGAATATTTCTGATTGACTTGTGTGCCTTATTGAATGAAAATTTGTTTTGAGTGGATAATGTATACAAATGTTCCCTAGGGGCTTCAGTCTTGCCTGCAGCCTAATGCAGAGACTTCAGAATATGGTTCTGAGTGGTTACTTACATGCTCTTAAAATACTTGGGTTAGTTGCCACCTTCAAATTGAACTTTAAGACATTTTGGGACTATGGCCTACATTGGCAAAATAAATTCTTGCCCCTATTCTGTTCCTTACTTGACACAATAGTGTTGCAGGGAAGAGACATGGAAAAAAATCAAGGTAATCTGGAAGTAAACAGCCTTCTCCAGAACTGTAGAAACAGAATTCTAATGCTGACCTTACTGCTTCTTTAATTTAGGAGGGAAAAGTGAAACAATGAACAAAACAGTTTTCTTCTTTACTGCATGAAAATGCTGAAATCCTCAATAGCCTATGAAAATATGGAGAAATATATGGTAAAAATCTGTCTTTTTATAAGCACCAAAGAGGCCTGCTTTTCATTACTGCACCTTAGCATCTCTTTAGGAATGAACATTAGAAATGAAGACCCCTGGGCTCCACTCAGTGGCAGATCTGAGTAGATACCTTGCAAGGCTGTTATACATTGCAGATTGCCCTGCGATACTTATAACCTGAACTGGATCTGTTGTGAGGTGCATCTAACTCATCTGAAGCATGTCTATTGCTCTCCATGCCAAGAATTAGTTTATAATTCAGATGTTAAATGAACAAAGCGGGGTATTTAATTCAACCTGATCCAATGCTTCGCAAATATATGAAGCATTATGAGAAAAAGCACATGCTGGTCTCATTATTTAAGTCTCTGCATTATGCATTGTAAATTACCATGCCTATGACATTTTAAACAAATGATTTAGATAAATGGTGAAGCAATTTTCACTTATGATGCCTTCTTGAGCAGAACACTTTATGTATTCTGGAATATTGTAGAAAATATAGGGAGGTTATGTGTTTTATTTTTATTTTTATTCTTTTATTTATTTATTTATTTTTATTTATTTATTTTTTGGTTTCTCTGTGTAGCTTTGCGCATTTCCTGGAACTCACCTGGTAGCCCAGGCTGGCTTTGAACTCACAGAGATCTGCCTGGCTCTCCCTCCCAACTGCTGGGATTAAAGGCGTGCGCCACCACCACCCGGCAAGGTTATGTGTTTTAATAAGTCAAAATCTAACAGTGTTTTCTCTCATTATGAGATTTGTGTTTCTGTTAAACAGGTAGACAAACAGATAATAAGCAGCAAGAGACACAGAGAGTCGTGACTGAAGGAAGTGCAAAACATGTTTTCCATTTTCTGCCTTGAATCACTTTGGCAACAGAAGAGGGGTATCAATGAATACTGGGTGTTATAGACAAGTATCTTTTGTACCGTGAAGCTCATTAGCACTCACCTAAAGTTCTCTCCTGAGAAAGAAGCTATCCTTGAAGACAGACAGCAATAACCTAACAGATTTGTGAGCTCTGGAAGTTGGTGCCACGTTCCAGGAACACTATTGGCAAGGTTCCCAAAGGGAGAAATTTGTATGGTGACAAAGTGATGACTTAGAAGTAAATTGTTCCATTCTACTTATTATTTAACTTTAGCTAGTTGCATTAAAAATGTATAGTATTTTTGTGAAATAAAATAGAGACTGATAGATATAGCCTCATCATTGGCCAAAGCCTATATTTTTGTTTTGAGAATGTATTTTATAATGTTACCTTTAAAAATCTTCCAAAATGACATTTTACCAATGAGTAAATCTACTCATTGAATGTGTAGTTCATCCTTTAATTGGAGTGTTTGGTTTTAAATTTGTGTTCCTTTTTTTCAGAATTTTAAAATCTAGGATATGTCATTTTCTAAGATGGTAAATTTACCATTATCTAGTTTGTATCAAATATGTCAAAGAATGGCGTGTGCAGACAAGCACTTGAAAACTTGAGTTGAGCTTGGCACAACACTATACAGGCAGAACTGCAGTTCTGACTCCAGGCAAAATCCCAGCTTGCTTCCTGCCACTTAGTCCCACCCCTGGCATGCACCTCAGTTCACTGATTTTCTAGTTATGAGGATCAAATCTAGTAATATATTTATATATATATATACCATTATACACTTATTATTTGATTGGTGTGAATTTTAATTTTCCCTTGTTCTTTTTATTGAAAATTGATTCTTTCGTATTCCTCTCTTAAAATATTTATTTATTTATTTACCTTTTATTGATTCTTTGTGGCCCTCGCATCATATATCCCTATCCTACTTTTCTCCCCATCCGTTCACCTCCCACATCCTCCATCTGCCCTTTCAATCTCCTGAGTTACACAGTTCACCCTTTAGTCCATTCATCTTCACTTGGCAAATATTTATGACTATGAGTCATTGGTCTGACTCAAGGCCCCTGGCTTCTGCTATACCACCACTAATGGGCTTTAACTGTGACTCCTCTTGGTTATCCTGTTGTTTTTTGTCATGGAGATCCCACTGTTTTGGATCTGTAGGTTTTTCTCCTTCACATGCTCCAACAGTTCACAGAATCGGTGGATGTTGGGGTGGGGTAACTCATAGCCCAGGTGCTGGGCCTGGATGGTAGCTAGGTTGGTCAGCTTGTCAGCTTTTTCTCATCATCACTAACAGGGCAAGCTCTTCAGCACTGCCTCAGCTAACTTACCCAATACAGCCTATAGCAAGGATAGAGGGGTTGGGGTGCCAGTTCTCCTGCTCTCAGGTCTTCAGTTCTGGCTCACCCACACTCACACCAGGGTCAGCTCTACTATCTTGCTCAGGTGAGTTATGCTACCCAGGCCATGAGCAGGGCCTGCTCTCCTATGTGCTTCAGCTGGTGAAGGATGGGTCTAGTTCTCTCACTCCTGTGGTGATCTGGGCCACCTCTCTCTCCTGTTGTGGTAGCAAGGGGCAGAGTGGGGAGGGCATCTCTCCCTCATCCAAACCACCAACTGGCAGATGGGTTGTGTGAGGAGGAGAGTGTCAGCCCTGATGCTTTTATGTCCTCAGGGCTAGCTCACCTGCATTCCTGAAAACAGAGTCTGTTCTAGTGTGTTACCCACACCAGGTACAGAGCCTGCTCTCTTGTGTGCTACAACTGGTTGATTTTTAACTTTTGAAAATAGATTCCTAGGCTAAGGCAGCAGAATAACAAGAATGGGCCAAGTTCGTTTATGCTGTAAGTTCCAGGTCAGCCTGGGATACAGGAAGAAAATAAAATACAAACCAGAAAGAAGAAACATCTGAGGATAGTCACCAGCTTTTCAGTCAGACTTTGCAAGACGCTATGAAATATGGTTTAGGCTTAACAGTGTTACACTATTATTTTGTAGGCAAATATAATTTTAAAATATGGTAGTTTTAGAGGTAATATTTTAACTCATGATTTAAATTACTGTCAGAATATTCTTACTTTATATATAGAATCCTTCCCCAACATTTCTGGAACATCTATAGCCTAGATAATATGGAAGACACTAGGAAAATTCAAAGGTATACACTTTACCCAAACTTTGTGAATTTACCCAGCAGTTATAAGTGAGCATATATCAGGATAAATAAAAAAAAATGAGCATTAGAAGAGATGTTAACTTATAATAAAATAGTAGAGATATTCACATAGCTACTACTTATAAGAATTTTAATTTGTGAACTTGTATGTATTTGTCTTAGTTAGGGTTTCTATTTGCTATAAGGAGACACCATGACCACAGCAACTCTTATAAAGGAAAACATTTAAGTGGCTGACTTACAGTTTCAGAGGTTTAGTCTATTATCATCATGGCAGAATACATGCAGGCAGGCATGATGCTGGAGAAGGTGTTGAGAATTCTATGTCTTGACCCACAGGTAGCAGGAAGTAAACTGCTTCATTGAGTTTAGCTTGAGCAAAGAACACCTCAATGCCCACCCCCATAGTAACACACTTCCTCCAACAAGGCCACATCTATGCCTACAAAGCCACACCTCTCAACAGTACCACTCCCTTTGGGGATCATTTTCTTTCAACTGCCATAGTATTTAATGAATATTATTTAGGGAGAGTGTAATACAAAGGCATATTTTCACTTTTTCTCATGTAATTCTGAACACCTCCAAGCCCCTCAACTTGGAGATTTATTTACATAATGGGACACATCCCAGTTAAAGGCAAAGAAATTTGAAGTTGAGACTAATGAATGACATTCAGCTTTACCTGTGACTAATCTCGGTCCACTTGATATTAAGGAGTTCATTGTCTTTTGGATTCTCATTGATGTATAGTAAGAGACTGATGCTACATGGAGAAGACATATATGCATATTCTGGTCAATAGCCTCAACCAAGTTCCTAAGTGAAAGTTAGTTACCAAGTACCAGCTTTTAGGAAAATACATCTTTGATATCAATCATACCAATAAAATATATAAGGGATCAGAGATCCTGTCAGTGTCTATCTTCAGCTCCACTAGAGTTCATGTAAGAAAAATACTATGTAAATATGTAACACTGTCAGTTGTTTAATCGAATATTTATAAAGACTTTTGTAAATGAAATTTTTTTTCTGAACATTAAGTCACGACTAAGAACTAACTTCTAATGAGGTCACCTGTACCTACTGTATTTGTGTGTAGAATATGGTGTGGAATCCCTGTAATGGGTCTTGATATTGCTAGCAATCCACAGAATCTGCTTAAAGGCCAAATGAATTTATTAGAGAAAGAAAACTCACTATATAGAATAGAGGAATTATTGCAGGGTCATGGAAGGCTAAGGCACAGTCCCACGCTATTCTTTTGCCTGGTCTGTCTCTAGCATCCAAAATCACCAGTGAGCAAAGAGAGCTGCATACATACATCCCAGGTCTTAAGGATCCCAAGCGGCCACACACTAGGGGCATATACTTCAAGGTCATAGGCAGGTGTAACAGTTACCTGCTACCTCACTAGGGGCGGGCTTCAAGGTCATAATTAGAACAGCTACCCACTACATCCCTGTGACCACACAGTTGTACTTGTTTGTTTATCACAGGACATATTTGTCATAATAAGTAGATGGGTTTGCTCCATTGAGTTACAATGGAATCCAAGTTAGCATGTATGTGTGTGTGTCCCTATCAAATAGCTGTATATTTGGAATATAAGTTCTCCATGTATGCTTAGATGGAAAAAGAGGAGACTAAGAGATCACATGTGGGCTTTGCACAATCTCACAATCTCATACTTGCACATTTTTTTCTTTTTCCTTCTTCCTTTCTTCTTTTTTTTTTATTTTTGGTTTGGGGGTTTTGGTCACAACCAGTCACATACCTGTCCTAATTGCATAGGCCCATGCAGATACTGATGAGAAACTGAACCTTTGGCACACTCACAGGCTTGACTTGTAGTCAGGAATTTCATGAAGCATCCAAGTCACACTTCAGCATTGAGTGTGGCAGATACATCTGGTGAAATGCAAAACTAAGCACGCAGCCATGGTCAACATTGGCAATGACGATATCACAAATATTGAGATGGTAAATAAGAAGCAGTGTTTATTTAGGATTTAGATGGGTCAGACATGCTCCAAAATCTTGTATCATTTAACTTAATCTACAAAACAACCATCCTAAGCAATTAATATAAACAATATACATTTTACAGCTAAGAAAACCAAAGTTCAGAACTGGAGAGAAGCTCAGTGGGTGAACTGCTTCCCTTTCAGGCATGAGGACCCAGTTTCAATTTTCAGAGCCCACATTAAACAAAAAGCCAGGTGCTGTGACACACATCTGCAAACCTGGTACTGGGAAGTTCAGGATAATGGGATCCCTAAGACTTGGTGGCATGCCAGCCTAATCTACTGCTACCAAGCCAACTTGGTGAGCCTCAGGCAGTGAGAGGTCAAGGTTCAAAGGTGAAACCAAGATTTGAATCAAGGCATTTTCCCCTCATGTGTTACTGAAATGAAGAAATTAGCAAGTAGCCTCTGGACCAGGTCTGTCCTTGGTGTCCTGAAACCTAAGGAGGTTCTTCCATTACTGGGTTATAAAGGCAGTGGCTCAGAAGCAAAGTCTCAGCCATGTAAATTAAGAAATGCCCTTTATCTTTCTACCCATGCACTCTCTGGAATATTCTCCAAGGGATTCAGTAGCTCTGTTTTTAATTTTAAAAAATGCTGTGAGGGAAACATAAGAAAGGTACTAAATAGAGTATTAATTAATAATTAGTAGCACAGCTCTTCCACGGCCTAAGAAACCATGTCCTGATACCCAAGATCCTGAAAGATTACTGCAGATAAATTGGAAACAGAGTTATAGTTAGGTGAATCCATTGCAAACATCAGAGAGCATGATGGTCTGATCTTCATAGTAAGATTTTCATCTCCAGCATGAATCCAATGTGGTCTTTGTTCAATGGACTTCTACCATCATCAATCTTACTCAGGCCAGACCAAAGATTCCCAAAATTTGGAAATCCGTGGTGTCCTTAGTGTCGGTATTTTTCCTAATGCTTACAAGACAAGAGAGTTATCTAATAGTTCATTCTATTAAATTACAATGGCCAAAGTCTGTCCTAGTAATTTAATATGTTATTTAATTGTTTCCTTTCTGTGAAAACACATCAGACAAATATAAATTCTGAATTTATTTTGGCTTACATTTTCAGGGGACACAATCTATCATGGCAGGCAAGGTATGGCCATATGAGCAGGAAGTGGTCAATTCCACCCCAAATGAGGGAGGAAGCAATTAATATTCAAGGAAAGCAAGCCCAGCTCATTGTTTTCTCACCTTTGTTCATTCATACTGGAACCCCAGGATAGGGGAAAGTGCCTTCCATATTTATAGTGACACCTGTGAACTCAATGAACCTAATCTAGGTAATTCTTCCCAAGTATACCCTGACTTTTGTTTCCATGGTGACCCTAAAACCCATCAAGTTGACAGTTAAGATTAACCATCACATTTTCTAACCATGAGGACTAAGCATGCGCATAAAAAGTTTAAAGCAGTGGTTCTCAATCATCCTAATGCTGCAGCCCTTTAATACAGTTCCTCATGCTGTGGTGACCCCCAACCATAAAATTATTTTCATTACTACTTCACTGAAATTTTGCTACTGTTATGAATCTTAACATAAATATCTGCTTTTTCCAATGGTCTTAGGTGATCCCTGTGAAGGGGTCATTCAACCATCTAAAGAGGTCACAGCCTACAGGTTGAGACCTGCTGGTTTAAAGTATAATATTTACATTTTATTCTCAAATATTTTCAAGTTCTAATGATATGGGCACCTGTTGTACCTATGCAGCTTGTGAAATCTTGAAATGCAACCAGGCAGTCTAATCTCGTTTCCTGTATCATGTCAATTATCAGGTAGCATTTGTTTTTAACCACAGAAACTGATGAAAAATCAGATTGTCAGAGATGTGACATCATTGGGGGGATTATAGTACAAGTTTATGAGTGAACTCTGAGCTGCCTAGTTAGCTATGAAGGATCCAGCAAATTCTGAGAGCTGCATTTTGAACATATGTAATATCATTCCACTCCCCAGTAGGAATTAGGAGACTCTAGACAAGTTTGAACAGTGTAGCCAACATTCCCTTGTGAGATTTTGTGGATGCTATCTTGGAGAAACACCTTCCTTAAACGTGATATGCTTTCTTCAGGTGTGTGGACATGTTCTAATTGATTCTCTGGCTAAAGACTTAATACTTCATTTTTTTTTTCCCAAATGTTATCATTCATTATTCATGTATCTGGTGTTTTGCCTGCATGAATGTGTGTGAACCACATGTGTACAGTTTGCCCAAGGAAGGCAGAAGAAATCCCTAGGGCTGGAGTTTCAGACAGTTGCAAGCCATCATGTGGGCACTGGAAATCAAACCAGGGTCCTCAGGAAAAGCAGCCAGTGTTCTTAACCCCTGAGGTATCTCCCATGCCCAGGCTTAGTATTTTAGAGTCCACCAAACTCTTACCTGCTAAGGCTGACTTTATTGTTTAATTCTCAGATGGAAATTTCTTTATCTTATCTCCCAACTTCTTAAAAAATATTTTAATATAATTCTCATTGTCAAATAACAATAGCTGCACAGAACCATTCAAAAAGTTTATATTAAACTGACAGCTATCATAATGGTTAGATGTTAGACCTAAAAAGATAAGTTTCTCACTATCCTTTTGCTTCATTTTGTTTTGTGTTTGGTTGCTATGGAATAATTCTCTTGTACACTGTAAAGATTTGTCATTTGAATTGGTTTAGTAAAACAGTGATTGGCCAGTAGTTAGCCAGGAAGTATAGACAGGGCAACTAAACTAAGGATGATGGGAAAGAGAAGGAATAGAATCAGAGAGTGGCCAGCAAATGCAGAGAAGCAAGATGAGAATGTCCTACTGAGAAAAGGTACCAAGCCACATGGCTAAACATAGATAAGAATTATGGGTTAATTTAATTGTGAGAGTTAGCTAGTAACAAGCCTGAGGTACCACCTGAGGATTAATAAATAATATTAAGCTACTGTGTCGATTATTTAGGAGCAAGCCGTTGGGACAGAAAAACATTCCTTTATATTTGGTTTCAGTTTTTGAAACAGTATCTGACTTTGTAAACCAAGCTAGTTTCAGATTCATTATCTTCCTACCTCAGCATCTCTAGTGGTGGGACTATGGTTATGTATAATCACTCTAGTGTTTACATTAATCTACTCCCAAATGAAGTTTATGTACTATGCTGAGAGGCTCCTCCATACCTTACTTTCTGCATCTGAACTTGCTTTATAAACTCCACAATAGCAGCAGAGTGAAAAGTCATAGGCATTAGGCATTTTGTCTTTCCCCAACCATGTCACCGTAAAAATTACTTGGATTTTATTAGGGTTGTTGAAATAATGAACATCTGCAAATTGCTGGAGGGTTTTAACCTCCATACTTAGTTCTTCATAACACCTATTATTAAATCTGCTACAAGAAGTTGGGTCAAGCTCAGAATTTTTCCTGCACTTCTGGCCAGTCTGAAGTCCAGGTGTGCAGCTTTCTACTTGGAATGAGATGTTCATGTCATAGGGGCAAGAATACAGAGGAGGTTCATAAAACTTCAATGAATTCAATGTTCACAAAGCCTCATCCTGATTAACCCAGTGTCACATTCATTCCCCTTTGCTGGAAAAAGGACACCTTGCAGCCCCAACCAACATAGCCAAGTGGAGATATATTTTCTTCCTAAGCCAGGGGGACAAAGGGAAGAGTGAACATTGGTTGCACAATAACACATTTTTCTTTAGTTTTCCCATCTTGGTCTTACTTTTGTTCTTCACATGCAAAATTCTTTTTTATCTTTTCTGCAAGAAAGACATTACATAATGTCACCACAAACTGAGTGCTGGGCCCCATGACAGTCTCTTCATAAAGTCTAATGCGGCTGTATTTACCTTTCAGGAAGGACCTTGTCCCATCACACCCCATCCCCTAATGTAGCGATAGAACAAGCACACATAATTACAATCAACCCCATCCGGAATGTGGAGCAGGCTGGTTACATTTGGTCCCTGGCCCCTAACAACTCTGAAATCCTGCTGGACAAATCTCGCAAGGATCTTCTCTGTTTTGCAGTGCTGGAGATTTAATCCAGGGCCTCAGTCATTGGAGTCCAGGGCTTCTTAAAATTCTCCATTCTACCTGAATTCCTTTTCTTGTCACTGTAATAAAATATCCAGACAAACACAATTTAAGGGAGAAAGGGTTTCTTTTGGCTCACAGTTCAAGGTGATAATGCCCTGTGGCTGGGAAGTCAGGGTGGTAAATTGAAACACTGGTTACGTTGTATCAGAAGTCAGCAAGCAGAGAAAGATAAAGCTGGTCACATTCTCCTTTTTATACTACCCAGGATCCCAGCCCAGAAAGTAGTGCTAAACACAGTGGTCAGGTTTTCACTCCTCAATTAACATAATTAAGATAACCCCCCAACAGCCATACCTAGAGGCCCATCTAACAGATGTTTCTATATCTCAAGTTGATAATTGAGATTAACCACCACTCACTCACAATCCCTTTTGCCTTACAACTTTTTATGTGACCCCATTATGTCAAGTATGGATATATGAAAATCAAATATTTGTCAAACAAAGTCAGAGAGATTTATTTTAAAGCAGTTATTTGTTATGCAGATAATTTTATCATGTAATAATTGGGGAGTGAATTTGCATACCAGTTAGATGGTGGTGCTTGCTTATTTTTTTCATAAATCTTGGGTGAATATCTGATTCTACTGGGGATAGAGCAGCTTCAATTTTATTTGGAGTTGGTAGATATTTTGATTTGGTAGTTGTTACTGCAGATAATTTGTATTATACAATAGTCTCAAATCTAAGCCATCACGTTTCAGGAAGTGATGCTTCATTGGTGCTATGTGGTGTGACTGCACATATAGCACAAAGGACTTAAGGCTGTCGTATAGTGTCTCAGTATAACATAGCAAACACTGCCAGAAACATTTCAGATTCATTACACCACATTTGACTTTGAATAGAGTTTTGGTTGCTACACATTTAAAAACCTTTTACTGTTGCCAAGATTTTTGTGACCTCACATTTAATTGTGGGACCCCATATTGGGTGGCAACCCAGTGTAAGGTGTGAGTTAGCCTGATGTGGTGACACACACCTGTCATCCCAACACTTGGAAAATTCATTCAGGGGGAACACTGTGAATTTGAGGCAAGCCTGGCCTCTATAGTAAGTTTTAGCTAGCTTTGGAACTGTCTCAGTGGAATAGGAGGAGTAAAGAAGAAGGTGAAACTGATGTGCATCATTAACCATCATTTCACTTCTTTGAGACAAGGTTCCACTAAACTGCCAAGGCTGGACTCAAACTTGGGGTTCATTTGCTTTGAATAGCTGAGATTACAGGAATATACCACCAGGTCTTGCTGGAGTGTTGTTGTTGCTGAAGGATTTTATTTCCTCCACCTAGTCTCTCCATCACACTTGGAAGCACCTTCGGCCATGTCCTCTCTCTAGTATATTCCCTGGATTATAAGTAAGCTGTTGCTATTGAAAATAATAGGGATGGCTGGCCTGCTTTCTACACCTTTTTCTTACTCATAGAATGGTGGCCCAAGTGTCCATTGATGTTTTGCAGGGGCACTCTCTTGACCCAGGCTATTAGTACCACTAACTTAGCTTTGGGATTTGTTTTTGTTTTGTTTTGTTTTCTAGAAACCTAGTCATGCCAAATTCTTTTGAGTCATGTTTCCGTAGACTTAATCACCAGTGCTGTGGCGATTCCCAGGGACCCAGGGCCTGCTCACTTTTCCTCAGTCTTTCATCCAACTGAAAGAAAATATTGAACTATCAGAGTTCACAGTGGAATGCTCTAAGGAAATGCTTGCTTACCCTGTGTTGGTTTTGTTTAGCTCTGAGGTTGTAACACAGTTGTTATCAACATTCATGGACCAAGATACTTCTCAAGTTTATGACTAACCAGATCTATAAAAATCCTCCCTTCTGTTCTTACAGTTTTTTTCCAAGGCTCCATATTTCCTTTTATTCTACTCATGAGCAGTATATCTCTTTCCTGAACTTGTTCATTCCTGTGCTGTCTTCATATATCTAGCAAATGACAACAAACTCCAAATACCAAATATATTGAGTTCCAAATACTCAAAGGATTAAGTGCATTTAGCCACATATTTCCTTATTATGTAACCTGGCTTGTCATCTTGCTGGATTCTTCTAAGTTTCATTGCCTCATACAAAACAATCACTTTCAGTCATTTCTTTTATTTCTTGTCATTGTGAACATGTTTTTGCTTCTATGTTCCAATATCTCTCTTTATCAGCTTTAAAAGATTATTTTTCATAACTAAGGAGATTTTTTTTAAATATTCAAATAATGGTGACAGATTTTGGTAGTACCTGCCACTTGTTCACACTGCCACTTGTGTGATGCAGTTGTGACCAGGATGTGACTTCCAGTCAAGTGTGCCTTACTGATTCGTGGATGCTGGTAAGTAATGTGTAAACTGCACAGTTGTCCAAGTGTTCCCTCTGCCCATATTCCATTGGTCATATTGAGTCTTATGACCCCTCCTGACATTGTTAAGTGTCAGACAAAAGAATAGAGTATTTGTTGAAGCATAGTTTATGAGTCTGGCTAAGCAGTATTGGCCCACATCTTATGATGGTGAGGTTCATTGAAGGTAATGGGGGTGAAGAAGTAAGGATTATCCACCAGATGCCTCAATCTCTCAGGTATTTTTAGGGTAACTAGTTTTAATAATGTCTTAATTATTATCCTTGTTATTTTGAAAATAATGAGCATATTTACTCCTTTGTTCTCTATACATGCCTCTGCTGAAATTGTGGGCTCACCTTCCTAGTGTTAACACAGACCCTGGAGTGCATGGCACACAGAAATGAGAGTTAGATATGGTACTACACAAGTTACATGTGACATATGATTAAAATAGCACCAACGTGGATTCTGATTCCACTGCCAAGGGGCCACTTAAGCAAATCAAGCTACACAACTGTCTTCCTATGCAGAAGGACTAGTACTTGGCTGTGGATCTCTGTATCTGCCTCCATCAGCCACTGGAGAAAGGTTCTTTAATGACAGTTAGGGTATTCACCAATCTGATTACTGGAGTAAGCCAGTTCAGGCACCCTCTCCACTATTGCTGATATTCCAAGCTGGGGTCTTCTTTGGGGACTCCTGGGAACCTCCCCAGCATGTGGCTTTTCCCTATCCCCATGATATCTCCCTCTATCATGGTATCTCTTTCATTGCTCTCCCACTCCATCCCATCTCTGTTCCAGCTGAATCATCCCATTCCCTCATGTTCTCATCCCCCATCCCCTACCCTTCATTGCCCACCCCTCATCCCCAGTTTATTCATCCTTGGTGCATGAGCAGGTTTTTTGGAGCCCACTGCCTATGATGGGACACCTCTCACAGCCTTGAGGCAGGGGGAGGAGCTTGGACCTGCCTCTACTAAATGTACCTCCCAATAGGAGGCCTTACCTTCTTGTAGGAGGGAATGGGGGGTGGGTTGGGAAGGGGAGGCTGCAAGGGTAGGAGGAGGGAAGAGGGGGATCTTTGATTGGTATGTAAAATGAATAAAATATTTTTCTTAATAATTTTTTTTAAAGAATAGCACAAACAAATTGCAGAACCTTTTTACATGGAAACCCAAATGTATCAGTATGCATTTATTACTCTTCTGGACAAATGTATATCTTACTTAATAACTCTACAGCTACACTGAACTATGTTTGACAAGTAAACTCCCTTTCATTCTGAAGATAGCATTGTAAAGAAAAACTCAGCGTGGCTTTTCACTTGAAAAGATGCTTGCTTCCAATATAAACGAGGCACAAAGTAAAACATCTCCCATTTCCAGCCCCGCAGCCCTTCCTCTCATCATCGCTGGGGAAGGGTTTGGCATTCTTTTGAATTATGTGAAATTGTAGCTTTCATCCTTTAGATAATATTTACGTTCAAGGGTCAGGCTTAGAGCAATCATCTTGAAGCTGACTGCCAAGAGGGAAGTGTGAACAAAGACAGGCTGTATTTCTCTGATGAAGAATCCAGCTTATCCATTTTCAGAACCTTTAGAGACTGCACTTTGCACCTGATAGTCATTTCTATGTGCTAACAGATTTCTGGCACTCTGCAAAAAAAACCACTCCACCAGAGCAGCCACTCCATGAATGCATCCTCATCACCAGCCATCCTGTGGCTGCTATGTCATCCATCTGTCAGACTTCACAACTGTGGGGATGAGGGTGAGGGATTCAGTGCTTCCGAAGAAACCTTGTACCAGCTGCTGATGTCAGTGCCCCACCTGTTCATCTTATAATGAGTTCCGATTTCATACGGAGACAGAATTGCACAGAAGCTAAGGCTGGGACAGCCAGGCACTCTCCCTGGTTCTATAGGGGCACTATATAATCCGTTCTAGTTAGTCACCACAACAGTCTTCCCTGCACTTAGATGTTATCCCAAAAACATGGAGTGAGTGAAGGATAGAGTTGATTGCAGGGCCATTAGGACTTTCAGCAGCAAGTTCTTCACCTGAAAGTCTTCACTTCATACATTAATTTGGGTCTTAGGTTAAAAAAACAAAAAAACAAAACAAAAAACAAAACAAAAAAACAAAACAAAACAAAACAAAAAAAAACCTGATTATCCAAGGTGAATCTCAGCTCTTTATTAGTACCTTCCAGTTTTCACACACAATAAGGAGAACATCTGTCTGAAAACAAATGACAGAATGAAATGCCATGAAATCAGACTTTGAGAAGAATGACTACAGCCTTGAGATCAGAACCTCACAAATCCAAAGTGCTGACAGAGCTGACTGCAGATGAGAATGTGGAACAGAGACAGGTCACATAACTCCTGCTGAGATTACCTGAAATGGATCAACCACACTTGAAGATACTTTGGCAGCTTTGGATGAAACAAAACATATTCATATCACGTGATGTATCTCATCTTGCTTGGTATGTCACAAAGTTACCAGTGCCTATGTCCACATCAGCATATGGAAATTTACAGCAGCTTTACTCATTTGCCTGAATGTGAAAGAAACTGAGATACCCTTCAATGGAAGGATTGGTATGGTAGATATATTCAGTGATAGGAAAAAGGATGTGCTGCCAGGGTATGGAACAAACTAGAGAGAACTTAAATGTGAAAGTATCCAATCTAAAAAGGGCTACATATGTTATTCGGTTCTCTTTAATAATGGAGAAGACAAAAGTGTGGGCATAGTAAAGGATCAGTGGCTGCCAGGGCTTCAGGTGAAGGGAAAGATCAGGTGGGATTTCCTTTTAATGATTATAAAGCGTTATTTATTATAATTATGATGTGATTTTTCAACAAGGTTTATATGAAATACAATGAAAACCTTGTACAGTGTGTATCAGAACAGCAGTATGTTTTTATAATATGAAATTTTGTTGTGGAATTAAGATAATTTGTCAACATGTATTCTATTCTATTCTCTGATATCCTGAACTTTTTTTTAATGGTGGTTTTTTTTTTTTTTTACACAAGATAAAACAAAACCCACCACCTCAAAGTTGAATAACACAAAGTAACAGAAGGAAAAGAACCCAAGAGAAGGCACAAGACTCAGAGACTCACTCGTTCACACACTTGGGAGTCTCATAAGTGTAGTAAACTGAAAGCTATGATATATTCACAGAGGATGTGCTACAGACCCATATAGGCCCTGTGCGTGCTGCTTCAGTCTCTGAGTTCATATGAGCTTTGCTCAGTTTGTTCAGAGGGCCTTGTTCTCTTAGTGTTCTCTGTCCTTTCTGGCTCACACACTCCTTCTGCCTTTTCTTCTGCAAAGTTCCTTGAGCCTGAGGGGAGAGATTTGATGGAGATATTTCATATAAACTGTATGTTCCTATGACTCTCTCTCTGTAAATGTCTGGCTGTGGGTCTCTGTATTTGTTCCCATCTGCTGCAGAAGTAAGCCTCTCTGTTGATGTCTGAATAAGCGACCAATCTATAGCATGTGGGATTTTGAGTGAAAGAAAATTATTCTGTATATAAGTGTGGAAGTTTGTCATCATACATTGCAAACCAAACAATATACACAGAGTGATCCCTAATGCAAACAGTGAAGTTTAGATAATAATAATGCATGCGTTCATTATTTTTCTATTGAATGGTATTTGCTCATCAATTGAAACATTCAGTACACTGATAGAAGATTCTAACATGAAGAAATGCTTAGAGGAAGGGAATATTTTCCTCTCTACAGAGATTTGGAAAACAGTGTTTGAATGCTGTATAAATGCTAACACATATTTACTATCAGTTTAAAAGCTTTGTATTGTTAGCTTTTATTATTTTTATGTGTATGAATGTTTTGTCTACATGCATGTATGTGCACCACATATGTATCTGGTATTCACCAAGACCAATGTCAGAACAGATCATCTGCCCTGACCCCTCTGGGACTAAAGTTATAGAACCCAGGACCTCTGCAAGAACAAGTTCTCTTTCATTTTTGTGTGTTTTGTTTGTTTGTTTGCTTTTACAAGACAAGATTTCTCTGTGTAACAGTTTTGGCTGTCTTGGAACTACTGCCTTGTAGACCTGACTGGCCTCAAACTCACAGAGATCCCCCTGCCTCTGCCTTGTGAGTGCTGTTATTAAAGGCGTGTACCACCACTGCCTAGCTCAACAAATGTTCATAACTGCTAAGGTAACACTACAGCCCGAAAGTTTGATATTTTAAAAAATGAGCTATATTCTGTAATCAATATTAATTTAAGTATGGAAATAGTAAATGATCATACTATGAAAATATTCATAATTTTAAATACTAAAAAAGTATTTACTTTTTTATTCTCTTCTAGAATAATGTTTAAGTTGAAGACATTTTTGATGTTCTTTTCTTTTAATGGAGCAATTGATCAGGCCTAGGACCCTCGGTAAATTAGGCAAATGCTCTACCACCTAGCTATATACCCAGTCCCTATAAACTTCTTTAAGTATTACTTTTATATTGATGTATGCCATTGCTTTAGTTAGAATGTCTAATATCTCTTGTTTAGAATATTCATTCACTTGTTCAACATTTATTCAGTACTTACTATGAGTTGAGGAAATTTTGTACTAGAAAAGAGGTAAATCTAGCAGGTCCTATGACCTCAGGACACACTGTATAATGAAACAGAGCAATGTATTGTTTAATTCAAGGTGGGGGTCAATGCTGCAATAAACAATGTTGAGATTTCAGAATCATAAGTAAAGGCTGTTGTCAACGTCTGCCACAGTCCGTTGTGGACGGATGGGCACATGATAGGAGGCAGAATGGGTGAGGTGGAAAATGTCCCAGACAGTGACTCACAAACTCAGGCTTTTTTTTCAATTGAATCTAGAAGCTTTCCTAAAATATTTATTAACTGGAAAGAAGTTAGAACAGTGTGTACAGCTTTTATCTGTAAGCAGGTATATCATATGGTCCCAAGCTAACCATAAAGCAGATAAGGAAGAGTCATGGCAGAGAAGTGAATTAGGAAAGGAGTGTTTGTGTTGTGCTGGCAATAGGAATACATTTGCCATGTTTGTGGTTGAGGATGTAACAATTAAATGTAGGTAGTTTATTTTGACACAGAAGGGACTTCCTAAAATCAATTTCAAAAAATACAATTTATTTTTCCATACAAGCAAGCATCGGTAGAGGAGGTTAATATTTTTGTTTGCTTTTCTGGATGAATTAGCAATAAATGCCTTGTGGATGTTTATCAACTGTAGTAATTCTAGCCCTATATATCTCCAGATTAACTAGTAAAAGCATCAAAATTTCCTGAATAATGATAGATACAGCCCAGTAATGCCAAATCACTCACCCATAGTCTGAAACCATGAGCAGGTTCACATAGTTCTCACTCACTGTGAGTTCTGAGTACCTCTGTTCACCAGCCTCCTTGGTGATAGTGGGTGGCATTTGTCAGCCATTACTTTGATAAACTGCGGGAAGGAAAGAACGTAGACAGTGGAAAAGGTTTGGGGATTATAGCTTGTTACTTCTGGACTATAATAGGCATATGCCATGGTGGGAAGCACTAAGGTACACAGAGTAGCTTACCCCACAGCAGTCCAGAGGCTAAGACAAAGGAAACAAAGGCTGACCAGAGCTAATACCCCTTACAGGGCAGGGCAAGTAACCTGCTTTACAATCACCATGGCCCTGTCTCTTACAGTTCCAGCTCCTCCTGAAACAAGCTTCCAACCCATGTGAGCTTGGAGCACATTCCAGATCCAAACCACAGCATGAGGCAGTAATGCCCACACAGTTTACAATGTGTCCTTTGCTTAATGGCTCTGAAAGGATATAATCCTTTTCTCTTTTATTATTTAAAAAAAAAATTATTCATTTTCCATACCAACCACAGATCTGCCTATCATCCCTCCTGCAGCTCCCCCTCAGCTCCCTCCCCCCAACCCACATCTCATCCCCTCCTCCAAGAATCGGCAAAGCCTGGTACATTCAGTTGAAGCAGGTCCAAGCCCCTCCCCTGCGGGAGTACACAAAGGTTTCCTAGTTAGATCTGAGCTTGCTTTACACAGCCGAGCTGCATTAGAGGATGGCTTGACCATGTGCATGGTCACCAGGTGTCTGGGATGGTCTGCCCTTGGCTGTGCTCAGGGGAGGTCTTTTGCTCCACCCTTTGGCATTCCTTTAAAGGCCATTTAGTAGAGACAGAAGGGGCTGATGGGTTTTAATTCATACCCTTCCGAGGCTATACTATGTTTCTGTCTTCCTTCTCATCATCTAGGTGTCTCTTTCTATCTAAATATTCCTCACTTCTCCCTTTTCAAGAGTACCCTGGCCATAAAAGTGGGGGCTAGTCCCCCACACTAACACCCCCCACACCCCCACCCCCCACCCCCCCCACCCCACCCCCTCGCGCATCAAGACTGTGCAAGGTATCCCATCATAGGTAATGGGCCTCAAAAAGCCAGTTCATGTACCAGGGATAGATCCTGATCCCACTGCTAGTAGCACCATAAGCAGACCAAGCTACACAACTGTCTCACTTACACAGAGGGCCTAGTCTAGTCCCATGCAAGCTCCACAGCCGTTGGTCTAATGTTCACGAGTTCCCACTAGCTTGGGTTCAGTTGTCACTGTAAGTTTCCCCATCATGATGTTGATGCCCTTGCTCACAGAATCTCTCTTCCCTGTCTTCAACTGGACTCCTGGAGCTCAGCCTGGTGCTTGACTGAGGATGTCTGCATCTGCTTCCATCAGTTACCAGATGAAGGCTTTATGATGACAGTATTCATCAATCTGATTACTGGCATAGGCCAGCCAGTTCAGGCACCCTCTTCACAATTGCTAGTTGTCTAATCTGGGATCATCCCTGTGAATTCCTGGATTTCCCTAGCACCAAGTTTCTCCCTATCCCCATCATGTCTCCCTCTATCAAGATATCTCTTTCATGAAAGCATATATATATATAATCTTAATGGATATTTTTAAATTGTTATCAGATTCTTGCTATTTCATGGTGTAATAATAGTGGAACACTACTCAGCTCTAAATAAGAATGAAGTTAACAGATTTGAAAGAATAATATTTGACAGATAAAGCAACAAATATTCATCAGCCATAAAAGCAAAGAACTGGATATGGACTGAGATGCTAAGTCCAAACCCAGATGTAAATCTACTATAGACCTTTTTTTTTAAATTATAAGATAAAGAACTTACAAAGCAGCTATACTGAACAAGAAAGAACAGAAATGTAGGTTATGTAGTGTCATCAAAAAAGAAACTCTACAACCACAAATATAAATCATTTAATAATTGAGAAAATAAAAAAATAATACTGAAGTTTAAAAGCTGTAAGGAAATAAATTAACTAGACTTATAATATGGAGTGACATCACACATTCTCAAAATGAAACTGCATGTTCTCTCCCATATGTGGGATTTAACAGAGACAGACAGACAAATAGACCAATATACAGGTATGTAAACAAATGTGTATGTGGATACAGTGTACTATGAGGAGAACAAGTAACAAGGAAAGAGTGGTGTGGGGCAAGACACGAGTTATGAAAGAGATTACAAAGCTCATTGTTTTTCTAGTTCTAATTATGCCATGGAATTTTGAATTTTTGTGATGGATAAATGCATAAAATATATTGAATACTGAAAGTGTAAAATGCATTGTAAAGCTTCATTTCTTCCATTTGAAATGCCAACTCTAACTGTATATAATTTCTTTAAATTATATAGACTTTGGGTCTGGTTAATTTTGGTTTTTGATGCTTTTACTTATTAGTATTTTTAACTTAAAATCTTATTAAAATGTTTTGAATATATCAATTAAGCTGTATACAATAAACTTTACATGCAATTACACTAAATTTGCATGTTGCTTTTACAATAAGCTACAAGCCAGTTAGTGAGAATTGTTCTGTCCTTAGCTGTCTTCATCTTCTGTCCTATGGTGTTCATAAGAAATGATAAAAAGCAAAAATGTCATAGTGCCCACTTAAATAAAATCCTTATGCACTGTCACCCACTAGAAAAAGAAAAACATATTTAAAGTGCAATTTTATATAATAATGTATATTTAAAAGGTTCCATTTTAGTGTGTGTGTGTGTGTACATGCGTGTGTACATGCCTGTATGTGCCTGTGTGTATGTGTGTGTGTGTGCATGTGCATGTGTGTGTGTGTGTGTGTGTGTGTGTGTGTGTGTGTGTGTGTGTGTATGTAAGTGCAGGTAACCATGGAGGCCAGAAGAAGATGTCAGATGCACTAGAGCATCTATGGCAGTTATAAACCATCCAATATGGGTGCTGGGAACTGAGCTTACATCCCATGAAAAGCAGTAAGTACTAACTACTGAGCCAACTCTGCAACCCTATAGGACAATGTATTGAATGCAAACTCTGAGATGGACAGTGTTTGAACCAAAAGGAACTGAAAATCTCTACAAATTCTGCATAGTTTGCTTTTCCATCTACATTTTCTACTACTGTCTTGTTACTAATATGCTTAATAAAGCATGAAGATGTGTGTGTGTGTGTGTGTGTGTGTGTGTGTGTTTGCTTTTAAGAACCCTGTTTCACTATGGTTTTGTGCGACACATATGTATTAGAAGTAGAAATGTGCATGCTTATCAACTGATTAGACAGCTAGAAGGGCAGAGGTTGTGGGGCTGCTACTGTATTGAGGAACCCTGCAACAGCCTGACATAGGTAGGTGGGCTTCAGTAATTGCTTTCACTGTCTATGTATGTAGTAGTTACAGTAATAGGAAGGTCTCACTGCCACAACTACATTTAAATTCTACCATCTATGTGGTATTGTTAAAATAGCATCAACAGCTGGGCATGGCAGCATATGTCTATAAATATAGCACTGAAGAGGATGCGGCAGAGGGATTATGATAAGTTTCAAGGTCAGAATGGGATACACAGCAAGACTCTGTCTCAAAAGGTTAGAGGGGAGCAGAGACATGATTTCTCACCACATATATACATTTCAGTTTTCCCACCAATTTAATTACCATAAAGTTCGTTGCATCTAGGGTATAGTTATTAGGAATAATGGAAAATCCCCAAAGCCCATCAACTGTGATGTTTTTTTCTCCAGCCAGCCTCCTATCCTAAAAGTTTCATAAACTCCCATAACCTCCCATAACCAGAAACATCAACCAGGGGTCAAGTGTACAAACACATGAGGCTTTGAAGAACATTTCTTATTCAAACCACCATAAATATGGTGGGACTTTGAAGGTGATACCCATCCTCTGCTTTCTGATATACTGTGATGTGAGGATCCTCAAGCCCATGCCCCTGCTTCTATGAACTCTGCCATAACTCTCCCGCCCCCTCCGCCCCCATGATAGACCAAAGCTCCTTGAAATGCTGATCCATATTTCCTCCTCTGAGATGTTACTGTTATGTATTTGCTCATAGCAAGTCAATAGCAAATACACAAATCTTAAGGGCAAGGCCATAGTGTCCAGCTCCTCTGGCTTCACAATGAATGCTGTATCATGAGAAATGTTCATGACAGACCTATACATATAATAATACCATTCCACTCAGCTTTCCTTTCAATTGTAACTAACAACAATTTAAGTAATGAAGATCTGGGGACTCCTTACAAATCTATGGGAAGATAATTTCTTAGGAGCCTTAGGCAGTCAGAAACTTCTTCCTGGCTAACTGGCATGCTCTCTGGTTATGTGAAAGTGTTTCACTGCTTTCCACTAGCTAGGACTGCATACCCTCCATTGCCATGGAAGGTGCTAAATTCTGAAGGCTTTGTCATCATGCAGTTTGTAAGCTGAGTTAGACTGGCATGGTTTCATGGATGTGCAGATCCTTGGAGGTATGTCCTTGAGAGAGATATTAGGGCTCTATTCCCTTCCAGTCCCTTTTGCTCCCCACTGACAACTAGTGATGAACTTTAGTCTAACACATGCTCCTGTAGAATTTACTACTTTGCCCTAGCCGAAAATCAACAAAGCTAAGTGACCATGGCCTCTGAAATTATTACCCCACAGAAACCTATCCTCCTTAAAAGCTGGTTATCAGAGGTATTTTGTCACAGTGACAGACACCTGACCAATGCTCACACAGCAATAGCAACAACCTGGGTATCATGGTTTTCTTGATCCAGGTTTATGACTTTATTTGCCCCACACTGCAATAACGAGGCCAGAAGAAACCCATGTGCCTTGAGTTGGGGTAAAGGAAAGGAAACGAGTGTTGTATGACTGAAGCAAACTTGTACACAGCCTGAACATGTGGGAGAGAAACTGTCCTAATGGTCTTTGTGGACAACAAACAGCTTCCTCAAAGGAGGGAACACTGCAGGGGCCTTGGAAGCATGGGAGCCCTTCTCTTTTGTGAATCAATAGAAAAACATGAATTTTCATTGGTTTTTATTTAATCACAATATATTAAAATTACAAATTAATTATAAAAATGACTGAAAAAGCAAAGTATGCATTTGGAAAATCAAATCTATACATGCATTTATGTGCACATACTAGGTTAATTCATGGCTCAGAAGGAACAATAGTAACAGTAACAGTAAGATCATCAGAAATGATAATTTAAGGATTCAAAAAAAATAACTAGTTAAGGCAAATCAGTAGATTCCAGTAGCAGGAGCAACATTAGATATGAATGAGTTATTCACTCAAAAGGTTAAAAAAAAGTACAACGAGGAAGTTCTCAAGGAAAAGAAAGGTAAGAAAAAACAATGACAGTAGCAAAAAAATTATGAAATATAAAATAAGGAACATTAGGCAAGGCTACTTTAAAAGTGAAATATAATGAGTAAACTTTGAGCAGGGCTGGTGACATAGAAGGAGGGATCCAGAGTGAGGGTGGGAGAGAATGTGAAAAGGTAAGTCACTTAATAGATGATAACTTTTAACTTTAATCCTGCAAGTGTGAGATCAGATAAAATGCATAGTCTATGTAGAATTTTATTTACTTAAGGAATAAATGGAAAACATGGATTTATTTGTGGTGTTTTTCATTTAGGATTTGGGATTTTGGATTATTATTTTTAATTGGCACGCAAAATAGCATGTTTCCTTATGACATCTTTATATAGACTTTATTTTGGCTGCTCTCATCTCTGGCTCCTCTCCTTCTCTTCCTGTCTCTCTTCCTCAGCTGCACCTTCTCACCCCTCACATTCCCCTACATTTTCTTTTCACATGTGGTCTGTTCATCTCCCATGCCATCTCCCCAAAAAGCCTGTTTTTTATTAATTATTTTCATTTATTTTACATACCAATTGTTTCCCCTCCCTCCTACAGCCTGTTTCCAACCAATCTCATGATTCCATTTTTAGTTTCATGACCTATATTCACACTCATTCCTGCACTAACACAGACAGAATAAGTAGAAGATCTGGAGGATCTGTATATTAGAGATAACATGTACTATTTGTCTTTCCTAAATCTGTTTCTACATCTTAGATGTAAACTTCAAAGATCTTTTCAGCAACAAACATCCCATTTATTTCTCAGAATGTCCCAAATAAGATTGAGAATGTGCCAAAAGTTTATAATGAGGTTGTTTTGATTTTAGTAACAACTCAATGTAAAATAAATAGACCAAGTTTGAATGTTAATAATACTAAAATTTCTAGAAGGATTAAAGTATCACTCATGGGAAAAGTTATTTTTTTCAAGAAGTCAAGAAAACTTTTACATTATAACATATGTTAGTACCTTTTCTTTTATTTAAAATATTTTTCCGTGTAATTTGTCGTGACTATAGTTTCCCCTCCCTCTGCTTCTTTCAGTTCCTCACCATCTCCTCTCCCATCTACATCTACCCCCCCCTCTGTCTCTCATTAACAAGCAAACAAACTTCTAAGGTATAATAATATAATAAAATACTCTAGAAGAAAACCAGAATAGGGCAAAACAAAGAAATAGGAGGAAGAGAGCCCAAGAAGAGACACAAGAAATAGAGACACATTTATCTACTAGCTCCAGACTCAGGAATTGCATAAAAACAGAAACCAGAAGTCATAATATATGTATGAAAGAACTTGCAGGACAAAAGAGAATAATTACAATAACAATAAATAATTAATAATAATAAACAAAGAGATAATTTTAGAAAATCAAGGAAAATGGAAAACCTCTTACACAATATTATGAGACAAGAAACATCCAAAGACATTGGTGAGTTGATTTTCTGTTGGCCATCTACTGCTAGGCATGCATACCTTGAAGAGTAATTTGTTTCCCCACCCCTGGAGAAATAAAATTTTCATTTCCAAGTGGTTTCCAATTGGAAATAGCTTTTGGGTGTGGGTGGAATTATGTGTCCACTTCTTCTTTCAATACCGGGATCCCACCTGGTGCAGACCCATGCAGGCCCCTGTGCTCACGGCCTCAGTGTCTACGAGCTCATATTATGACGATCCTTATTTAGAAGGCTTTGTGTCCTGCTCTTACATTCTTTTCCAGGATTCCTTGAGCTCGGAGGAGAGGGATTTGATGGTTACACCCCATTTAGGGCTGAGTCTTCTAAGGTCTCACTCAGATATTGTCTGGCTGTGGGGCTCTGTATTTGTTTCCATTTGCTATAGGAGGAATCTTCTCTGATGATGGCTGAGCAAGGCACTGATAGGAGTATAGCAGAATGCCATTGGGAGTCGTTTTCTTGCTACATTCCCTTTAGTAGAATATTAGTATTTGGTTTTACTCTAGGACCCTGGGCTGTCTAGTCTCAGGTTCTTGGTCACCCAGGCAACATCAAGTATGGGTTCCTTGTCATGCTGTGGGTGTTAAGTCAAATCAGATATTGGTTGGTGACTCCCACAAGACTCGTGCCACTATTGCACTAGCATATCTTGTAGACAAGACACTGTGGGAGACTGAAGGGTATGTGGCTGGGTTGATGTTTTGTTTATGTTTCTCCTTTGGTAGCATGCAGAGTACTTTACAGTACCGAGAACATTAGCCTGTAAGGACAAATGCTATATGTAGGCAGCAGCCAGACTTTCCCATGTTTAATGTGTTGCCTTGGTGTTGTCTTCAGCAGTAGGGCTTTTCTGGCAGTTTGTGGAGAGCCACCTATAGACGGGGCAACAGCCTGAGTTGCTAGATGATTTCTATGAGATTCCTTTGGCCAATATCTCTACTATATGTAATCCAGCTTTATTTGGTAACAAGAAATGGCTCCTTTGGGACTCTGTCTCTCCCATTATTTTGCAAGGTCATTTAAATTGCCTTCATTTATGTATATATTTTAGGAAGATTTTACTGTATTAGATAATACAGCAAATAATTGGCCCTTAATTGTATAGTCTCGCCCTGATCCCTCTCTTCATGCCTCTTCCCTAATTGATCCTCCCACCCTAGTACCACCCCATCCATGCTTAATTGTCTATTCTATTTCCCTTTCCTAGGGAGATCAATCTCTCTGCCCCCTTCCTGTCCCTTACTCTATACATAACCTCTGTGAGTCTAAGTATTGCAGCTTGGTTAATATTGACTTGCTAGCTAATATCCACATATAGTTAATATGTAGCATATTTGTCTTTCTGGGTTCGGGTTACATCCCTTGGGATGCTTTTTTTTTTTTTTTTTTTGGTTCTGTCCATTTCCCTGCAAATTTCATGATTGCATTTTATAATAGCTGAGTAATATTCCGTTGTATAAATGTAACCCATTTTCTTTATCCATCTATTGCAGGACATCTAGGTTGTTTCCAATTTCTGGCTATTTTGAATAGAGCAGCAATGAACATGGTTGATCAAGTGTCTATGTGGTAGTATGAAGCATCCTTTGGGTATATGCCCAAGAGTGGTATAGCTGGAACTAGAGGTAGATCAATTCCCATCTTCCTGAGGAATCGCCACAGTTATTTCCAAAGTAGCTGTACAAGTTTGCAGTCCCACCAGCAATGAACAATTATTTCCCTTACTCCACATGCTCACCAACATGAGCTGCCATTTGTTTATTCATCTTAGCCATTTGGATGGTGTAAGATGAAATTTCAAAATAGTTTTAATTTGTATGGCTAAGGATGTTAAATATGTTTAAGTGTTTCTCAGCCATTTGAGTTTCCTCTATTTTTGCAATAATTTTTCAGTGCATTTTCCATAGTGGAATTGCTTTTGTTCTGTGAGTATGCATTAAAACATGCCTCCACCTAAAATATACCCTTATATGTATGTCTCCCTCTCCCATTTCTCTGTCTTGAAACTTTTAGGAGTTTTCTTCCTAAGCCCCTGGTCAAGTGACTGCGACATCAGCTCCCACCTCAAAGCTTGTGAACTAATTCCCCTTGTGCTATGTGATCTGTCTTTAGGGCTCTCTGCCACACTTATTGGAGCATCTCCACATCTGTTCACATAGAAGCTGCTGCCACAGTCCATTTAATTTGCACAGCCGCTATCTGACATGAGGCTTTCCCAGCACCAAAGCATCTTCCCAGGCCATTTCAGGGAACCCTCAGCCACTGGACTGACACCTTATTCTAGAAACTCTTTCTGGCAATCGCCCCATGTGGAACAGTGAAGGATGCAACCCAGAAGTCCCATCCACCTTCATACTGCTGTCCACTGGTAATGTCAACTATTCAGAGGAAGTAGAACCTTCAGAAACTGACATTAAACTGTTGTTAGCAATGCAAGGGTGCTATCAGTGAAAACACATGTACAGAATAAGTAGAAGAGAAGGAAGAAGTAAGCACGAGAGTCAACTGACCACTATGTCAGTCTATATAGCCTGTGAGAAGAGAAAGGTGTGGGGGTGGGCAGAGACTGCTGTGTGCTATGAGAAAAATTCCAATTCTGGCCAGTGGGACTATAGACATTCCATAGGAAGAGCCCCCTGCCCCAGCCCCCATCAACAGGTGATAATATTCACAATGCATTTGCTGCCTTATATTGACTTTGTGAACTACTGAATAGGTGGGAACTTCTTTTACAGAAAGTAGTTTTCCACAGCTACTTATCAAGACTTCATGGTTCTCTCCTGGTATTACCACATTTCTGACCAGATCATTGTATGTCATCATAAATTGGATGCCTCACAGTGGCCAGACCATGTCTTTGTCAATATTCATTCCTACATCTGCAATAGGCTTGCTCATTTACTATTCAGGACATTATAGCTGATTTAATATGAAACACTATCATCATTGATATTAGTCATATTTACATCACATGTATGTGTGTAAATGCAATGTTTATTGGTAATTCAATGGATGGCTTTGGCATTCTCAATCAGATGAATCCTGGAATAACAAAACAAAACAAAAAACCCACTTGAAATGTAATGAAAGCACCTAGTTCAAAGTTGAAATAAACCAAATAGAAGCCTACTTAGATATAACCACAGTCATAAAGGTATAAAACATACTGTTAAGAATGAGTTGGAAATTTGAAACAATCATTTATAAACTATTGTTAACAAGAAATAAATCTGGTAGGTCCTAGTGTCAAGGATGTGGGAAAGCTGGCCTCAGTGGCCCCAATGGCATGAGCACTGGAGAGCTGTCCCTTTCTCTTGCCAGCTGATCAGTTCTACAGACTCCAGAAAACTGGCCCCACCCCTTGCCTGGGTGGTGTGGGAGAACTGTCTAGGCAGTACCTGAGAGCTGGCTTCCTGGGCATGGGTGTGGGAGAATTGGCTTTATCTCTCACCCAGAGTGGTACGGTTTCAGGACAGCTGGATCTGCCCCTCACCTGGCCAGAGTAGGAAAGCTGGTCCTGGGGGCTCAAGTGTGGGAGAGCTGGCCCCAGAGGCTTGGACATAGCAGAGCGGGAGAGATATCCCAGTCTCTCACCTGGCTAGAAGGGGAGCTGGCTCTGGTGACATGGATGAGAGAAAGCTGTCAGGCTGACCAACTTAACTACTCCCTAGGCCCAGATCCAGGGCTTTAAGTTGGCCCATTTCAACACCTTCCCCATCTAGTCATTGCTGGAGTTTGTGAAGGGGCCACCCCTGAGGATCCACAGATCAAAGCAATAGCAGGCTATCTGAGCATCTCTATGCGAGTCCAGGATTGACATTGCAGCAGAAGTCAGAGGCCTTGAACCATCCTGATGACTTGCAATGAACGTTCACAAGTCAAGCTGTTTGGGATGATTGGGCAAAAGGGTGTACTGTGTAACAGACTGCAACTTCTGTTGACGAAATGAGGGGTGATTATGTGGTGTGGATGTAGGTAAGATGAAGAGCAGAATGGTATATGCACAGAATGCTGCAGTTGATAGAGGAGCAGGTCATTGCCCAGAGGGGTCAACAAGATTGTTTTTGTTGTTTGTTTTTCTTTTTTCCCTTTTCTTTTTTTCTTTCCTAATTTTTATTTTTTATTATTTCTCCCCCTGGGGAACCTACAGGGTGGAGGGCAGATATTGAAAGACCGGGAAATTCATGGGTTTGGGATACATGATATGAAATACCCAAAGATTCAATTTAAAAAATGTTATAAGAAATACATGTCACAGTATGTTTGAGAAAGCCCACTCTAATGTAGATGACCCCCGAAGCCCAAATTATTATAATGCCCCATCTTGTGTACAGTGTGGCCATGGCTGTGGCCATTTGAGCTTCTAAATTTTCTTCCTCACTCTCCAGCACTGACTGCTCAGTTTCCTTTCTTGGTGATATATATCATTTTCTAAAAAACTGTCCCTACTTCTGCTGCCAAATAAAAGGAAAAGAAATAAAACTGACTTACCATGTCATAAAAATGATTAAATTATCTCTCTGTTCTAGCAATTGATGTTAAAATATTGAAAAATAGATTAAAATATGTATTGATACACTGTAGGCAAAACAATACAGGGACATATTTGGCACTTAATTTATTAAAATATTGTACCAATTCCCTCAGCCATATTTGTGAAATTTGTTATTAAAATATTATTTAGTTTGTCATCCTAATTAAAAATTGCACTGTTATCTTCTCTCATTTTTATAATTTTGTTTTATTTTTGATTAGCAAAAGCTATGTCTGCACAGAGTTTAAAATCACTTTCACAGATTTCTACAAGGCTACAGGTATATTATTTTCGTTTAGATATTGTATACATGGGAGTGAAAATACTTGAAATATTTGAATGCACTGTTGACTTTTAAAATCCCAATACAAGAATATAGATGGAATGGTATTGTAAACTGAAATGAACTTGTTGGAATAAAAATTAAAATTTTCAGATGGCTCTCAGTATTTTTATGGAAATTGTTTAGACTTTCAACGTGTACCCAACAGTAGCTCCTGCCCTGCAGACACTTCTCCTGCTGGAAAGGCTGACATTACAGCTGAGCAGAACACACCACACTGGAAAAAGTCAGCACAGTTAGGAGCTCTTTCAATTTCTACAACAAATTAGGGAGGTTTTGTTTTGTTTTGTTTTTTTAAAAGAATTTCACATTTTTGTCATAACCCTAAATCAGTATTTTTCTCTGGATGTTCAGAGGATTAGGCTAGGTTTCTCACTATTTTAAAATTATATGACAATTACTATTAATTCAGCCAATAAATGGAAACCATCATTAGATCATAAACATATTCTGCTTTTACAGTGATCCAAAACCTATGAAAGCATTGCAATGGGCTACTCAGTGCTTAGTATTATCTGTTACTATCAATGCTTATCAAGTTCATATTTAGTTATACATGATTTTATTATACTTAATGTTATCCCATTCTTAGCAAGAACATAAAATGTAGCTCCAATCCTAATTGGTCTTCATAATAAAAACCCGGAGTCAGACATTGGGGTAAATGCTGAAAGATCAGGCAGACAAAGGAGCAAGTCACAGCCACCACCTCTTACCTTGACAACTCCTCAGTCTCAAAGAAACTGAGTTCCTGTCTACACCTGCTTTGTATTCCTCTCTCTGTCCAGCCACATCACTTCCTGTCTCTGCCTCCCTAGTGTTGGGAATAAAGGCATGAGATCTCAAGTGCTGGGATCAAAGGTGTGTGCCACCACTGCCTGGCTCTGTTTCCCTTTTAGACTGGATCAATCTTGTGAATCCCAGAGTGGTCTTGAACTCACAGAGATTCACCTGCCTCTGCCTTCTGAGAGCTGGGATTAAAGGTGTGTGCCACCACTGTCTGGCCTGTATGGCTAACTAGTGACTTAGCTTGCTTGCACTCTGATATTCAGGTAAGCTTTACTTGTTAGATCACAAACAAAATGTCATCACAATAAAAGATAATTACAAATGCTTAGGCTGGCTGGACTCTATTGTAGTAGACACAAAGTCAAAAATTGGAAAGAATGGCCATTTTTACTCACAAACAACATAGCATAGGTGAACAGTTAATATAAAAGTCTCATGAAGTTCTTACAGACACCCAGCTCCCACCTATTGTCTAGTATAGTGTACTTTCTCTAGCATGAAACTAAAGCCCAACAATACCTTCTGGATCACCAGCCAGCCAAATAGCATGGTCGTAGAAAACAGACATAACTTAAAAACAGTGCTGTAGTACCTGTCAGCATATGTTCTTTAAAGTGTATTTCCTAGAGATAGCCTTGAACACTTTTGATACAGTACTTTTGCTAGCACATGGTTTCTTGGCCATAACTAACTAGAGAAGAGATAGGGGAAAGTACTCATTTTCCCTGGAATGCAGTATGTCTGCTGAGCATCAAAGCTGCTGCTCTGGGATAGAAAGGGGACGTAGGAAGCAGGATGTAGAGACCCTTCTGTACTTCCGTGCACTTGTCTTGTCTTCTAAGAATTTGTTACCACTGTGACTCTGTTTCCAAGGATTTGTTTAAGTTTGACTCTTTGACCTCAGTCAGCTCTTATCTTTTTCCCCCCTGTTTTCTGTGCCCTGGCATGAATCTAATTTTCTCTTCCAAGGAAAACAGCTGGTGATTTGGACATCACTCTTGCTTCTCTGTTTGACTTCTTTCCAACAGTATCTCTCCAATCATTTTCCCAACTTGGACAGTCATTTAAGCTTTAGTGACAAGCCTCAGCACAAACCATTCTTAAACTTTGCTACGAAATACTTTTTCTTTTTCTTTTTTTTTCTAGACCTATTGCTCAGTGGCCTCACGGTTGTGTTCATCCTTGTGATATTCCAAATGTGCAGAGCACCCTCCTTGCTCTTTGCTTTGAGGAGTAAAGGGCTCCTTTTCCTTTGCATTGACATAATTGCACATTCTCAAGACCTAGCAGTGAAAGTGGGTTACTCAGAGATAACTCCTTTCCCTCCAGAACACTTCATCACATAAAACAGGGGATCACCATGTACTTTCCCAATGCCTTCCCGGTCTAATATTTCAGGATTTCATGACAGTTATAGCATATTTCCTTATTTATCACTGACTTTCAACTGCTGGGTTTCACTTCTTGGCACGTGTTCTTTGGCACTCTCCAGTGGATAGTCTACACACCTTCCAGCAGGAATGGCTTCAAAGAAGTATTCTATCAACTGCTGCTGATTGTGCAGCCCATCATTTTTTGACAGCTGTAACACAACTTCCTGGAATTAGAACACATTGTTCTTAGCTGGTAATTTGTGGAAGAAATTTAAAAAACAAATTCCCAAGAAAATAGTCTATGATGAATTTAAAAGCCAAACTCTATCTAAATAAGCTTCCATAATCCAGATTATACAATGACAGAGAATATTTACTGGAAAGAATAAAAGTGACCCAATGCACTCCTTAGCTTCAGGAGATCCAATCTAAGGCGATGAGGTCAAGTTCTTCTCAAATCTCCAAACATGTAAACTCTGTGATGAATTTCCAATCAAACTCGGAAATAACATGTCAAAGAGTGGTCATTACCCAAGAAACAGTGTTAAATTCATCATCTGAAAATCTAACAAGTCATTTTGGAAAAACTTAATCTTGTCCTAGATTTTACAAAATTAAATAGAACACCAAAGAAGATCCTCTTCTTTGGGACTGAAAATTTTATTCATTCCTTTCTTTTCTCTCTACTACCATAGTTCTGTTTAGCAATAATCTGTATTTTTCATTTGATTTCTTTGCCATGTGGTTTCTGACACTCTAACAACTTCACATATGGGATTTCCACAAGTACTAGAATAACCTATGTTGTGGGGGGAATTCTGAAAGTTTAGTGGTTTCCTTGGTATGTGTATGCACAAATGTGTGCAAGGAGGCTCACACTTCACATCTGTGGGACGTCTGTAGGCATCTCCCTTCAAAGACAGTAAGGGCTCTAGTCTAGCCTGGGGTTCTCTGTGTCTCCAGAATATGTCCATCTTTGGCCTCCACAGTCACAGCAATGGGAAAAGAAAATGCTCAAGAAGTGTGTAGGAGATTTTCTTTACTTCATAACCTTGTTAGTTGTAGATAAAGAATAACAATGTGAACCTATTTGTGTGTGTGTGTGTGTGTGTGTGTGTGTGTGTGTGTGTGTGTAAAATTTTCTTTGTCCTGTAGAAGTTCTACAGATCTTCCCTGATATGATTGAAAGTTGTACTCTCTGTCCACTGTTTAGATTCATTTGAACCAATTATTATGCTGCCTGATTTCTAACTTGATACACTTAATCAAATCTTTAAGATATAGTTTTTTGTCTTTGTGTGTTACTGGGAAAAGGGCTTAGCTCTACACATGTGCCAAGTGAGTGTTCTCCTGCTGAGCTTCATCCTCGGCATTTATTTATTTTTATATCTGCTTTAATTATGCTTATAACTAAGTTTCTACAAAAAAAATGAGCCTCCTATTTCATTTCCTATTAAACTGCTAGAAGATCTGGTTAACTATAAGAAGAAATTGACCTAGTTGATGAATGAATAAAGTTTCCCAGGTAAGATCGGTGATTAGAAGCTGCTTCCATGTGATGAGGTGATGAGAACAGTCAGGATAGCAAAGAATTGACTGTATTGCAGAAAGAGAAGAAGAGCCCCAGAGTTCACAAAGAGAGTGAAAGGACAGATAAAAGGAGTGGAGAAATAGAGGGAAAACTTGGTGAAGATAAGTAGCACTAAGTTCCAGTCTAGTTCTCCCCAGCAGGAACAGGGGCTGTGGACATTTCATGGAAAAGGCAAGTCAAACAGACCTGGAAACAGGGCAAGTCCATGGTTCTCACAAACCTGGAGTCCAGCTGTAGGATTTGGTCAGACAGTAGCCCCTCAAGCATCACAGGTAAGTCACTGGTCAACAATAGCCATCCAGAGGCACATGGACTGGTGAATCTAGGGAGGGCGGGAGAGCCTGTCCAGTCCACAGACTGTAAAGCTGTCTTTATATAGCAGCAGAAAGTGAAGGAAGCTCTGGTGAGAGCTGGCACCTCTCCAGTGTAGGGTTAGTACCAGCATAAACAAAGAACACAGCTGACCCTCCCTGCATCCACCAATCTCTTTAATTTTTATGGACTTCTAACGCTTCATGATGTTGCTTTTCATTTGTGTTCTATTGCCCCTGTTTTCCCACCTCTTTTTACTAGACATTTAGTAGCACTTTATTTCACTGTTTCAAATGCCAGTACTTTAATTTGTATTCCTCTCTTTACATTTACTTAAACTTTGTGTATTTTTTTTTAATTATTGGAATGTCTTTAATCATTTGCTTTTATTTCTTCCTCTTTCTTCTTCTCTGTACTTCTCTTTTCCTTTTCTTTTTTTAGCCCTGTCTCTTCTCCATGCTTTCCCTTGCCCTGCCTCCTTCTGTTATCTTGCTCATTTACTGTTACAGTGTTTGCCCTAAATAATTTTTTTTTATATTTAATTTTATAGCACATTAGGTGTTAGCTTTCCCATGTTGTATTTTATGGTGGTTATGTTGCTGGTATATTCATTGGCTTTAATTGATTTAAAGTATATTTCTTAATCTTGCTGCATTTGTTGGTGCCGCTATTACAGTAGTTGGTAATCTCCTTCCTGAATGGCCCTGGAGATCAAGATCACATGGGTGGACTGCTCCCAAAAGATATTCCTAAGTAAAGCCCTCTGGCTTTACCCAAATCAATTGATACCCAAGCCAATTGATAAGCACATCTTACTAAAGAAATTAAAGAGACAAGAAGAACAAAGCTACACAAAGCCTCAAAAGGATTGTAATGCATCCGTAACTAAATTCACAGATACTGAAATGGGTAAAATGTCAAATAGAGAATTAAAAAGGTTAATTGTAAAAATGGTCAGTGACTTCAAAGATGTTACAAAAAGGATGATGAATGAAGCAAGGAAATCAACTCAGGAAAGAGAGAAGAAAACAATGATCAGGAATATAAATAAATAGAAACATAAAAATATATAAATTATATATATATATATATATATATATATATATATATATATATATATATATTACATAAATAAGTAAATAATGTGCTATGAAAGCAAAATGGACGAGACACACAGCACGGAAATGGGATTAAAAAAGGATGAAAAGTTCAGAGAATCAAGAAAACAACATCAAAATTCTATGACAAGGCTTCTTAAATTTTTTCAACTTATAATACATTTAAACCTGAGAATTTTTTATATGATATGAATCTGATATATAAATTATATAAAGTAGGTATGAAAATCAATCATTTGTTAATAATCATGAAAAAATATTTTAAAGATATGCTGTGTTTAATTATAATTTTACTACTTTTTAATGACAAAAACAAATGTACATACTAATGAGATTTATGTAATTATTTGTTGTGTATAAATGATTATATCATGGATGAATATATGATACTGCAGTATATAGATCATCTTCAAAGCTTTTCAGATGTCATCAATGTTGGATTTTGTGAGAATTCTGTCTCACATATATACTTAGTGCAAAATAGCAGAAACATTTTTAGGGCTATTTCAAAAATCATTGAGATTTTTGTCCTTCTATCAAGCTAAAATGTATTTAACTTTTTTTGGGGGGGGGGCTTTTCAAGACTGGGTTTCTCCGTGTAGTTTTGTGCCTTTCCTGGAACTCCCTCTGTAGTCCAGGCTGGCCTCAAACTCACAGAGATCTGCCTGCCTCTGCCTCCCGATTGCTGGGATTAAAGGCGTGCACCATCATCGCCTGGCTTAACATTTTTATATAACTTAGCAATTTAAACCTTTTTGTAAAAACAACCATTCTAAAACAATGCAATATAAATATGTATCATTTTGATACTTACATGTTCAGGAATGACATAAAGAAAACTAAAACACTTTGTATTTTATAATTAAACCAGAAAAAACAACCAACAAGCCAAACCAACCAAACAAAGAAAAACCTGTGAAATTCCTGCCATAAATCTGGAGTCCAGCCCCAAGTGTTTGAGGCAGTACTTACTGGTGATGTGTAATATAACACCAGGTACAATGTGAGGCTGCTTGTTATACATTCAGAGCTAAGGGGTGCAGTGAAGTCATGTGATACAACATGGGAAAGGGATGTCAGAAATACTTGGCACTCATTACAAGTTTGATTTTGAAGTAATTCTGGGTCATTTCATATTCAGAAAACTGACACTATTGTTAGGTGTTTTTTGTTTTTGTTTTTCCCCACAATCTCACATTCAGTTATATGACAACATATGGAATCACAACTAACAGATTAAGAAGAAAAAAGGAATAAAGGCTATGATGAAGGAAATATTATAGTCAAACATCAATAAGGAAAGTAAATAAACAACCATGCCCACAACCTCCAAGAACTCTGGTCTGTGACAATGACTCTGAACCTCAGAATTCATGGGACAGAATGAAGCACTCTGATGAACTGGTCTCAGAAAGTTTATTCAATCAATTTCACAGAAAAGTTCCCAAATTTACCAAAAGAAGTGGAAGAATGCAAGTGAAATTTTTATGAAATCTTTTAAAATTCTATGTCTAGCTGTTTTTGTTTGGTGTATTGGTCAATGTGCCAAAACCACAATTCTTGCCTCAAAGGGAACATGGGATCATTTATTCTGGGGCCAAACGTGAGTGAACATGGCACTGGAATACAGATTCAGATTTCCTTAAAGATTATGTTCCACTGTTTAATTGGGTGTATGAGCTTTATATTGGTTTAAAAAATAAAGAAAGTCATATAGGAAAATATTTACTAAATATGTTGGTGAGTGTCACAGGTAAGTGGATTATAGTAACACAGAGCAGAGAGAAATATCTGTTAGAACTTTAGATGTTATCAGATGACATTCTTAGCTTTGGTTTGAGGAAAGCTTGGGATCTGTTAAGAGTATTTTGTGGCTGGAGAGATGGCTCAAAGGTTAAGAGCACTGACTGCTCTTCCAGAGGTCCTGAGTTCAATTCCCAGCAACCACATGGTGGCTCACAACCATCTGTAGTGAGATCTAGTGTCATCTTCTGGCCTGCAGTCATACATGCTGTATACATAATAAATACATCTTTTTTTTTTTTAAAAAAAAGAACACTTTGTAGGATTTGGGTAGTCACAGGCTGTAGGGTCAGGCACAGGTGTGCATAATGGATGACTTTTAATGGGATAAAACAGCCCAAGATAATTTGTCTCTGGCATGTAACATTTTAATTCTCCAAAATCTTTAAGATTTCTTTTTTAATTGCTGCTTTAAATTTGATATGTAAGTGTATGTGTGTATGCCTGCATGAGCATATATGTGCCATATACATGCAGGAACCTGTCTGGTACAGAAGGTATCAAATCACCTGAAACAGAAGTTACAGGTATGTATGAGCTGCCCAGTGTGGGTGCTTGTAACTGAACCTGTGTCCTTTGCAAGAACATTTAGTGTGCTTTTAACCACTGAGGCATCTTTCCAATCTGACTCTCCACAATCCTGAAGTTTACTCTTTTGAGCCTTGTAGCATCTTTAATGTAGGTGTTGCTTTATGACTTTTTTTTTTCTTCTTTTAATATTTCTCCTTTGGAGAACTTCAATCCACACTACGGAATTTGACCAGGTATTCTGGTAATTTGCCTCTAAAGAGATATAAGTGTCACTTAGAAACTGTTCTTGCCGAATAGTACTGACCTACTTTGGGCCAGAAGTTAATGAAAAGCACTATTAAAGCTTGGGGGATAGCCATTGCCCTAAGCCTACAGTCACCTCAGGTTTCAGGAAGAGTAAGACTGATTGAGAAATACCTTTATGTAGGAGTCCAAAACTACCTACCCCCCAAGCTATTATAGAATTCATGTCTCCACCTAAAATGAGGTCAATTCTAAAAGCTGGCAAGGCTGGGCCAGCAGTAATCACCTCCTGAGAAACAGTTTGTTCCCTCAAGCGATCACCTTCCACCACCTTATAGGGACAGAACTGAGAAAACAATTAAGACTGATTAATTGTGCAAACCGCTTGCCACAGTTTCCCTCTGTTCAAACCTAAAGCTCCTGCTAGTGACCCAATGATGGGATTTTAGGCTCACTATGTCAGAGTAGGCAACAAGTAGGAAAAATGGGAAGAGGTAGATTCCGAGTCAGGTTAAAATTTCAATAGTTTACATTTCATTAAAAATGTTCCCAAACTGTGTCTCACTCCTTTAATGGAAAATTAACCAGAAGAACTACTGAGGATCCCTAAGCAGCAAGAAACCATTAAACAAACAAACAAAACAAAAAAGCCTGTTTTCCATATGTACTGTGCCTTCCTTGCCTAAAGCTAACAATAGCCATAGATAGATTCATAGTAATGAATCTGTTTGCATTTCAAATACCCAGCCTGAGTATTGGGACATATAGAACATTATTCAATTAATTAAAAATCTCGACCATTAGTAATGATGTGGTTAATTATTTCTTCCTTTATTGATCAAAGGAGGTGCAGCACAGTTTTTGTATCCAAGGTTCACACCGCCCTGAGTACAACATATTTTCCATGCCATGCCACACTGCACTTAAAACCACAATTGATTTTGATTTTTTTGGGGGGGTTCTTTTTGGTTTTTATGAGGCAGGGTTTCCCTATGTAGTACTGGCTGTCCTGAAACTGTAGACTAGGATAGGTTTGAAGAACTCAGAGATCTGCCTGAAAAACCAAAAAAAAACAAAAAACAAAAAAACAAAAAACCCTCAGTGCATAAAGATATGATACAAATGGTTCTTTCTGTCCTCAATCAGACTACCTTCTTACCAAGCATCCTATTCCTCACCTGAACTCTAGTTTCACTTAAATTTTCTTTAACCTATTTTCTGGGAAGATGTTTTAGATGAGAAATTTCTAACTTTAGATCCCCTTTGCTACTGGGGAAACTGAGGTTCCCTTTTATACTTTCTTAAGCAAAAGAATTCACACAAATGGATTTGAAAAGAAGGGGCAATCTTATTAGAGTCAACGGGAAAACATCAAGATGGCTTTCTCAGGAAGAAGGTGGGAAGCCCAAGTGGCTATATGGCAAACGGAGGGTAGCTTCAGAAGAAAAGAGAGCCAAAGTTTAGAGTGCATGGGAAAGCATCCTAGGCTTTGGTACTGATGCAAAACAAAGAGATAGGAAGAACTTACCCTTTTTAATAACTCAGAGATGTATGGCTATGCAGTGGGAGCCCTATAAGCATCTGTTCCAAGGAAGGGGCCTTAGGGAAAGGCCAAGACATTATCTAATTAAGGCCATACTTAGTCCTTCCTCTGCTTTAGGATACCTTCAGCTGACTATACTCCTGGTTAGGTGTTAGGTGATTGACAGACACAGATAGATTAAATTAAAGAAGGAGGAGGAGGAGGAGGAGGAGGAGGAGGAGGAGGAGGAGGAAGAGGAGGAGGAGGAGGAGGAGGAGGAGGAGGAAGAAGAAGAAGAAGAAGAAGAAGAAGAAGAAGAAGAAGAAGAAGAAGAAGAAGAAGAAGAAGAAGAAGAAGAAGACCTATAATACCTTGGGTCTCCACTTTGGACCACAGGTAGACCTTAGATTTATTCTTTTGACAAGGAGGAAGTAACTTTGTCTTAATGTGTGGCTTAGTTACCTTTTGCTACTGTGGTGAAACACCATGATCAAATAGATTTACAAAAGAAAAAGAGTTGATTTCTGGTTTATGGTTCCAGAGGGAGAGTCCATAATTCTAAGTGGCAACAGCAAGCAGCTATATGAGGAAGCTGAGAAAGCATATCTTCAACCTTCTGGCAGAAAGCAGAAATTGTGAAGAATTGGGGAGAGTTATAAACCCTCAAAGCCTGCCCCTAGTGATGTACTTCCCCCAGTGAGGCCGTACCTCCCAAACCTTCCCATAGCATCCCAAACAGTGCCACCAACTAGGCACTGAGTACTTAAATATCTGATCTCACATAGGACATTTCTTATTAAATCCACTACAAAAGACTTCATAAAGAAAAAAAAAAAGGCCTCTAAGGCTACTTTAGTGCCCTCACCCAAGGAATGGGCTGATTTTCCAACTCTTCAGTGACCACTGGACACTGACTAATTCTCCTTTCTGTGTTCTCTGTTCCTGTCCCTTTAATCCACCTCTGGAGAAGCAGAGCACTTAGGGAACAGGGGTTTTGCCATGAACCTTTGTTAGCAGGACTATTTCCAAACCACTTAGGTGATGCTGTGGTGTTAGCATGGAGTGTCCATGCTTTGGGTGCCATAGTAACTATAGAGTTACTGAAATGCCTGTTTTGTAGGATGGTCTGGTGAGACTGTTCCTGTTGTCTGTGAGTTTGGGCCAGGCTTCAAAGATGAGGACAAGGCATGACAAGAACCCTTGAAGTGGATGGTTTAGGAAGAAGAGTAGAGTGCTTGTCAAGTTCCCAGAAATGTAGAAGTCGACATACACCCAGATGGGCACTTAACTCAGGTCTCTCCCAGCAGTCGCTGACACTGGGGAGTGTGTGATCTCTGGGGCACTAGGGAATGGTTGTTGGGCCACTGGGGATAGGTTCTTTTCTAGAAGAGTCAAAGTCTATTGCTGAGGCTGCTTGACAATCAGATCAAAGATTGCAGCTGCTAGGGGAGGGCCCAGTCCTTGAAGAAATGGGACTGTTTCCCAAAGCTGGAGGCAACAGCCTTGGAAGCTGGCCAGGTATGAGTCATCAGGTAGGAGTCATCAGGAAAGAACTCAGCCCAGGAGCACTAGGATTACAGCTGGGGCAAGACCTGAGTGGCCATTGTGAAGGGATAGCAATACTTTACTGCCTGGGTTAGGAAATAGAACAGTGTTAGAGCTGTGGGGAGGGAGAGGAGCATGAGGAGTGTCCAGAGCCAGCCTGGGAGAAACTGTTTGGTCACTTGCCCTGACAGAAGGCCCACATTCATTATTGCAAGAGCACCAGTCCCATAAGGACTTGTCCTTTCCCTGTCGTTCTTGCATCTAGCATCAACATGATGGGGGGAGGAGTGGCAGAGGAGAGCAGAGGAGGAGCAAGCGGGGCAGGGGATATAGTCAGATTGCCGGTCTCCTTTGCCAAACTGTAGAAAATGTGGGTGATTCGAAAACGTGGGTGACTCAGGACCTGGAGAATCTTTGTGAAATTGGAGTCATGACATTAGGTGGAAGCCATGGTTCAATAACTCTACATGAAACTATGCTAATATCCAAAAGGCACTGGTAGAGTGTAGTATAAGTCCATTGCATTTGGGAGACACCAAAGGAAGGACCCCAAAAGGCAGATTTGTAGAGCGGGTGGGCTAAGGGGTGATTATTTTTGGATTGCACAAAAGCAAATGTAGCTAACTTTAGCAACTGGCTTTAGTTGTCACAGTAACCCTTCATGTCCAAACATAAGCTCACTCTTCAGAAGTCATACCCAAAGCTGATTATAAAAATCACCCCCATCATGCATCCACAGGTCCCAAGAGTCCAGGCTCAGCCACCATCCCAACTAGAGACAGAGAGGCAGGGAGAGAATATGTAATCAATGTGACATGTTGAAAGGAGTAAATAAAAAAGTCCCTTGTCCTCAAGTCCATCTTAAGGGCAATGCATGAAATTTAGGCTTAAATAAAGGCACAACTGGGGCACAGGGAAAGAGGTATGCATAACTAAACAGTGTTGGCCATGGTGTGGTCCATTGGCCCTGTTCTGCTTTCTCAGAGTGGTCCTAGAAGTCCTTACTTCTTGAGTGGATAAGTTAGCTCTAAGGGAGATAAGTCTTATTCAGAGTGCAGCTGCTTGGTCCTGGATACTTGCCCTCATCTAGGCTCCAATCTGTCTCTGTTGTTCCTGAAATACAAGGTTTAGGACAATGACTGGATACAAGGCTCTTTGTCTTGCTTTTAGCTGCCTTATGATCACTGCTTTATAGGAGAGAAGTTTCTCCATGTATTTTCTAGTGTAATATTGAAGTTTTTTTTTCTGTCTCTGTCTTTTCTTTCCTTTGAAAGAGAAGATACAATCAACTTTATTCATTAGTTATGTGAGAACACTAATGTATTAATTACTCTTCTCATTTCTTTAGCAAAATATGTGACCAAAGCAGATTATAGAGGGAAGGATTTACTTGGACACACAGTTTGAGGGTACAGATCATAGTGAGGAAGACAGAGCAGGAAGAGTGTAGAATGGTTGGTCAACTCTTCCCCACAATGAGGAATCAGTGTGAATGCTGGTGCTCCACTCACTATCTCTTTTTCATTCAGTCTGCATCTCTAATCTAGGTACAGATTCAAGGTGGGTCTTCCCTTACCAGTTAAGTCTTTCTGGACACATCCTTGTCATAGACATGTGCAAAGGTGTGTTCACAATGACTGTAAAGTTGATAATGAAGATGTACTATAGCAATTAATTTATTTATTGACATATGGCTAGAGGATTTGAATCTTATTTCCTCTCTTTAACTACCTAATTCATCACTGACTATTTCTGGCTGGCTACTTCTCGATTCCCAGCCTGGTCAAATAAGAGGTGGGGAGAAGTATTAATATCATAAATAAGAGATCTTAAAAAAATAAATATAGCTGGGTCCTAGACCAGCTGCAGCTGAACGATTTTCATTGTCTTAGTCCAGAGGCTTGCTGGTAAGGGCGGGAAAGCAGAGAGAGACAGGCAGAGCAAGGACAGAAACAGTACAAGTGGTGACCTTTGAACTGAACAGAGTTCTGTGCCTTCTAGTAAAAGACAGTTAGCATCAATTTTCCAACACCCAGCCTTGGTTTACAGTTAATTAGGCAGAATACAGGAAGAACTTTATTTATGATTCTGTATGCTTGTAACTCTCTCTCTTTTTGCCAGAATATCTACACTTTGTTGTAGAATTAATTATGAATATGAGTTCTCAATAGACCAACTAAAAACTACTTATGTCTCCTCATTTTATATTTGAGTAGTCAAGTGTCAAGCATTCATGCAGTAAGTACTTGCTGAGCAGACAAATTCAACATGGATAATCCTTTCAGAAAAAGCAGAACCCCTGGTGGCTAATCTACAGCACTACATTCCTCCTGAAGGCATACTTACAATAGGAACTACCACTTTGAAAAGAAGTAAGAATTACATTTTGCTCCATATAAATCTGGCTATATATTAGCAATTATACTTGTCTTCTGTGTACCTTTCAGTCAATTAAAAGGGAGATGTGGAATAAAGAAGTTATTAGTGATGATTTACATATGTGAATTCATTGCATTCTACTCTTTATTAAGTTTCTAATACTCCTTATAAAAATTAGTAATCTGTTAATGAACACTTTCAAAGCATTAAGTAATATCTTGTTTTCCTACACTGCCACACATATGACAATGATGCATATAATTGCTTCATGAGACTTATTTCCTTTCTGGACTTGATTAAATTATTGAAACATGAATAGGAATCACCTCTCAACACCAGATTCAATGCCACAATCTTCTAAGCAAACATCTTACATCTTTTCTTGTTCATGTTTGTATAGTCTAACATTTGGTGAAACTCACTTGATCAAAAACATACTGAGCAGTTCTTGCATTGTCTACATAGAGATAAACAGGGTAACAAATCTCTGCTGTACACATTTGTTACAAGGAGAGCTTTCATGAGATGTCTTTCTAGTGAGTTCATGAGGTAACAAAAATCATCATTTAAATTTATGTCTCTCCTAGAACTATGTCCATAAACTAAGATGACTAAATTTGGCTTCAACAAACATTTATTTTAAAGTACTTTGTAGCACAGGATGGCCTCAAACACAGCAATCTTCCTGCCTTAGACTCTAGAATTCAGGAATACAAGCATGAGCCACGATGCCCAAATGGGCTCCTCCATTTTAAACTATTTTCAAATTTGTAGTGCGCTAATATGTTTATCTATTTAGCAAATGTTTATGGAAGGGCTACAGTACCTTACGCCTGATTTTTTTGGACATAAGTACTCCTATTTTACAAGCTTGACATATACAGTTGTTGCTAAAGTTTGGAACTGGACTGTACCTAGAGGTCCATGTACCAAAGATGTAGTCCTTTTAATCATGCTATTTTGAGGTGATGGAGCTACTGAGGGGTCAGGGCAGTGGGAAATCATTGGGGGCATGCCCTAGGGGTACTATTCGGACTCCAGCTCCTTTCTTGCTACCTCCTAGGCCTGAGACAAACAGGTTCTGACACAACATTAAATGCATGTTCTCTGAGACCAGGATCCACCCAGTGACCAACATCTCACTTTTACTTTGACTTCATGACATTGTATACTTTGGCCACTGTAAGGATACAGGTGGAAAAGAAAAGAAATGCCTAAAAAATGGAGGAGAAATAAATAAAATCTTCTTTATTTATAATGTGTATGTTTCCCCGGGCTTCTATGACAAAAAAAAAAAAACCTACAACAGGAAAAGTTGCAGATGCTTGTGGTCCAAAATGAAAGTGTTGATGGGGCCAAGAGCTCTCTGAGAGTTCCAGGGGAAGGTGGGCCTTAGCTCTTTCCAGATCCTGGTGGTGGGGAGCAAATGCAGAACCTGAAGCAGAGCAGAGAGAGAACCTTGGAGGTAGGAACTAGAGCAGAAACTGTGGAGGACTCAACCTAAGAGCTTACTCCCTCTGGCTGGTTCTGCTTGCTTTTGTGTACAGCCAAAGCCCATCTACTTAGGAATGGTGCTGCCAGCCATGGGCTGGACCCTCCCAAATCAGTCGTCAATCGTGAAAATTCCCAACAGACTTGCCCACAGGGTATTGTGAGACAATTGCTCAACAGAAGTTCTTTCTTGCCAGGTAACTCCAGTTTGTGTCAAGTTGACAATAAAAACTAACCAGTATAAATAGCAACCTAGGCAGGGCCAGTATTTAGTATTTGTAACTGGATTTCTAAAGGATCACCCAGAAGCATGATCAGCATCCACAACTTCACATACAAAAGTACAGCACGCTGACGAGAGAAGTATTCTTAACATGTAATCCCAAAGGATGGCTGAACATAGAAACAACATTCTCAGCTCAAATCATGACCGCCCGGAGGTGTGAATAGCATCTGTGACTCACCCTTCCAAAGGAATACCTAGGGTTTTGATAGGCATCTGCAAGCCCAGGATGGAATGCTGAGCTACTCAGACTGGAACCAACAAGAGGACAGGCTCTCCATACTCTGCCCCTGCAACCACCTTGTTTCTTCACATGTACCTCTCTTGTTCTGTTCCTGTCCTCTCTCCAGTTTCTTTTTCTGCTTCCTACCTATATTTTCTCCTTTTACATCTCCCTTTTCATAGGCTTACCCAAAGGGCATTAGAACAGCCTTGTTGGTGAGCTGTGTCTCATCTTCCTGCGAGCTGTTTTGGGTTATTTGGTTTATTTATTGGTGTTTTCCTTTTTATTCTACATTTAGCCAAACTTCCTCATCATGTCCCTGCTCTTCCTTCAGTTTACATTTCTACTTCCCCTATTTCACTATTTCAACTCAATAGTAATCACTAATGTTACTCTTCCTCTTTCCCTTTCCATTCATGCTCACGACACTAATATAATATATAATATATTTGTGCATGCAGTACTATCAGTGTTTCTCTATCTCCTAAAGCAATGGCTCTTAATTACATGAGGGTAGGAGGCATTTAAATACCAAACATAAAGCCTTGCTTTTTATTCGACTGTGTTCCACTTTTATAGTGGACCTAGCCTTTGATAGTGGTTACTTTTGCTAACAGTATTCTGCTCTCAGGTAATTACTAGGAATCAAGCCTGGTGTCCCAAAGAGTAATCTAGCAGGAAAAACAAACAAGAAACCAAACCAACAACAAAAAAGGTGACACTTTAGCCCTATAACAACTTAGTCCTTTATGAACATTGTATCACTTCCACTGAAAGAATGAGTGATTTAAAAATAAATAAACCAAAAAAAGCAAACTTCACCGAAAAAGTAACCTGAGAGGCTAGGTCCCAACATATAAAGACAAGAATCATTTAAAAAAGAAAAAAAGGCAACACAAATCCTCCAAAAATTCCTGATCCCATACTACTGGCCTCCAATAAAATGAAGTCAATAAAATCAAATTCCAGACAAAGAATGCAAAAGAGTGATGTATGTTCAAACAAATCAAAGAGCACACAAATAAACTCCTAATGAATTCCAAGAAAACACTATAAGCAACTTAATAGAATAAAGGAGTCAAAGGGATATGAAAGTGTCATTCAACAAAGCCCTTGAAACAATGAAGATAAAAGAAGCTGAATACTGTAAATAAAAAATTCAGTGAGTCAAATAAAAAGCTTTGTAGAAAGCCCCATCAGGATAATGGATTGAGAGGATGTCAGGACATAAGGGTCTGAAGACAAGGTAGAAGAATTGGAACATTCCAATAACACAGGTAAATTAATATGAAATTATGTTTAGAACATTTCAGATCTATGGGAAACTATGAAAAAAAACCAAAATATATGAATTGTGGACATGGAAGCTAGAGAAGAATTTCATCCTAAAGGCATAAGAAATAATATCAGAAGATTCCCCACCTCTAGGGAAAGAGAAGAGATGCTCATTTGATTATAGGAAGCATTTAGAACACCCAACAGAGAAAACCAGAAAAAGAGGCTCACACTGAAACTAACCATGAGGCTGGAGAGACTGCTGTGAAGTACAGAGAACCTGTTTGCAGTTCCTAGGCAACAGATGTGGGTTACATGAGGTAATACAATTGTCTATAACTCCAGTTCCAGGACAGTGCAAATCTGCTGGCCTCCTTGGACACCTAAAATCACATACACATACCCATACACCTTCACACACACACACACACACACACACACACACTTTAAAATATTTTCAAATGCTAGATATACAGAACCAAGAGTTTTCAGTGTCCAGCAAGAGCATGGAAAGAATGTAGACATTGCCCATCAATGACACAAATTAAAATCACAATGTTTTGGATGTATAAAGTTAAAAATTACTGACATTACCAATTGTAGGACAAAGAGAAATCTTATAAAATGTCAATATAAATGTAAAAATGTCACAAATCTGTTGATACTAATTTAAGGATTTATTTTATTTTATGGGCATTAATGTTTGATGTCTGCAAAAGACAGCACCAGATCCTCTAGAACTGGAGTTTCACATGGCTGTGGCCACCATGTAGGTCGAGGGAACCGAACCTAGGCCCTCTGCAAGAGCAGCAAGTACTCTCAGGCTGCTGAGCTACTTTCTCACCCAGAAAACTAATAAAAATTAAAATGTACATCTAGTACACAACGTATGCTAAGAATTACAAATAAGACAAATTGTTATGGCATTTACATTAAATGTTGAGAGAGGGTAATACCAAGAATCCTGGAACTTGCCAAAGTGTCCATTACTAGATGAGCAACACAGAATGGTAAAACAGAATAATTATCAGTAATAAGAAGGAATAAGTCACTACCCCAGTAACTTGCTTGAAAGGAAGAGTCAAGGCCAGTGACAGAAGCCATAAACAGAAGATACATGGCATGCTCCTCCTTCTGTATCATTCTAACAATGTGAGCTTTTTAGTAGTGATGGAAAGCAGGAGTGTGGCCATCAGGACTAGGGTAGAAGAGAGCAAAAAGGGCAGTGGTACAAAGAATGACAAATATGTTCTAGGTCCTCAGTGTGTACATCTGATAAAACTTCAAAAGGTACCCTGTAAGTGCAAGCATTTGCTTGAATAGGAATGAAAATTAAGAGAATTTTTTGGAGATGATGTCTCCTTAGGTCTCCCAGGCTAGTCTGGAACTCACAATCCTCCTGTCTCATTCTCCCAGACGCTAGAATTGCAAATCCAAATTCCCATACTTGAGTGAACATTTTTTTTTTTAAATCGAATTTGTAATTCACTTTGCAACTCTTCCCATGTAGTTTTTCTCTACCCAAGTTTTCAAGGTTTAACTGGGTTTCTTTTACTTTCACTTTCTACTTTCTCCACTGTCTCTAAGGGTCTAGCACTGTACCTGATAACCATAGTTAATAGTGTTTTTAAATGGAGTGATTGAAGGGTAAAGAATGTAGCTCAATAACCGAGTGATTGGCCTGGGTTTGAGCCCCAGAAGTCTCTCTCTCTGTCTCTCTCTGTCTCTCTCTCTGTCTCTCTCTCTGTCTCTCTCTGTCTCTCTGTCTCTCTCTGTCTCTCTGTCTCTCTCTGTCTCTCTCTCTGTCTCTCTCTCTGTCTCTCTCTGTCTCTCTCTCTGTCTCTCTCTCTGTCTCTCTCTGTCTCTCTCTCTGTCTCTCTCTCTCTCTCACACATACACACACACACACACACACACACACACACACACACACACACACGGTAGGAAGACACAGAAAGAGAGAGAAGGAGAGAGACAGAGGCAGAAACAGAGAGAAAGACACACAGACAGACAGACAGACAGAGACACAGACAGAGGGAGAGACTGAGAATGAAAGCAAAGCCTCACTGGGTATTCTGACTCACTACCTGAAAAGAAATAGCTCTTGCTAAGTTAAAATGAGGCTGGGAGACTGTTGGTGAGTAAAGCCCTTTGTGTACAAGCAGGAAGTCTTGAGTGCTGATGCCCTGCACCCATGTGAAACAGCAGGGCTAGGCAGACCACGACAGGCAGACTGCAACTCAATGGCCAGCAAGTCTTAGTCCGTGAGCCTCAAGCCTCTGAATAAATAAATGACTAATGAATGAATGAATGAATGAATGAAGTTGAAAATGACTGAAGAAGACCCTTGATGCAGTCCCTCCACATGCATGTGTATCATGTACATACACGTGTAACCATACAGAAGCGCTCATACAAAATGCATGTATGGACATGTACAACACACACACACACACACACACACACACACACACACACACACACCCCAAAAGACAAGTTAACAATAGCACTTTCAACTGAGCAAATGAATTATTAAATTTCTCTGTCCGTTCATTCTCAAAAAAATTGTGTGCACTAAACTACATCTTACTTATTGTAGCTCTTCTCTGTGACTCTTCTATGTCACGGGTGGTGATAAAGATTGAATATGTGTTGAAGTTCATGATTCAAGCTAGATCTGTTTTGTTTTGTTTTTTCCAAACAGCTCATTTCATAATGACTTGGGACTTTTCAGAAGAAAATGAAAATTTTAACTTATTACTAGCAATCCGATTTACTTGTATCTTTGACATAAACTGCCTTCCTTAAGAAGAAAAATGGAGAGCAAATGATCTTAAATGAAGTAATGCCTACTCCTCAACAGCTTGAAAGTAGGTGGACAGTAATGTTATAAATTTGTGCACCCATGATGGCTCATCTCCTTTTAAAATATGCATACCAGTCACCATAGTAACAAATGCAGTGCCTCCTCTACGTGCCTCCTGGTGTTATCAGTGTGAATAACTGCACAATATTACACTCACAGAAAATCAAAGAACAAATTCACAACCACACATAGTGAGAAAAGTTTTAATAGCTGTAGTGGTCTTAATTTATATTTAACCTATACAATATTAAAATGCATTATTATATAATTATGCAATGATAATGGAAGTATTTCTTCTGTAACTTGTAGTTAAAATATTAATATTAATGTTCATAATTTGCATATGTATGATAGAATACACAGAATTCTCAATCAATATAGTTTTACCATGCTCTCTGGAGTCCAAACAACATGGCCTTGTTAGTATTTGCACAACCAAAGTAGAAACTGACCATTAACATTTTGTAATACTTAAGTACACACATACACACACACACACACACACACACACACACATAAACACACTTACACTTACACAAGTGATTTATAACATGAGTCCTAAATTTTGAATATTAGGATTAATAGACTTTTCTCTATAAATGGATATTCTAGTGAAGATCTCAGTCTTCCTACTTTTGACCTCACTTCCATTCTGTCTCAAATTCTTGTATTTCTATTTTATTTTTCTCATTTCTGGATAAGCTTTTGTTTGTTTGTTTGATTGTTTTAAACCAATGTTAATGTTTTCAGATTTATGTTTGTTAGGCCAAAACGATTTCACATTCGCAGACATGATGACCTTTAGGAATTATCCTGACACCCATGAAGGCTTATCTATCGGTCCTCTATCATCTCCCAGTCATCATCTGTCTTACTACCTCTCCATCAATCATTTATCAATCCAAACAGAGAAAGAGAACAAAGAGTTTGGTTGAAGATCAAACTATTGTAGAGTGAACTGAAAAATGAGGAAAATGAAAACTCAGCCAGGTATACTTCACTTTCCTAGTTATAAAAACTCAGGACTAGAGAAATAAGTTAGTTAGCTAGTTAGTCTGTTTGCTTGCTTGCTTGCTTCTTTCTCTCATTATCTGGAGAAAAAAAATGCATATTCCTGTTATTGAACACTTTTTGTTATATGATGGCATCCTATAACAAATCAATATCCTGGACCAACAGTTACTTTATTTTGAATCATTTTTCAAACCTTTCAAAACTAAATTACAACTGCAAATTCATTGCTGGCTTCAAGAGCACATGTGACCTTTGTCCTCTAATCTTTTGCCCATGAGTTTTGCAGGCACATTTAGGTGGAGCAGTGGTTGAAAACTCCACACCCACACCTGAGTTACAAATGACTCACTTAGTATACAGCATGTATCTGGACATACCCATAGAAGAATTTAAAATAATCCTGAGCAGGTTTTGAGAGTCTAACATTAAGGATAATACATATCTATGAATTTGAAATAACATGCATAATTACATGTTATTAGATCATTAAGACAGTTTGTTGTCACAATGCTATTAATAAATTTATTTCTTGGAATAAAGTATCAATCAATACAAATGCATTTCTTAAAATAATGAACTTGTTCTTGATAGGGAATTAAAAAGTCATATTTGTTTCCTTCTATAGTACTGTGTCTTTTATGCTACTAACCCAGGGCTGCAGCATAAACTTTTGTAATAAATTAGGTTCCCCAAAGCACATAAAATTCAAACAAATTATTGTTTAGGTAACTTATTATAGAGATGACAATTCATAAGATCATAACATCCCATATTTTATATAGCTTCCTAAGTCTTAAAATACCTTCTATTGAAGCAGTAGCAGTTTAATTAATATTTAATAAGCATACATGTTCACATATAACATACATTTTCGACTATATCATACAAACTTAAAATAAAAAGAGAATTACATTCAGTATCTTCTTATCACGAAGCAACAATACTTTCTTATGAATTATTTGCCAAAATGATGACATCTTGGATGAAATGGCTTGGTTATTAAGTAGACAGACACTTGTAAACCATATGTTGTGTACAACTTCTCTATCAGAAAGAATTAACTCTACCTAATCCAGTCAGACAATATGGGCACAGGCTGTTTGCCAGGCCTTAGAGACAGCCCAGTGATGTTGGAATGGAATTTAGCACCATATTTGCAAAAAGACATGCACATTGTCACTTCCATTTATCTGTGCAATTTTCACTTAGACGTAGGTGAGAACTTGGGGAATCACACAGTTTGACTGCTGTTTTCTGTAACTTACCACTTCCTTTCCTAGATCCCCACTTTGACTGACAGCCAAGAGAGAAAATGAACTCCACATGCTCCAGTCACCCTAGCAGTGTCAGAAGTGGCTGGTTTTCTGTCTTTGTTTCTTCCTAAACATGAACATGGATGCATCTGCCTCTAGTAACCTTATGACTTTTTAAAATTCCCCTCAACAAGTATTAAAACATGTGTTAAACATGTGTGAAGTGCCACATGCTACCACTCCCAACACAGATAGGGCTACATAGTGGAACAGGTGTTGGAACACACATGGCTAACAGAGAGAAATATAAAAGCAAAATATAAAACTTCTTTCATCAGAAGTTTGCAACCAATACCCAGGAGAATATGCCAATAAAACTAGAAAATAAACCCATTAATGTTGGGTGTGGCAAGTCTGTGGATTCATTCTGCAAAGCTTTTAGAAGATGAGAGACTCTCACTCTGGTATTGTAGTGATGGGCAAAAACTGACAAAACATAAGAAAAAAGTTTCTCTGGTTAAGCACATGTATTAGTATTTTCTTGACTTTGTCTCCACGGATCATAAAATGGGATATCAAGTTAGCAATAACACTCTAGAGAGAAGAGAAAAGAAATGGCTTCCAAGTATCCTACTAATTAATTGAGATGTCCTGCCTTCAGTTCCATAGATAATAAAATAGAAAGTGATCATCTTATAATTTCAAAATGTATCTATAGAACTGATTGTATAGGCTGCATATTTAAAACATGCAGGGCGCTTCACCAAACACTTTTCCTACCTTATCCTATTTAGTCCTGTGGACTTCCAAGATCCCTCTGTTATTTATATGCAATGATAGCGCAGTAGATGTTGGGACTACTAGGTTTCTGTCTATGTTTTCTCAGATGGTTAAATGTTCAAGAAGTTTTCACCCTGATTCTATTTCTTGGAATAGTTCAGCATCCTCTATTAAATGAAAAAGACTGACGAAAAGGATACATGTATGGAGTTTAGAGTTAGCCTTTAAAAAGCACTTGAAAATGTTAACCCAAACCCCAGCTGGGCCACAGCCTAACACCTGGGAGTTACTGAGTTACTGAGTGGTAGTGGGTGATAGGGAGAGCTGCAGCCACTCTTTAACCCACCAATGTCTTCGGGGGATCATTATGGTTTTATACTGTAGATACTGTATTTTCTTGTGAGGATAAACACACAGGAAATTCTCACAAAAGTGACTCTCACATGGGAAGACGTAGTTATCGCTAGTAGGTGTTGTATGTCACGTACTGGGGAGAAAATATAAAAGCCAAACAAAATAATAACCTGTACTAGATACAGCTGTGGAGAGAGTATAAGAGAAGACGTAAACCCCACTGAAAATGATATGAGCACACACAACATACTGTGTCTGGAAACTGCAAGGCACAGGAAGCTGGAGGCTAGGGCACATAAAGAAAAACAGATCATTGATCAGAGGCCAGACAGCTTTGATCTTGCAGGCAAGGTGGCCTGAAACCTTTAACACAGGGGATCTAGATCTAACTAGATCAAGCTGGTCCTCTGACTGTGGAGGGGTGGAAGAGTGCACCCAGCCTAGAGCAGGTGGGAGGCCTCTGTCGGGGAGTAGATAATTCGAGAAGACAGGGGTTAGGCTTGAGGTGGAAACTCAAGCACATGCGGAGAGATTGGCTGCTCCCAGAGAGCAGTTGAAGGCTGCAATAATGTCTTTTTACTCACATTGTAACTTCTTTGGTCCAACTGCTTGCTATTAACGTTCCTGATAGATAGCTATTTTCGTAAAGTCCGTGATAATCTCGGTGGTAACAGCAAACGCGTCTCTCCCACCTGTAACCTCCACTTCCATAAAGTCCTCGCAGCAGCTGCTTTTCACAGGACAGCCCTTCAGAGCTTGGTTGAATCTAACCCCTGCTCTCCCTTCGTTTCCGTTGTCAGAACTGGACACAGGTCTGGGGGCGGGGGGGGGGGGGGGGGGGGGAGGAGTTATTGCTGAGTTTTATTGTGAATAAATGAACACTAGTTCTTAATCTTTTGCATTGTTTCAGAAGATTCATGTCTTCCTTCTCGTCCCACTAACCGAGCATTCCACCAAGATACTGACATTTTTCATCCACCTGCTTCCTGTTATGCCCGAGTCATTATCCTTTGGATAACCAGGCAAAATCGGGATAGTTGATATTTTGTTGGGGCAACGGAATTTGAAGTTACCTATTTATTACTAAAATTATGGAGAGTTACAAAATAAACACCACATGCTTAATATAAATGTATGCTTACTAAGTTTGAAACATTTTCCTGAGGCATTGTCTACATTTCACCGAGGAGATGTTGGGGGACATCGATGAGAAGACGATGAAGCTCGTCTTCTCTAGAACCACTTCAAACCCGCCTTCAAGACTTAAGCTCCCTGTGACCTCGGCTACAAAATCTCTCTGTGGTTCTGTGGTTCTGTGGTTCTGGGGTCCTTATCAGAAAGGGAGAGGATAAAAGGTGCTGGCAAGGAGGACTCGGAGAAAAGGGAAGGCTCACAATGCCCAGTGGAACGTCAACCAGTGGAGCCATATGGAAAGCTGAATGAAACCCCCTCAAAATGGCATTTCCATTTGATCCAGCCGTACTTCTATGGCTATTTTACCCAAAAGAATTGAAATCAATTTGTCAAAGAGATGTCAAGGACCCTCACTTTCACTGAGGCACAGTATCCAAATGATGAAAGGGCCCAGAAGCAAAAAGAGCACAAGGCAAATGTGGCCTATGTGCTAAGTTAAGTACTTTGTGGTCTTTAAAATGTTAGCTTCTGTCTTTTGTGCCAATATAGAGGGGACAGGAGAATGTATGTGGACTGGAACAAGCAAGGCATAGATAGAAATACTCCACACTCCACATAGGCAGAATCTAAAGCAATGGGCACATAGTTACAAAGAGGGACATGGTGATTTCACCGGGCTAGAGACAGGAAATGGGGAGGTGAGGTCTGGGGGCTTTAAGGCTCCAGGAGGAGTAAGTTTATGTAAGGAGAAAGTTATAGTTTACAAGGTGACAAAAAGTTAAAAACAGGGACTTCAATACTTTCAAACTGCTATGAAAGTGAATTCAAATTTTCTTCTCATGAGGTTAAATATTTAAAATTAATCCATTAACTAGCTAGAGTTACCTATTATGCATGGAATTCATAAGTCATGCTTTCACTTTGAGTTCTCCAAACTTATGCAAGGTATGCTGTCAATTTATGATAAAGAAAGAATGTAAGAGCCAGGGATGGAGTTCAGGGGTGGAATGTATGCCTACCAGGAATGAGGCTCAGGTGTGATCCCCAGCATCACACAAATAAACAAATAAGTGAACAGACAAAAACACAATAAAGTGATACCAACTTTATACAATACAAAATGAAAAGAAGCAGTGCACCTTGGCTCCATGCCAGGCACCGTGAATTTTTGTACCAGACTAACTTGGCCTTGAGGCGTGAGAAGTTTCTGTTTCTTAGTGGTGCTGACAGAGCTGAATGCAGTTGTACACCATGATAATAATCTTTAAACAGAAGTCTACACAAACAGCAAGAAACAGATCTAGACGGGCATAAAGGAAAGGTTATTTTGAAGTGCTCTGAATTCTTAAGATAGTTTTTTGTAGAGGCAGAGTGCAATCATTTCCATCATTGAGTATGAAAAAGAGTGATTAAAATAAACTGCTGATTCTTGCATTTTTCTGTTTAGTTTCATGTCTTAAGTAATATGTGATATATATACTTATATATATATATTCCCCCCAAGAGCTGTGGGGTGAGACAAAATTGGCACTACCAGGGACATTTTATAAGTTGTATGCCCTCAGACCCCAATAGAAATTATCTCTGAAGTCAGAACTTCAACTGGAGACTTGCTTGCCTGAGGGCTTAACCAGTCCATGCATGCAGCGATCTTTGTGCTTGGAATCCCTCCAAGTAATCTAAAATACCTTTGTAAAGGTATCAATGGTGATGCAAATTTGCCTTACAGTTTAAGAAAACCCTCCACCCAGAACGTTAAATTAGAAACTTATGGCTGAGGGGAAGAGCCATGTCTACAGGAGTGCATGAGTGATTTTGACATCCATAGATAATCATATGTCTATTCCTCAGAAGGAATAAGGGGTAAGAGAAAAGACTTCTTCCCAGTTGTGATGCTTCAATTCAGTGGCAATCATGAGTAGCAAAAGAGGAATGATAATTCGTTCCCTTTTTCCTTAAAGTGCGGGAGTCCGAATTTGTGACATAACTGCCCGCAGATGGGCTCAACTCAGGCAGTCACTAGATGACTAAGGCTGGCCAGCAAGCAAACAATTCTAGCCAGCCCACATTTTGGGTGGGCTGCACCAAGAGACTGGCTGCTTGAGGCCTTAGTCACCATCACTGCCTCAAACGATCTACATTTGTTCCTCTCTTTTGGATTTTCAATTAAGTTAAACCGTCTTATGCTCTATTAGCGTTCCTAAACTTATGGGAGAGTTTGTCTTCCAGGCCTGTAGCATTCACTGTAGAAGAAGATATGAAGTTATGAAGAAGAAAAGCAAGAAGGAGACTCTAAGAAATCTTCAAGTAAGGGGGCTTTTGTCCAAGGTCCAGGGCCTAAAGGTGTCACACTGAAGTCACCAGGAAAGTATACACAAAACAAACTGTTATTATTACATCCCTCTGAGAATATTAACACTACTGTCTTGGTTTTATTTCACTTTGTTTTATTTATAGAGTAAAAAGGGGAAGCTAGTCAGGCATAGTGGTGCATACCTTCAATCTCAGTACTCAGGAGACTGGCAGGCAAATGTCTGTGAGTTCAAGTCCAACTTGGTCTACATAGAGAGTTCCAGGACAGCCAGAGCTACACAGTGAAATCTGTCTTAAAGAAGAGAGGGAAGCTATGCCCTCACTCAAAGGATTGGTGGGAAGATTAAGTGATAATATGTTTCTGAATACATCTACAGTTCCTATGCTATGGTAAAATTTTCAAAAAATGGGATTGAAAGTGAATGATTCTCTCATTTTATTTCTTTGACTTGCTTTTCAGTGATCTTCAAGAGGAAAACATTTCCCCCTATTTTCCAGGAAGGTAATTCAAAGAAGAGGCAGCTGAAGAGAGACGAGATGACTTATATAAGCACAGCTCTGACGACAAAGGCAATAAAATAATGTAATTTTGGATCCAAGCATGAGTGACCATGGACAGAGACAGATTTGGTTACCCCACCCTCCAAGTTCAAATGGGACAATCGTTTGATGAAGCTTGTATAATAGCAGAACAAAGAAAAGAATAAATAAAGGCACTTTTCAAATACATCGTAGAAACATTAGGTAGATGGGTTATAGAAAAGTGAGGACATCTCCATCATAGGCCTCAGATGCTACTAGTAAGATTCTTAGGTTTTTGTTCGGCAAGTGTTAGTGGTCTTTTAAGTTAATGAATTCTAAAAGTTCTATTTGTTGGTCACAGGAATGTTGTCAGAATCAGAGTTGGCCAAAGGACGGCCACTCAAGAGGCCAACAATCGTTCCGGACAAACTGCATGTGGGCTCTGGACTCGCAGCATTCCAACCTCCCCACAGTCCGTGAAGTTCTAGTTTGACGTTCAGTCTTGCAGAGGGTTCTGTGGCAGCTATCTTTTTTCCCCAGGAGCTTTCATTTACAGGGGTAAGGAATGGAAAAAGGCAAGAGAAGCGTAGGCCCAAATTTTGCCAACAGAAGTAAAACTTTTTGAAGTCAGGCCTCAAAAGTATTGCTCTGTTTTAAGGGGGAAGAGAAGAAGCATGTTTATCACCACAAGGATGACAAAGAAGGAAATGGAAGTGATCCCAGGCCTGGAGATGAAGATTTGTTGTTCTGTCCTGAACTTCAGAAGTGAGCCACGGTACTTTCAATACTGTGAAAATTGCCATGTGTGTTGGGTAGCCAACGCCCTTTCAACACACACACACATACACCACACACACACACACACACACACACACACACACACACACCCCACAAACACATATATACATTTAAATTTTCTCCTAGTCATTGTATGCATTTATGGGATATGATGTGATAACTTAAAATGTACACAAATTTAATAGCACTTTTAAAATGTTTACTGTGAAGTAATGACCTGAGATTATGTCCTCTACAAAGGCTTGTAGCCAAGAAAAGGTCTGTGCTTGAAACAATGATCACAAAGTAAAAGGACTCTTCTCCCATGACCCTTGAAATAAGAGGGTCACTGTCTTGAGAACAGAGGGTCTGTGGTTGTGACTTGACCTCTTTACTATGATTTGTCACGATGAGATAACGGCTTTCATAGTCTACAAATGATCGCTAGGGAGAGAAAACTGACATCATACTGACTCCACGGTGGGGCCAAGAGCAGTGATGGGTTGTAGTCCATGCTTTTATGGGCTACTCCTTGCTCTGTGGATTGCTTCACATTCCACCAGTGTGACTCTATAGAACAGTATGAGATCAACCTTCTGTTCTTGGCTGACAACAATATTATTTCCAAGTCAGTTTTTACACTAGCTATTTCACTTTAATGTGATATAGACTTGGGACCAGGCTTCCTCTTGGACTTCTTGTCAAAGCAGCCAAATATTAAAAATTAAAATGTGGTCAGCACCCGTAGTTTATTAGTGTCTTTGGATGCAATAAAATTTGTGATTCTTGCTCTAGCCAGTTATTTCCAAATTCCATTCTCTCTCCCTTCTTTTGCACTTTCAGTAGAATGTGTTCTAAACTTCTCAAGCATAATCATCATCATAATAGTACATTCAATGGGACTTGTTTTGGCTGGGTAAGTTTAAGCAGCAGCATCTATTTAGCTATTTTCTAGCCAGCCATGAAGACATCTGAGGCTATGGCTAGCAAATCTCTGTGCTAGTCATTAAAACAAAGGCACACAAGGTTGAAAAATACATTGCCATCATTATATACAATTGCTCAAAGAATCAAAGAATTTGAGAAAAGTCAGGGGTCTGGGACAGCATCCAGGACTGATTTCCAAGGAAAAAGAACAGGAGGTGGAGAGAGGAGTGTTGTTTGTTGGAGGTACAGGCAGACTCAGCCCATGGTCTCCCAGTTCCTTGTGAAGTGAGCTTGTATTGCCATGGGCCAGAGGTTATCCCGCTTCCTCTTTCATGGGACTGGTTCCTGACTGCTTACTTTCTCTGAAGTCTGAGTCAGACAAGCACTTCTGAGAGTTTGCAAAAATCTGTGCATACTCACTATGATTTCCAAGAGGAAACAGCAGCTTTCCTTCAGTGAGAAAGGCCACAGAGGGCCTCCTCCACGACTGTCATTGTCACCCTTGTATCCTGTCTTGGACCACACACATCTAGCTCCCTACCTTTTACTCTCTTACCCAACTTTCAAGTCAAAATGAACACATTTCCATTCCTTGGAGAGAAGGGCCTTAGCAAATTTGTCTCCCATCTGCCATAGAAGGTAAGCTGTTTCTGGATTGCACTGCGAGGAAGCAATACCTGAGGCCAAGAGAGGGCAGTATAAGAACAAGTGGGCTTCACTATTTCTACATTGGGTATCTAGCCTCATAATTTACCATCATCACCATCGCCATCATCAACACCATCATCACCATCACTATCATCATCATCATCATCATCATCATCATCATCAATTACTAAAGAGTTTCTAACACCAATATGTGTGGTTGAAGAAAATAGATGGAAGTGAGAAAAGCTTTCAGACAGAGTGCTTCATTTATTTACTGCTATTTTTTCCCCATGAGCAGACATTATTTCTCTGTGGTCTGTGGCATTTGCTTTGCTTAGTAATGATTTCCTGGGCCTAGCCTTTTCCATATGTGGGTATAATTGTTGCTTGCTAGCATTTTGAAAACAGGATGGATGGACGTTTAGGCAGAATAAAAGTTTCAGAATTTCGAGAACTCATTTTCAATTACCTACTGCTAAAATGCTGAAAAGTTCTGTGAAATGTCATAAAACAATAGTGTGTGTGTGTGTGTGTGTGTGTGTGTGTGTGTGTGTGTGTGTGTGTGATGTACTGAGAAAGAACAATACAATTTATATTATTTGATTTTCTGGGTGAAAAACACATTTCCATGGTCCTTGCCCTTCTTTCCTTCCCATTATTTTAGGACTAACTGGTGTAATATCTTGTTAAGAAGTCTATTTCAGCTTCAGAAAAAAAAGCTCCTCCTCCCCGCATCCCTATGGCCATTTGGAAGTCAAACACATCCTGCCATAGTTCCCAGTAATAATTTATAGGTTGCACTCACTCCCAATGCATCCAGCAGGATTGCCGTGCCCATGGCTTCCTACTTAAAAAAAAAAAAAAAAAAAAAATGAAAACCACAAAGAATGTTTGAAATGATTTTTTTTTTTTAAATTGGTTGGCGGCATGGATGTCGTTCCTCAAGGAAAATGCCTCGGGCTAAAACAAAGCCATATTCATTCAAAATAGATTGTTTAGTAATTGCAGGACTCTGGATTTTGTAAAACTGACTTCCAGTGCAAGGGTTTTACTTTCCTGGAGGAAAGTTTAAAAGCAAAAGGGAACAGCACACCAGCAGAGGACAAAGTGTTAAAAAGAACTTTGCCAAGGGCAAGGGCAGTTCAAACAACAACCATGTGAGCACACTGAAAAGACACTGGCCAATGTGGATGTGATTTTGTCCTGGGGTCATTCAGGAGAACCTTCCTGGCTTTATTTGTAAGGCAATTGTCAAATCATTCTGTAGAATATGGATGAGGTAAAACACAGAGGTGGGGTCTTGTTGTGGATCATCTGTAACTTTTCAAATACAACCTTCTCTGAAATTCTAGGGAGAATGTGAGTCCGATAAAGTAAGCTGTCAGTCAGTCCTGTGTGTTTATTTATGATCCCGGTGTGCCAGGCACTGCTCTAGCCATTCTGAAGTGATGCAAAATAAAGCTTAGTCATCACCCTTGCAGTCTTGAGTGCAAATGGATTAAATCTGAGCACGCATGCACACCCACACCCACACACACACACACACACACACCCACACACACACACACACACACACACCCACACACACACACACACACACACACACACACACACACACACACACACACACACACACACACACACACACACACACACACACCCCCACACACACACACACACACACACACACACACACACACACACACACACACACACACACACACACACACACACACACACCCTATGTGGGTGGTCAAGAAAATTAAGAAGGCTGGACAGCAATGGATTGGATTGCAAATAGATCCATTCATAAGGCATGTCTTTTCTGGGACTAACTCTGACTAAAGTTGGGAATTCTCCTTTGCACATTCAAAAATGTACAAAATGGATTTGGAGTGCCTGTGTGCCGTTACGGAATTGCACTGAAGCTGAGGTGCTGCTAACTTGATCAAGTCACAAGACTTGTATCATTAACATGCATATTCTTAGGGTCTAAGTGAGGTACTGACTTGTCTTTATATCCAGCACCTTGGAAGTAGGAACCACAGAATAAGGATGAGTGAATGAGACATGCTTGTAAAGATTTGATGGGAGAGCCATACATTTATTTATTTGGTGCTGGGGATGGAACTCAGGACCACGTGGATGCCAACAGGAGTTACCCTAAGAAACAATCTGTCCAGTACCCAGTTGGAAGAGGGGAGAAGAGGTCTGGGACCTGGGCAGTAGAAAGGGCTGCTGGGTAGGCCCCAATGGTGTCCAAGGACAGAAAAAAAAAAAAAAAAAAGACTGGACATTTTAGCATAAGAACTGGACCAGTAGTCTGTTCCTGGCTCCGCATAATGCCTGAATTTCAGGACTATTGATACCTTGGTTCTGTGGTTGAAGTGCTTGCACTGATTCCACAAAAGGTTCCACAGACACACCGGACTGCACATCAAGGTGTTTGTTTGATATGCTATTTACATTTTTCTTAGTTTCATTCTCTCTCTCTTTTTTTTTTTTTATTGCCCAAGAAGATACATCCTTTAGCTTTCAAACTTTGCTTGTGCCTTCAACACTTTCCTGAGAATTTTCCTGCCCTTTGATAAGGAAAGCATGTTACATCCTGCCACACATGCATTGTACATGAAACCACCTTAGGCCCTGCTCACAAACCCATAACAACAAACCCATTTAGGTCTCAGCAGGAAGCACTTCTTGCATGAAGGCAACCTGTTCAAACATCTGGGCTCCAGGGCAGCCTAGGACAGTGTGCAAATCGCCACGCTGTGTCCCCAGACACCCCAGGAGCTGGATTTCACGTAAAGTGTCATGAAGCACCCAGTTGCACACTGCAGGGACTCTTGTGTTCCATGCTATCCTCCACCCCCAGTTCCTTCCCTGACAGGGTGCATTTGGATACAGTGATGCATGGCTTCAACTCATGTGACAACTTGGACTCTATCGTCACTTTTGTTTTCTTCATCCTCCTTCAGACAGAGTCATTGTAGAGGGATCTTGAGTTCATTCAGAACTCTGGCCAAGAGTCCCGGCAAAGCTCTTTGGGAGTGGGGAATCTCCTTAGAAATGAAAGACAAGTCACAGCCAGGGAGAGCCAGAGGAGGAGTGGCTGTCCTATCCTACTTTGCTTTCTGCCTTTGCCGCACCCTTGAGCAGCCCGCAGCCTCCTTATTTGGGGTTAGGGGCGCCCAGGGGAAAGGAAGCCGGGGGCTGCCTGGCGGCATTCCGCGCCACAGTGTGGGCTCCGTCTGCCGCGGGCCCCGCAGCACCCCCTGTCTGCGCCAGCACCTGTTGGCCCGCCAGCTGGCGGCCCGCGCCCCCCGCGCCCCCCGCGCCCGCCGGGCCGCCCGCCTCGCGCCCCGCGCGCCGCCCGCTGGGGGAAGGTGGAGACGGGGAGGGGACAAACGCGGTCCTCCCGGCCCGCCAGGCCTTCTCAGCGCAGCCAGTGCAAAGCGGCCACCGCTCCCCAGCCGTGCGTCTAGCCCTGCAGGCAGCTCCGGCACGCGAGCGCGCGGGACTCCAAGCTGCCTTAAGTCTCCCGGCTTCCTGCAAGAGCCTAGCGTGTACCCGGGAGGACTTCGGTGGCCGTCGACTGCAGCTGAGCGGCGGCTCCGCGTTGGATCGGGGCCGGTCCCGAGTCGCCCACGCGGCCTCCCTGCCCGCCCGGGACCCGCGCGGCGCTCGCCGGGCACGGTCCCCTCCCCCCAGGTGGGGGTGGGGCGCCGCCGGCCGCCCCGTTCCGCAGCTTTGTCATTGATCCCAAGGTGCTCGCCTCGCTGCCGACCTGGCTTCCAGACTGGCTCGGCGGGACTTGGAGTCCTCGCCTGCGTCCTGCCCCCCAAACTGACAGGTGCTCCCTACGAGTCGCCACGACTCATCGCCGCTCCCCCGCGTCCCCCCCCCCTCTTTCCTCCCTCGCCTCCCCCCACCCCCGGCACTTCGGCACAGCTCAGGATTTGTTTAAACCTTGGGAAACTGGTTCAGGTCCAGGTTTTGCTTTGATCCTTTTCAAAAACTGGAGACACAGAAGAGGGCTCTAGGAAAAAGTTTTGGATGGGATTATGTGGAAACTACCCTGCGATTCTCCGCTGCCAGAGCCGGCCAGGCGCTTCCACCGCAGCGCAGCCTTCCCCAGGCTGGGCTGAGCCTCGGAGTCGCCGCTTCCCTAGTGCCCGCCGCGAGTGAGCCCTCGCCCCAGTCAGCCAAATGCTCCTCCTCGGCCTCCTCCTGCTGACATCTGCCCTGGCCGGCCAGAGAACCGGGACTCGGGCTGAGTCCAACCTGAGCAGCAAGTTGCAGCTCTCCAGCGACAAGGAGCAGAACGGTGAGTCTCGCTCGCCCCATCCTCCCCCTTCCCGCTTCTCTCGGTGCGTTCCCGTTGGCATTGTGCGGTGGCGTGTGGGGTCCTCCAGCCTTGGAGCTGATGGTCGCGTCTTTGGCGCTGCAGATGAAGTCCTGTGAGTCCGCGTGCACTTTAGGGGGGTGGTGGGGATTCCGGGAGTTTGCAACTTCCAAAACTGACTGGGCAGCCGGAGCGGGAGTGCCCCACAACCTCAGCTTGAAGAGGACGCTTGGGCTGTGGGAAGGATTGGAAAAGTCAGCTATAACCGCACTGCAGGGTGGCATATGGCCAGAGTTACAAGTAAAAGAACACTTTTAAGAAGAAATAAAAAATGAATGAGCCTTGGCAAGTTTGACTTTACACAGGTATAGGGGGTCGCCGGGTAGAATGAAAAGTTCAGGAAAGGTATCAGTGTCCTTAATTGAAACACTGTATATGGGAAGGCAGGCACCAATTAAGAAATAGGTGAGACTATGGGGGTCGAGAGGTTACTTGAACATTTTCAAGGGAATCAGTGATGGTTTTTCTCATGTACTTTTTTTTTTTCTTAAAAACTTGCCTTTGTGACCTGAAGTCCTCACCTTTTGGTGGTGTGTTTTTTTGTGTGTGTTCGTGAATGACTATTTTGTGTGTGTTGGAAACGAGTTAATCCCGCATAGGAAATGAGAATTACTTTCAGCTTTCAAGTGTACCTGAAATGTTTAGAAAACTTTCAGATGCAAGTTCCCCTGGGCTGGGATCGCACGGAGCTGGAGAAAGGCTCCTTTCATAAGGCCAGGGAAGCTTCGGGTGTGTAATTTGCTTAGCCTCTGAACCCCATATGATTTACATCATTCCATTTCTAAACTCTTTTGCTCTTGATCTGCCATTATGAAGTAATTTTTGAGACTCTTTTGTAAATAGAAATTTTATACTGCACATGGAACCACAATGTTAATGTAGGCTGTCTGAAACTGGAATATTAAACACTCTGTTTACAAGTGGTGGTTTTTGCTGCTATTTGAAAAGAAATGTACATGTTTTTCTACTTTGTCATCTGTTTACAATGCAAGTTCACTAACCAGGTAAGAAGTCTGTGAGTGGCATTTGGAGAACGAGAATCAAGTGGCAAGCATTGTTTAACTCAAAGTGACATTTTCTATAATAGGGGATGCTTCAAGGCTCCACATCTGGATTTCAACTCTATAAAATGTTCATCTTAAAACGAAGCCCCCAAATACATAAGTACTCTTCATTACCCCTCACTGTGCCAGGATATGGTATCACATTTATTGTCATGCTTGCTCCTTACCCCTAGCTAATGTGATGGCATGAGGCATCTGCAGGCTCTTGAACGACTGATCAAAGGGCAGTCTAGTGATCTGTCTATAATCATAGGACTTACAGAGGGCTAAGGGGTCAAAGGAGGCACAACACCAGCTATACCCAGGCAGGAAGCAGTGCCAACCAACCTTTGTTCTTTCTAATGCAAAATAAATGTCCAGTTCAAATTATCACTTCTTACTGGATCAGCTTCTTCAGGACACCAGTGCATAGTACTTCTCTCTTCTCTCTCTTCCCAGTCCCTGATCTCTAATTGCTGTGCTCCGCACCTCCCAGACTCCTCAGCATGTGCGTGTGTGCATGCCCTTGCTCTTTTCTTGCAGTCCTTTCTTGTGATCCATGTGCTATCACCACTTTGTAATGAGCCCTAGAGCTTTCAGTTGCCTGCAGCCACTGGGTAGCTTCACATCCTCAGGAGATGTGAGTTCAGTAAGCCAGGCCACACACATTCTGGTGCCATCTGAGGCTGGGCCATTCTCATTCCTAAGATGCACGATGCTAAAAATAGCCTGGTCGTTTCCTAATCTGTGGGCAGAGGATCTGGCTATGTTTAGCTCTTGGAGTGTTGGCAGCAGGAAGTAAGCAGAGAGCAGAGGAACTACTCACCTTATAGTTTCCAGCCTCACGAGAGGTAGGACTGGCCAGCACTAGGGGGCAATATAGAGCTATTTTTCTGCACATGCTCAGGTTGAATTTTCCAGTTCATGGGGGTTTCAGGATTTGAAGCTAACAGGTGGGTGTGGAAGAAGATCCCTCCGGAATGTGACCAGATTTCCTGGAATAACAACTACTCCTTCCTCCTCTTTGACTTTCAAAATTGCCACTTCCCTATTTGGGTTATTTTTCACCCTCCTATTGGGATGTGTTTGAGTTTTGATTGCCCCATTGCTCATTGTGTTGATGATTGTTCAGTTCTGTAGATGTGATCCCTCCTAACAATTCCACCTAGAGAATGTCAGGGGCCCACTTGATGTATTGTATGCAAAGGCTTTCCAAAGGCCAAATGCATTGTCCAAATTGATCTTGCTTTGTGATAATAGGCACTTGGCTCTATTTCTTTTCTTTTCTTTCTTTCTTTTTTCACAGTCCATGGAGGCTTTTTATTAATGTGTTTTACATCTCTAGAAAAAGAAGCACAGGACTTTTCCTCCTGTGTGTTTTCATCTTGCTTCTTCATGGTCCATGATGCCAGCTGAGGTTGTCAGTATATGAAGCCAAACTGATGGGATGGGAGCAGATTGTTCTGCTGTTTTTCTAGGTCTTTGAGTTGCACATCAAATCTAGGGCTTATCACTCCACACTTGCTCAGCCTGCCTGTGAGGTTCATGGCAATTTTCCCAGCTCTGTGATCGTCCATGATTTCAAACTCACCATTGTAACCATGCTTCATCATCACAGTTAGGAACCTAATGATGACTTTGGAGCAGGGCCCATGTGGAAAGATGGCAGAAAGAGTTTGGCTCTGTTTTCAAGGCCCCTCCCCATAGTGCTGATATTCCTTATTAGTTTTAGTATTGCTTTGATGTCATAAGTGGGAAAATGTCTGTTCCATGTTTGAGCAAGATATACATACACACTTAGACTGGAGCATGTGGGCATGACTGGAACTTAGGGATGGGCATCATTTGCCCGGTTACCAGCTACTTGTTTGTTTGTCTGTTTCCTATTGTAAGATTATTGCTCTTGTGATTTAAATGAAAAACACTTTGATCTACCCCCTCCCCCCCCACACACACCCAGCACTGTCAGTAATGGAACCAGAACTCACACATGTGAGATAAGCCTTATACCACTGAATCTTATCCCCAGCCCTTCTTCATCCCTGAAGGCTTATTTCATACCCTGAGGCTCCTGTATGAAGCAAAGCTGTCTAGATTTTCCTTGAGGAAATGAATTGAAAAATAACACTGACCTACTTGGAGGATTTCTGGCTGTTAAACTAGGTATGACATAAGTATTTGGGATGAGAAGGCCTACTGTGGGGTGTGGAAGTCCTTCCTGAGTGCTCCTGAGTTGCAGCAGGTGAAATCACATATATGTTCAGAAACAACAAGAAGAAAGGCTTACTTTGTGCACTGAACGGAACCCTCATAGATAGCAGTTGCAAAGCTGTCGGGGGAGTGATGCTTCACCTATGTGTGTCAGTGGATTTAATTGACCCGTAATCTGAAATTGCTTCTTACTCTCTTCATTCTCCCTAACCACTTTGAGTTTTGACTTAAGAGTTTGCCTGTATTAGGGCTCACTTATGACCATCAGTTATTGCATATCCTCCTTCCTATGGGGTCCTTCATAGTTCTGGGGACCACTTAGCTCCGGGAGAATGGTCCACTAGGCATGCTTTTGAGTTTTTGGCCCCCTTTTAGTGCTCACTCCTTCTTCTTATGGCTGACACATGCCTGCACCTAATCAAGCTGTGCCCGCCTCTTACCCATTTTGGTGTAGTCTGGAAGTTCTATTGTGAACAAACTTATCCGAGGCTTTAGGAAGGTTCCCAGCAGTACACAGGGTCTGAGTGAGGGCTAGAAGGGCATTCCTGCAAGGCAGCCCTTAAATTTTAGTGTGTGACCTTTGTCACATTTATTTTTTTTGTCATTTAGGGGCTTTAAAAAGAAACTTCCTCCTATGGTTTTGTTCTGTATGAGAGAGCGGAGGCAGCTGACTAAGGAAAGAACTCTTATGTAATGATGAGCCCTGCCTTTTCCTTCCAATAGGTGGGTTTCAAAAGTCCTGTAACAACATTGATAGTTTGTACTGAATCAGACATACTTGACATTAAATTGAAAGGGTATTCAAAACGTGTAAAGGTCCTGCAGAAGCTCTGCAGATGGGCATGGGATTTGTTATCCTTGTAAACTGATGCTGGTATTGGACTGAGCTGTCTCTCTAGCTGTAGCCTGAGTGGTATAGCTCTCTCACTCAGCTAAGCCTTAGCTGTGCCTGGTCAGAGTAGCCCTCCTGTCTTCTCACCTGTCTTTTGCTCACTTCTGCCTTTGTGCTTGGAACTTCTGCAGTGTCAAGATTCTCAACTCTATAAACTTCCGGGTCTTTCATTTAAAAACCCGGAGGATAATCTATGTTCATTTATATAAAACACCCACAAATCAAGTATTTCTGAGACCACTAAAGTTGTCTCCATAGGCTTTGTGTTGTGTCAAAATACTGTGTCATAATCAAAGTTCCTTCACTGGATTATTCTCATTTTAATATTTTGGATCATTTATTTGAAACTATTATCTGTGACCAAAATATCTTTGTACTATTCATGAAATTGCTAATTCAGTTTTGAAAATTCTGTGCTGTGCATTTGTCTCCACTTACCTGTGAGTAAGAAATAGCCCTTTCCTTTCTCCTGTGCGTCTATCTAGAGGTTGATTTCCAGTTGCTGTGCCATAGTGCTTATGCTATACTGTTAAAATGGGGGAAATGTTTGCAGTGGGTCCACTCTTCCACCAGCACAAAGGGAGCAGCCATTAAAAGCTTCCTGGTACAGCCCCAAGCCTGAGAAAACCTTCTTCAACCCCTGAGTCTCAGAACTGATTGGTTAGGGTTCCTATCCTCCCAACAGCAAAGCCTTGTGACACTGTGGACAACTTAGCTCAGATTTCAGGTAAACTCACTGGAGGGACCTGGAGTGAAGAAGGGGTTGGCTTCTTTTGGCTACACCTTACCTCCTTGCAGCTTTTTGGCTTAACTTTTAAGAGTTGTACCTGGAAGAGGTATGGAGGCAAAAACAGAAGGTCCAGTGGCTTAGCTGACTGTCCCTGCTTCCCTGGCTAATACTGACTAGTATGCCTTTGCATACGTTGTACCTTCCTGTCATGGATAGTAGACATATCTTCTCTCAGGAAAGGTTTTGCTGACCTTTTAGTCCAAGCTATCCAACCTTCCTGTATCATCAAGGATAATTAGCTACATAGAATTTTCCGTGCTTTGTTATATTCCTCTTGTTCCTTGATTCTTTTTTCTCTTCTTTTAATTGGTGGTCTGTTCTTCTTAGCTCTTACTATGGAGTCTGAATCCTTTGAGTACACGGGCCTAGTCTGATTTGTTCTCTGTAGGAGTTATAGCCCCTGGATCATGGTGTGGCAAATACTGTGTTCCCACTCAATATCTGTGAAATATTATGGATGTGAGATTTATTTTTTTTTATACCAAGACAGTGGTATTTCCTCCAGAATCAGGCCCTCTTTAAAGATATAGTTCACAGTGTTTGGTCCTTTTCATAGGAAGATAAACTTGGGAATGGTAGGACAGATCAGAATACTACTTGACAATTTTGGTGAACATACCAAATTCCCAAGTGTGTGGGTACCAAGCAATGGGCAGGTTTCCTAGGTATGATGTGATGCTGGCTACTTTCTTAAAAGTGCTGTTTGCTTGTATACATGTGTTTTCTGAGGATGGGGATTTTATGCTAATTAAGACTGTTGAGAATGGTAAGTGGATGAGAAGCCTACAAAATCGAGATGATTTTCATTTTGTGCTTTGACTAATGGACAGCTTGTATCTTAAGATGCTAGAAATCACTGGTGTTGGTGGCACACGCCTTTAATCCCAGCACTCGGGAGGCAGAGGCAGGTGGATCTCTGTGAGTTCGAGGCCAGCCTGGTCTACAGAGAGAGATCCAGGACAGGCACCAAAACTACACAGGGAAACCTTATCTCGAAAAACAAAACAGACAAACAATAAATAACAACAAAGATGCTAGAAATCAGCAACTATGCTGATGATGTTTGACTTGGGAAGATCTTAGGATCCACTAATAAGAAAACTGGATGAGGCATTAGAGAGAAAACATCCCTTGTAAAGGCATGGGATAGGATATCAGTAGTCAATTGCTAATATGATATAATTTTCCTTATACTAGAATCAAATAAGCCAGTGACATTATGTTTCAGAATGAAACAATTTTTGAAGCATGTTTTTTATATAAGAAGGTTGTATACTTTGCTTGCCTAAAGGATAAAACACTATCTGCATGAACATTAAAGCAAACAACTTCATAAGGGGCACATTCATGTCATAGATCAGTTTGTCTGGCTAATGCATACTGTGATAATTCTACAGTATAAACATGAGACAGTTTGGCCAATGACTACAAAGGCTGCCTTTAGATTTCTTACCATTCAGTTTTATAGCTTCACAGCAAACAGGTCAATTGCTTGATGAGTTATTTTAATTAATAATTCAGTCCAACAGTGGACAGTGATAAAATGGATGGTTGACATTTGCAAGGTTGCTTCTAAAAGGGAGTTGTATATAATTTTTAAATGTCAATCTTGTATATAGAAATATTTTTCACTAAATGTTTCATAGAAACAGATGAATGACTATGTGGTGAACAAGAAAAAGCACCGTGTGTTGTTCTATTGAAGATTTTATGAGGGAAGTCTGATTTTACAAATGTTACATGGTCAGTCCTATTCAGAAGTTCATTGTTTTTGTTTTTAACAAAGCCAAGAACATCAGAAAATAAACTCTCAACAATAGATCAATTACTTGCCTAAAATAGCATAGGTTTAGTTTATTAAAAGCTTGTTTGTTGAAATGATTAAATCTGAGCACAAATGATCTGGAACTGTAAGCTAAGTCCTCAAATGTGATACTTTTGTATATTCTAAGCTCATGTCTCCTTCACTGATGACATTACACTTTCTTTTCATTGTATCTCTAAACCTCATAGATGTTATTCTTGTCTGTTAGAGGTGGCATTGCCTCCTTTGGGACATTAGTCTTGGTTGTCACCAGTTGTCTTTCTAAGGCTAGTTTTTTGCTTTTGCTTTTTTCCTGTTCCGTGGTAATTCCTCTAACTTTCAAACGATGATGCTTTTGTACTTGGCTTCATCCCTTTCCAGTTGAGTTGAGTCATTTCCCAGAGAGATGAGGTGTGTTGCTGAACACCTCCTGAGGAATATTGTGTTCCCTTGAAAGAAGCCAGCCTCCTAGTTCCAAAAGTCACACTAATTTAAGTTTAAGGACATGTATTTCCATTTCTGCAGTGTCCATTGTGCACTGATAAGACAAGAAGGGCCACCAGGAAAACATAGAACCCACAGTATAGGGATGTTTCTTGGGAGGCTCCCTATGAGTCTCTCATTTTGAAAAGCGTTATGAGTTTTAGGTGTGCCTGTCAGGGAGCATATTCATGCTCCTTGTTTGCAGAAAGCACACAGTTCACCTGTGAGCATCGCATGAGGTATTCAGATAAACAAGCAGCTTAGTGGAGTTCCCACAGCTGGTGAAATATTCTACTGAAGTCTGCCTCCAAGACAGGCTTGTAGTCATGTGCCGAGTCTTTATGAAACAGATCTTGAATGCTTTATTAGGACATTGCTTTCAATCAGCAAACATAATGAGCATGTGCTCTATGCTTAGCTCTGTCCTAAATGCTAGGGCTCTGCTGGGTACATGAAGAAGAACTTGTTATTTCCCCCTCCTCCTTTTTCTCCTCCTCTTCCATTTTAAACATCTGGTCTTACTTTGTAGATCAAGCTGGTCTTGATCACACTATTGTAGCTCAGGCTGGTTTTAAAACTCACCATTCTCCTGCTTCGTCTTTCTGAGTACTAGGGCAATTATTGCCCTTGGAAATCTGCTACAGAAGCTGACAAAACCATCCTTTACATCATGTGCTATCAGTTCTGGGTCAACAATAACCACAAGGATGAAAAGGACTGACCACACTTGGATAGTTTCTGGGTCTGGATGGCTGATTTGGCCTAAATAGCAGGTTCAAGGAGAAATGCTCCTTTAAGGCTAAGCTGATTTGATTGGAAATGAGTGTTTGAGATAAAGAGAAACATTGTACAGAAGCGGGGAACAGCCTGAACAAAACAACAGAGGCAAGAACAGTCTAGACTCTAGAGCAAAATCAGGAAAAGTGGAAAGTTGTCCTGAACTCGTGGATTTGAAGTCTTGAGGCTATTTTCAGTGTCTGCTTCCTGCAGCGTGGGCATCAACACAATGAAAGACAAAATTGTCTTCACGTTTAAAATTCATCTCAAAACCACCTTTTTTAAAGGTATTTTCTAAACAAGTATACAGAGAAAGAGTTCGTCTTTGATGCCCATGGTTAATTACTCGTTGCTTGAGCCTTTCTTTTCCTTCAGTATTTAAGCATATTCTGAATTGGCTAGATGAGCAAACTGCATAATCTCTGTACCAGTTCCCAAGCCCTACCCATGTTCACACTCTTCTGTTATGCCTCCTTTATATAAACAAAGAGCTATTTTCACACTTCATTCATGAAAGAGATGGTATGCAGAAGGAGGCTGGGGGAGGGTTCCAGAGGTTGACAAGAGGCAGCTTCTGTTACAGGGCTTTAGTATAATGAAGCTATTACTTAAACATGGACAACAGCTTTAACATTTTTAAGGGAAGACGAATTCAAGTATAGTAGGTTATTAATCCTCATGAGATGCTTTTGCTGAGAAACTGCGTCGTCAGTTCCCTGTTGAGGTTACCTCTGGCCCCTGTATATATAACAACGCCTACAGTATCTTAAGGTAGTGAAAGATCAGAAATGACTCAATTATGGTGAGTATTCTGTGTAGATGTGTTGTCATTATTTGAGGATATACTCTTCGCACTCCAGGAAATCCTTGTTGCTAGGTGGATGCTATTTTAAGCATTTCAGTGTTTGTAAAATAGAGCTAGGCCTCTGGCTTAAGAATGCCCAGCCCACTGTACCTGTCCTTAGTTCACAAAACACATGAGAAACCATCAGCAGAAGTTACATTTCCACAACACTTATGTTGTTTCTGGCAGTTCTTTTTTCTGGCTATTTAGAAGGACATCTGTTTTTTAAACAGTCATATCATTTATCTTTTCTCTCTACTGAGGGATAAATCACAGCTTATATCCCATATTGCCACACATATTCATAGCTAGAGTGATTAGAAATGTAAATTGGGAGGCATTAAAATGCTATAATTTCCCTTTCAATGCCAGCAGAGTGTGTTTATAATCAGTGCATTTGCTTGAGATGTGAGCAAGATGTGAATAGATGAAATGAAAGAAATATTCAACTTTTCTTTTTCTTTCTCTCTCTTTCCTTCCTTCCTTCCTTCTCTCTCTCTCTCTCTCCCTCTCTCTCTCTCTCTCTCTCTCTCTCTGTCTCTCTCTCTCTTTGAACAGCATCTTTCTACACAGCCCTGGCTGTCCTGGAACTCCTTATTGTAGCCTCAAACTCACAAAGATCTGTCTGCCTCTGCCTCCCAAATGCTGGGATTAAAGGTGTGTGTGCCACCATGCCTAGCCAGAAATTTCAATTTTCTTATTGGTGGGTGCTTTCTCAGTTGGTTTTGGAAACTGGAACAATTCAAAGTGTTTATTTCTGACTTGTCCTATTTTAAACCAAGACATGATTATGCAGACTGAGGTTCACATTGTTTAAGAACTTGGGAGACACCATAAATCAATAGTAATGCTTGGTAAAATGTGACCTGCCATCAGATCACTGGAGAACAGACTTAGCATGTGTAAGGCTCCAGTTTCTATCAATAACAATAAAAATAGATTCACTAATAAATTGATCTGAATTTATTATAGCAATTTTTAAACAGGCTAAAAATTTTAAAATTTGATATATTTGAAAAGCATGGATCTGTACATACATAGTCAAAGGGGGGCAACCTGGGGTCCAAGCTGGGTGTGTTGATGATGATGATGATGATGATGATGATGATGATAATAATAATAATAATAGTAATAATAGCTAATTAATTTGGATGCAGCAATGTCTCAAACTATGTGTGCAGTTTAGTGTGCTATTGCTGGCACTCTACAAGTATGTGGAGCGCCTCATAGTACCAAGACCACATGTCATAGCACAGTAATATTTTCATAGCCTTTGATGCAATTTTCTACCCATTAGAGACATAGATGATGATTGCAACAGAATCTTGCACTGTGTTGCTCATTGTGGTCAAAACTGTCTTAATTATTTGCACATGAAACAGCCATCTAAGAATAGCATAGCTTTGCAGGTTGAGATCTGGCCAGGATATTGAGAGGCTCCTCTAGGAACTTAATTGGTGACACTAAACCATTAAAGAGTAATTTTCATTTCTGTTTATTTTTTTAATTTTATTTATTTATTTATTTATTTATTTATTTATTTATTTATTTATTTTTAGGATATTTGCAGACTTGAGGTTTAAAGGCATGATTAAGCACATGGAATAAGGAATCAAATAATCTCTCTGCTTCTTAAAAAAAAGAGTTTGTCTTTCCTGGTGGAAATTCATTTTTAATCTGTACCGATAACTTTTAATAGACATCAGTTGGGCACCCCATTAAGCTAACTGCTTTAAAATGATTTCCTTCTAGAGCCTGCATTTATATCTTAGGAAACCAATTAGCTTGACTGGATTTCCCATTTCCTTTGCAGTGTTCCTCTGCAGCCTGTTCAGAATGGTTAGCCCACCAAAGCCAAGCCCTTGGAGGTGCAGACCTTCGGGAAGAAGTGCAAATGCCATATTTTGCATTGGAAAAACCCGGGAAACGGGCCTCTTATGCTATATCTGCTGAACATTCAAAACTTCATAAAGCACAGGAAATACTTTTGGCATGTGGGAATGTGCGGTGTTTCCAAACTACAAACGCTGTACTGCAAAGTTTCCCGGGAGTGGTGGATTATATGAGACCACGTCCATCTAAGCAAGGCTTGTTTAACTAGCTTGTGGTTCTGGGGCTCATTCAAACACTCTTAAACCAAATAAAGGGAATGGATGTAATAACTTCTTTATGGAAAGTCCATAAAAAGCTAGAGGGCCGTGTAAACAAATTGGGTCATTTACTAGATGTTTAAGTGATAGATTTGCAGTCCAAATTTAGGGCTGCATGTGATGTTTTATAGGGTCATGCCTATATTCTGACTTGAGCGTAAGGGGATAAATTTGGCTGTTTGTGTGTTTGTTTTTGTCTAGCACGTGAAATCCCATCATTGTTATTTTATTGTATAATTTGAAAATACCTAAGATTTAGTCCATATATATTTGTCTTTTGTCTGTCCATTCCACTTTATATGAAAAGTTGAATTGGCCTACTTTTTGGTAGCACTGGGTTCTATTAAAGGAAAATATGGTGATTGAAATTGAAATTTTCCTTCTAGGCTCAGACACGTCTAAACTAATTGTAAAATAATTGTTCTGGCTCACAAAAGGAGACCTTCAACTATAGCCATGTAAAAGTAAAAATCCAAACAGCAGTTATGACTTATGGTCATTGGAACTCTGATTGTCTTGGAATTAATCTTCTTATGACAAACCTCATATGACATCAGTTCATCTTCCTGGAGAGTTAGATCTTAAATCCAGTCCCCAGTTTTCTTCCTCTCAGTAGAGCCTCCACACTGCATTAGAAAATCCTTTCCCTTCTCTGAAATTGAGCAGGAGGATTGTGTCACACTGATCCACAACATAGAGCCTGGAGAGCTAGGGGCATAAACCGTGCACATTAGATGGACAGCAGAAGCCAAGCATCCTTTGTGAGCATCAAAGTGAGCAGAAGATGGTAAATAACTTCTACATTGAGTCTGTAGCATATCTTAATTCTCTGGTCCCTCAGCTCTGCTTGGTTTGCATGGCTTTAAAGGAAATGAGTGTGTAAGTACTCCACAGTACTCATTAAGGAATCAATGATCCTTTCTAGCTTTTAATAAGTGATAGTGTCATACCATGCTGGCAAGTCTGATGTGTTGCTGTTGGAAGTTTGGCAGAGGAAGTAAGTCCTCTGACACCCAGGTTTAAACGGCAGACAATGGTAGATGCTACAATTTCTGTGTGATGTGTGACTTGCCTTTCCTTCTTCCTTGCTTCCTTTCTCTTTCAATCTCTTTTTAATGATGGCCTTAAGTCTGAAAACAACAAGAGCAAAAATATCTAAGATTTTTTCTCTTAAAATGAATTCTCTGTGATTTTGCACACAGAAGCTGAGGTTCAGGTTATCTTTGGCTCATGGATGTAGGATTTCTCCCCCAAAACTGAGATAACCCACTTCTTTGAGCCATTGGTTGGGGACGGTGCATCATGCTGCAAGTGTATGGCTGGGAAGCAGAAGAGAGGAAAGTGAAGGTTTCCTGCTGTGCCCTTCAAGGGCATAGTCCCAGTGATACAAAAAATCTCCTATTCAACTCTGGCCATTTAAAAGTTCTACCACTTTCCAAAGGTGGTACCCAGCCATCATCACATGGGCCCTTGATGGACTCCCAGGATCAGTACTGCTTGTTGCCTCCAAGTCATTTATACTGAAAGGAGAGTGTGAAATATACATCTAAGGCCAGTCATGACAGTACACAGATATAATGTCAGGACTAATGCAGCTGAAGCAAAATATTGATGTAAGTTTAAGGCTACCCAGGCTGCAGGGTGAGACCCTGCTTCAAAACACAAAATGACCAACAAAAAAGAAAAACATGAGAGAGAGAGAGAGAGAGAGAGAGAGAGAGAGAGAGAGAGAGAGAGAAGAGAGAGAGGAGAAAATTATCATTAGCACTTATCCAAGGTAAAAAAATGCCATACTTACTGTTGGGCATATTTGAAAAAATAGCAAGGGAGTTATTAAAAGACATTGAGAGAAGTTGTTGGAGTAGGCTGTGAGCAGAGGGATTGAGAATATAGACAGTGCCAGTACCTTGCAGAATCAGAGGTAAAGGGAGATTTGAATAATGGGAAGACACTTTGTCTAAATTATAACTTGTCTTGATGGTGACATAAGAAGAGGGTGGCAGTTGGGGGAAGCAGAAGGAGGGATAAGAGGGGCATCTGTGACTGATATGTAGGGGCATGTAGAATGAGCTGAAAAGTTCTTTTAAAAGGAGAAAAATGAAATAAATATAAAGGAATGGTCACTGCAAGTTGGAGGCATGAAAGGAAGAATATTTTACTGACTTCAGAAAAAAAAAGCCCAGGGACTAACATCCCTGGTAAGTCAAATTATGAGCTATATCCAACTGCTCCTGAGTAGAGGTGGAGGCATATGAACACTGCTCATCAGTGAAGATTGCAGTTAAAGGAATAAGAAACTGCATGAAGAAATCCCCATGAAGGGGTCGCAGTCCAGGCAAGGGGGCGCTGGCCTTGAAACAGAAAGTACAAGACACCAAGGGTCAATAGAGAAGTTTGAAGAACAACAGAATCATAATAGAGTGACCAGTGAAAATGAAAACAGAAATTTGAATACTTCAATGCAACAAGAGGTATGGAAGAATGGCTAAGTAAGGATATGAGATCTGGAGCGTTAAGGCGGAAACAGGCATCAGAGTGGTCCCAGAGGAGAAGTACAGAGGTGAAGCAATGATTTGTTTCTATACTGGCATGCTTTTAGGACATGGGAGACAGGCAGAGGAAGGGGATGGGTTGCATACATAGTAAAGAACATGATCCAGGCTCCCATAGTCCTTGTGTATCAGGAAATGCAGGTGAAATGCACAGAGACTGTGCGTTCTTCCTGATACTGATTTTCTAGCTCACTCTTAAGCGACACATGTTTTTATTATTGTGTAAACCATGTGTGTGTGTGTGTGTGTGTGTGTGTGTGTGTGTGTGTGTGTGTACATGCATGTGCATGCACAGAGGTCAAAGAACAACTTTGTGGAGTCAATTATCTCCTTTCCCTTTTGTGTAGGTTCTGAGGGCCAGACATAATGTCATTTACCTCTAATTCCAGCACTAGGGAGACTGAGGCAGGAGAATTGACAGGAGTCCTGAGGATCAAATTCATGTTGCCAGGCTTGAGCAGCAAGTCCAAACCCAATGAGTCAAATCACTGGCCTTGCCATACTCTGAGTAGGTCTCCTCATGTCTGACACATACCTGCTTCTCACTGGAGGGTCAGAAAGACTTTGAGTCTTCATTCCTCTCAGAAATTCAGCATTCACCGAACATCATATCATTTCCTCTGAAAATTGGAACACTGAACACATCTGTTTTGCTGTTACTTTGATATCCTAGTTCCCATCTTATAGATACCTCATTGCCATCCAGTGATCCAATTTCACAGACGTTTAGAGTACTTTCAAAGTCTCATGGGGGTGTCTTGGTCTTAGCACTCCAATGTGAAATTGCAACTTCAAAGACACAGTTTCTCTTCTGCATTCCAACACAAAGACTCCAAATGTATAACACAATTCATTAAAGAAGGCCAGAATGATTTTCAGGGTAGTGAGTGAATATTGACATTTCTATTTGCAGGTAAAGTATTTATAGTTGCATTTGCATTTTCTGCACTCTGTCATTATCCAAAGTGGGGTGAGGGTTACTGATGGCACAAACTGTGCCAAAGTGCCCTTATTACTCTGTGATCTAGGTTTTAGCTGCTCCCCTTGGCCTTGAGGGTAAATACCAGATAACTTCCCCACAGTAGAGCTGTGAGTGATTTTACTCTAGTCAGGTGTGGATGGATGCACATGACCTGGGGATCAGATTGAAGTTCACATTCTGAGTTAGTAGGCCCTGAGTGGATCCCAAGAGTCTGCATTTGAACAAGCTCATAGGTGGTGGTGGTGGTGGTGGTGGTGGTGGTGCTGGGCTAAGGACTAAGGTCCAAACCTCTATGGCTCTCAAGGGCTACTGAGACTCTTTCCTTCTTCCTTCTTACACAAGACGCCCCACAGCTGACCTGTATGCACCAGGAACATCTTCATTTTCCCAATGCCCAGTCATCCTGCTGACCCCGTAGTCATTATCCAAGGGAGATCTTGAAGGATAAAGGATGTAGAAAGAAAGGAAGAGTTCCATGAAGAACTTACAAGAGAGCATGTCACAGTTCAACTCTTTGTTGTGGAAAAACAATAGAACTGAGAAGTTATTTGTTAATGATGAAGGTCTGTATCTGACATACTATAGAACTATGTGAATGTTATTGATAAGACCTTAAAAAGCCAGCAAGTGTTTTTGCTGTTAGATTTAGATTAGGTTCCTAATGCTTGATTTTGCTTTCTTTTAAAATATATGCTTAATATTTTTATACCATTATTTTAGTATCCTACATTTCCCCAACTTTATCAAATATAATTGACAAATAAAAAATCTGTGTCAACCATATTTAATTAAATGTTTTGATACACGTTTTTACTGGAAAATCACTACCACAAATCAACTAATCGTCTGTAACCTCACATGGTTATCTTTTTGTGGACATGATGTTATTTTTCAAAGCTATATTTCTTTAATACACACTTGTTTGGCTTTTATTTGCTAGAGGATCTGTCAGTGTTATTGTGAAGGACAGAGGGTTTATTTAGAAGGTGTATACTGTATTTGACCTGCCAGGGGCTGACGAGACTGCCATTTAGTAAGTGCTTGTGAGTGGAGCAGGAGTTCTTTACACAAAGCAAACTGACATTTAGGGCCCATCCTTCCCCTGCTCCCTAAAACCCTTTTCAGTTTCCCAGTTTGCTGTTCTCATTCTCCAAGCTGCCAGAGTGCTCCAGTGGCCACCACGTGTTATTGTGGATTCCAGTTACCAATGTGTCTTATCTTCCATAACTTTTAAGTGTCAGTCAATAAAATGTTGAATAGTCTTTAGCATAGGGCCTCAGATGGTAGGTCTTGAGAGAAATATAAACAGCACACTTGGACCCAGCACAGCTTGTCCTGCTGTGCTGTCCACTTCTGGGATCCTAAACCAACTTCTAAGATCTTTAAGTGAGTCATATGCCTTATTTCACAACCGAGAGATGTAACTAACGTCTGGCTTCATTTTGAGGAACTAAAAGGGGACACACAGGATGGCCTCAGTCTTTCTGCTTAGACTGAATAAAATTGATGAACCAAGAACCTGATGGGCAGATTATAATGATGACTGCTTAGAATGTTATTTCCTCAACCAGAAAACAGAAATGTATCATTTACAGGAAAAAAAAAAAAGGCTTTTAAACTGTGAACTTTGTGAAAATACTTCATTGCAGTTGATTCCTTCAGAGAAGATCATGACCTACCAAAAGTTTCTTTGCAAAAAACTTTAACTTTAGGATTCTCATCCCCTTCTGCATTTTCCAGTTAACCTAAGATGCAGCTCAGGTGTTTTCTCCTTGTTTTCAATTTTCTCTTTGTGCCTTGGGGTTTTGAGATTTCTATTTCTAATTTGTCCACTGGAAGGAAAAATACTAAAAAGGTGGGGGTTTTGTTGTTGTTGTTGTTTTATAGTCACTCAAAGGATATGTTTTCTTCTTCCTTGGAAATGAAGTTGATTTTCTCAGCTCTGAACATATGAGATTATGGGCAAGTCTTCTGTTGCTCTGGCGTGTGGACAAAACAGAAGCAGACCCTGGAGAGAGAGTTCAGAATTCATGGCAGGAAGCACATGTTCAGTATGCCAATATTTATGGTGTCACAAGCAAACTAAAACCACACACTGCTATTTACATAAGTGTGGTGCCTAGACTGCATAGGCGTGTGCTGTGTGGAAGGCAATACAATGTTTGGGACACATAAAACCTGGCATTTATTTCACATTAGATTTCTTTCTCTATGAGGGAGAGTTAATAATTACTTAATTATTTTCTTTATTATATATGTTTAGACTTGAAGTCAGCTGCAATCAGAAGTGGTGACATTTAGCAGAAATGCAAATTAGCCTTGTGCTATGGGTATTGTGAGTAGGCAGTGTCATACTGGCACCCTTCACTCCTGGGCTAAGTACTTAGGTGTGCTGATTGTCCAACTGAACATGAACTTCTTCATGGACACATGGATGATCTTTGTTATTTTTGTAGTTGCATCTTATTCAGGGTCTTGGCTTGTATTCCATCTCCTTGAAAAAAAATTGACATGCAGACTTTTGATAAGAAAACATATTTGCTCCTTTTCTTTATGGCAAATATCCTTATAAGCTACTATGTACTTGATTTGTAAGGACAATAAACTATCAGAGGCATTGATGGGAGTCATTCTCCTTTCTCTACTTTCACAAGACAAATACATGAAATAATTCAGTGATAATACTGTTTTGCAGGAACTGTAGTAAAAATGTGAGAATATAGTGGTATTAGAAATGAGTTCTGTAGAAAATGGTGTGTTACATCTGCTGGGGTGATGTGACATCAGATGTGAATCCTGACCCATTCTTTTCAAAGTTCCATGTTCTTCTTAAATTCCTTCTACTTACCCCTTAGTTGACTCAAGTCTAGAATACTGTCTGGCAAGTATCCAACTTACAGAGCATTTTAAACATTTTGTCTGATTCTGCCCTTTGAGAAATGTTCCTGTGACTCAGTGTCAAAAGAATGTTTCTCAACACAATTGTTGATAGAAAGCGGTGATCTTTGGTGAGGAGGGAGAGGGCTTCCCTTGTGAAGGATGTAAGAAAAAAATAATGTAAGGAGTAACTCCCATATGAACCAGTGGAGCTTGACTGTGTAAATCCTTCTACTCAAGGGACAGAGCCCAACATATTTAAGAAGTTATCTTATGTTTTAAGCTCTGTAATTTAAACATTGTGTTTTAGCTTTTTGTTTGTATTTCAAACATTTTATTCTTAAGATTTCCTTCAGTGTTTCCATAAAAAGACAAAATTTAGTATGTCTATTTTGTAAACAATTTTCTTCAACATAGATTAAAGGAACAATAAACTTTCCTGAACTGCTATTTTCCTGCTAATTCGTCAATATTTTTTATGCTCAAAAATTTGAAAATGATTATAGGTTTTCCCTGAGCTTTTTATGTCTAATTTTGGTACTAGAAAAGAAGAGGAAATCACAACCCAAATCAAATCAAAGAAAGTTTCTCTATAGTTTTTTTTTCTGATAATTTAAGTCAATTAGAGGCTAATAAACACAACTGTGTTTCTTTAGTGGTGATTAGCAAGTTGAAGAATGGTGCTAGCTTTTCGTAGACCTTTAATAAATCAATTTGTTAAGTATTTAATACAAGGAGCCTCCCGAGTCTTGGGAGAGAACTGGCCTCTCCTATTCTCATGCTCATCTAGCCACCAAAATTGATTTCCACATTTTGTGTGTCACCAGGGTCTTTGTACTGGAACTGATAGCAGGTTAAAGGATACTTAGTATTTTAAAACATTAATAGACTTAGTTTTAGTGTGATCAATATTGCCACTGAGTCATGAAAGTACAGTTGTAATGAAACAATTTGAAAGGAATCTGAGTTCTAGGTAGTGGTTAACTCTTAGTATTTTCCCAAGTGACATAATACTGGTACAGTGTTTCTTAAGAAGCTTGGGGGTGTCTTTGAATATCTCGATAATAGCTGACCTGTAACATAGGCTCTCCTGTTACTCTGTGACTTCAAGTTCCTGTTGCTGACTCTTCTGTGACTTCAATTCTCATGTGAAGGGAGAGTGTTGGTCAAACCAGAGATTTAGACAAAGCTTCAGAATAAAGTTTTGCTTATTTTAAAGATAGTGAGATTGGGAAGATTCTCCCTTTTGGTGAGTATTTTGTACTCCTGTAGATAGGTCATACTTATTTTATTTCAGCCTTCATGTTCAAACAAATAATAACATACAGACAGCAATATGACATATATTGTTATTTTACTCAGTTTTGGAAATTTAAGTCTAAAGCAAGACAATATTACAGGGAGAAGAACATTTTTTTCCCCCTTTGAATGTAAGCAAGTTACTAGCAATTTCATTGCTCCTAAAATCCATACTTGGAAACATCTAGAAATTTTCGATGTGGACTATGTTGTTGTGTGAGTGTATCTTTGGCTCTAGGAAGGATTTGATTTAATCTCTTCTGCCACACATTTTGTAGGAAGCAAGGATTCAACTATTTCTAACAAGATGGAGAGTAGACCATCAGGCTCAAATCTTGTCTAATTGAGAAATACCTTCTTTTCCTCTGTCTACAATAAAATCCAAATGCTAAGCTGACTCTGGAATAGAGGTGGGAAGCACCTTCTTTCCTTATTTGCATGCCATGGATACTGTTCTCAACACAGTAGTATCTGTCTCTCTGTGTATAGGAGTGCGCGTGCGTGTGTGTGTGTGTGTGTGTGTGTGTGTGTGTGTGTGTGTGTGTGTGTGTTGAGGGAAGGATGCTGAATTCAATCTCTAGTACAGTTCCTCAAGTGCCATCCACATTTTTACAAGACAAGGTGTTTCACAGTCCTGTAACCAACCAGTTAGGTAGGATTGGGTGGATGGCAAATCTCAGGCATCTGCCTGTCTCCACCTCCCAGCGCTGGGGCATCTACCACACCTTGCTTTGTTTAATTTCAGTAATTTACTTATGCATTACTTTTGCATGGGTTTTGGTAACCGAATTCAAGACCACATGTGTATAAAGCAGCCAGTCAGCAGCTGAACTTTTTCCAGGACCTGTAATATCTGTCTTAAACTGGAGACCATTCAGGAGTCTTGCTAATTTATTTGCTGCTTTGTGACAATGTAGAGTGGAAACATTTCTGGACTCATTCAGTAATGTTACAATTTAATTATTAGAACTTTCATGCTAATGGAGATTTCAAAACTTAACAAAATCTAGTCTCATATTCATAAGCATGTAAATACCTGAACACATGTATCCCTCACTCCCTAACTACAGATTGTAGGAGTAGCATCCTGGGATGAAATCTGATTTAATTTAGCAATAAGCTGTGTTGCATTTTTGAAGGCACCCTCATGAACGAAGTTCCTGGACCTCTACTACGGTGGAGGCTGAGGCTGTTGTTAGCAAGGTACGTCTGTTTCCTCCTTTCCCTGTTTTGTTTGTTGAACCTAGACCCTCACTACAGGCAGTAAGTACTCACAGTACAAAGACAAAAGACTCAGAGAAAAAGGAAAATTGTCCACCTCTCCCCTCCATGTTTAGAATATAAACCATCACACCCACAATGTCATCATGTTCAGGCGTTAGTAGGCATTTGGACATTTAAAAAGTAAACAGTTAAATCTATGAAAATCTGATTTCTTATACAATTTGTTTCGATATATTTGATAATTATTGGCATGTTTTATTTTTTATTTCATAAATATACTTACTTAGCAATAGAGTACTTAGAAGCATTTTAGAAAATTTTGTAATTACAAGTATAAATGTACGTTTGTTGTTGGTTTTTTTTTAATAATATACTTATTTATAATAACTTATTTTGCCTCAGGAGGGAGTAACAGCTTTACACCTTAGCGTTTGGAGCTGAGGTGTGCAAGTTGAGCTGAAGATGACAGTGTAGGAACAGAAAAGAGATAGGGGTTTTATAATTTTATAGGCTCTGGGTCTTCACAGAAAGATGTAGAAACCTGAGGAAGTAGTTAGACATGGGACTTTGTGTGCCATTTTTACCGTAGATGATAAATTGTAGAGAAGGATCAGATAAAGGGAATGAGATTTGGGTAAAAAAAGTGGCTTGCGAAAACCCGTGGAAGTAGCAGTGTTACATGAAGACTGCTATAATAAGGTATGTTTATAGGACTCCCCTTGGTACCATCTCTCTTTTCCAAATCATAAGGATTGAGTTCTCTATCCTCATTTGCGGACAGGTGATTTCAGGCCATCTTCACAGAGAAAAGATGTGCCTCATGCTTGTAGGTGCATAATGAGCTAAAACAGTTTTCTTTATTGTTGATTCTTAGCTGTCTTTGGCCCTAAACAAGCCTCCTGCTCATGTGGAGTGACCAAAGATTCTATTCCGGAGCCTTCGAAATCATTGCTTAAAATGTTCAAGCTTTTCTAGCAGCAGGCAAACTTTCTCTAGGAAGACAGGGTTCAGCCGTGCTGGTGTCACTGGGGCATGCCTGGGCTTGTCCAAAGAGTACAACTGCCCTGTTTCCTGGCATGGATTTTCTTGCTTCCTTTCCTGAAAATAAAGCCAAGAGTTACAAATACTGTGTCATCCAGTGTGTAATAGTATAAACATCTGTCAGGACCAAACCTGTGTCATCTCAGATGGCTCCTTACGTGTGGAGAAAGGGAAGATGGACAGGACTGCTTTTTAATTACGGCTGCCCTTGACTTCCTTAGGCATCAGAGGAAATCCCATTTGCACACAGTTAGGAAACCTGGAGTGTTGTGACTCATTCTGTTTTGGCTGTGCACAGTATAGAAAATGTCTTGCCTAGGAAGGAATTCCTTTCAAAGTGTCAGTGTTTCCCCACGCAGCTCTCAGCTCCTGTCTGAATAGGCAGTTTTCTTTGCATAGGCGTTCTTGTGGGCTCAGCTGCTCTGTAACCGCCTCACCTCTCATTAATAATTCCCGGAGGCCAGTTTGTTATAAGGAAACATTACACATTGCCTTGCAGACAGTGTGAGTGTGTGTGGGTGTGAGTGTGATAATATGTGTATGAGTGTGTGTATGTGTGTGTCTGGGAGAATGTGAGTATGTATGTGAGTGTGATAGTGTGTGTATGAGTGTGTGTGTGTGTGTGAGTGTGTGTGTGTGTGTGTGTGTGTGTGTGTGTGTTTTCCTTAATGACCAACCAGAATGATATTAAAGCTCTAGAGAAGAGAGTGAACATCAAATCCCCCATTACTTCGAATGCTAATCAAGGACATCAAACTCTTAGGAGGAAAGTTCTGCATGCTTTTCCAACCAAGTGGCTTTAGTTTCTGCTTTGTTTGTCTTTGAACCATTTGAGTATTTAAAGGAATAATTAAGCATTCTTCCTAAGCTTTGCAGTTATTAGGAAACCACAGAATAAATTGTTCTTTTTTTTTTTTTTTTCTTTTTTGGTTCTTAATTGAAAAAGAAAGAAAGAAGAAAAAGAAGGTAGGGAGGGAAAGAAGAAGGGAGGAAGAAACAAAGGAAGGAAGGAAGGTCTTTTCAGGAAGAACGCAATCACTGAGAGTGTAGGTGAATTTGGAGAGGATGCTGGAGCTGGGTACCCCATGAACTATAATTCTTTCCTACCTTTCTCATACTGGTACTACACATGCCAACCCTGAATGATGTAACCCTGCTTAGATGGCTGGGCCCCAGGGCAGTAAATCAATCTCTCTCTCTCTCTCATTCTCTCTCTCTCTCTCTCTCTCTCTCACACACACACACACACACAGATTTATTTATTTATTATGTCTACAATGTCTACATGTTTTGCCTGCGGGCCAGAAGAAGGCATCAGATCTCATTATAGATGGTTGTGAGCCACCATGTGGTTGCTGGGAATTTACTCAGGCCCTTTGGAAGAGCAGCCAGTGTTCTTAATTGCTGAACCATCTCCCCAGCCTGACAATAAATCTCTTATGAGAAAATCTGTGAATTATACTGTGCTGACACTACTTGTGGGATTCAGAGGAAAGTACCAATAGCCCCTCCCCACTGGAAAATCCTCATTGCTCATACTAACACCTTAAATATTTTTACATGTCTTCATAAGTATTTCCAGGAGTGTATAAACACTACAGTGATACAGGCTACTATATTGTAAATATAAATATTTTATTGATTAGAGCCAGGATAGGAAGCAGTAGAGATATTAGGAAAGCACTTCCTAAAATACATTTTCTCTTTTGGAAATGTTTTCCAGTGAACCCACAATATACTGGAAAAAGTTCTGTGTTCATTGCTGAGCCTAATCCAGAGGCTTGAGTGAGAGCATATGCAAACAGCACTTTATTTCACCCTAAAGATGGTATCTAAAGTACAAGGTTTTGGTGTGACTAACCAGGTCATGGCAAAGGTGGCCCTTTAGGGTTAAGACTTTAAACTTGGCACTTTATCCTAGAAGCTACATGGCTGCAGTCAGTGCATGAGAGTGCATGCCCCATGTCCACAGCAGAGTCGTAGTAACAGTTATCTTTGTTGTTGGCACCTCACAAGAAAAGCTGTTTTTCCTAAGTTCTAAGGGTTTTTCTGCTAAAAAAAGATAGCTGCCAACATAAAGTCCTCTCATTGTTTTTCTTTGTTTCCTTCTTTTATTAATTTGTATCATTTCTTTCTTTTGCTGTTGTTTGTTTTGCTTTTTCCTGGACACTTGTTGGAAGCATTGGGAATATACCATATGGTTGCACACCATTCATGGTCTTTATAGACAAATATGTATGGGAGTATATAAACCATATGAGAAATTACTGTGTTTACAGCTTACTTCTAGCATACCATCCAAAGCCTGTACTGATGGACTGGAGAACTATAAATTAACTTCTAAACATGATAAATCTCTCAAGCACACCTGCACCTGCATCTAATGGAAGCAAGCTGCTTATATTTGATCTGAACAATGCCTGTTCATGCTTTCCTACCTGAACATCTATACTTACCTATTTGTGACTTCCAACCAAGGGAAAGCTCTTTCAGACGGCAGGTATAAAGAACAGTGAAAATTAAGAATTAGTTGGCTTTCACATTTTCTTTGACCAATGCATCTACTTCCTCTATGGTATCTTCAACGCCTAAGATTCTCTCTTTCATCATTTTTCTCTTTTTGAGACAGGGTTTCTTTGTGTAGCTTTGGAGCCTTTCCTGGAACTCACTCTGTAGCCCAGGCCGACCTCAAACTCTTGGAGATGAACCTGCCTCTGCCTCCCCAGTGCTGGGATTAAAGGCATGTACCACCACTGCCTGGGTCTCTTCTGTTTCTTGTATTCTTATGATTATACTTGCATCTGTAGTTCCTTTTCATTTACTCAGATTTTCCATTTCCAGAATTCCCTGTTTGTGTTTTCTGTATTGCCTCTATTTCAATTTTCAAGTCTTGAACTGTTTTCTTCATCCCACAGACACAGCCGACCTGACCTCCTAGGAGGTCTGGGACACTAGACTGACAGCTACGGGCCTGCATGGGACCAACCTAAGCCCTCTGCATATGAGTGATAGTTGTGTAGCTTGGTCTGTTTGTGGCCCCTAGCAGTGGGACCAACGTCTGTATCTGGTGCGTGAGCTGGCTTTTTGGAATCTATTCCCTGTGATGGACACCTTGCTCAGCCTTGATGCACGGGGGAGGAACTTGTTCCTGCCTTAACTTGGTATGCCATGCTTTGTTGACTCCCCTGGGAGGCCTTAGCCCTTCTGAGGGGTGGATGGGTGGGCATAGAAAGGAGCGGGGGGAGGCAGGAACGGGAAGAGAGGAGGGAGGAGGGCAAACTGTGGTTGGTATGTAAAACAAATTTAAAAATGTAACAAAAAAAAAAAGAATGGTGAAAATTCAGCTCCAGAGTATTATACTGTCTTGCTTTATGAAGGGAGCACTATAATTTGCATTTATGATACAAATCCCCCTGTTAGTGGTGTGGTTTTTGTTTGTTTGCTTTATGCCTGTGAATGCAGCTATACCTCAGTGCAAGCAGTTATTTGGCAATGCAATCACTCATTAATGTGTCATTTGCTCATTCATCCAAAGAAAAAAAGCAGATGAGCAGCCTGGCACTTCCGGCCCTCCTGCCTTTGGTCTTCAGTCCTCTTTAGTTCCTACTGACTGGGACCACTGTGCCTCCTTTTCACTGTACTGGTATTGGTGACTCAGCTGACTCACTCATGGAGACTGCTCTCCTGGCCTCTGACCATAGGAACAGGTCCAGGTGCTGCCCGCCCCCCAGCTTCTCAAATGAAAGCTGGGGGTCTTTTCCATTCTTGCTTAAGTGATGTCCGACAGTCTCCTGTATTTTTAAGCCAAAAGGTACATTTTTAACTGCTTGTACATTGGACTTGTTCAGATCAAGAAAATCTTTAAAAATACAAAGACACAGGCCAGGAGTGACTTTGATGGCACAGCTGCTTGTCCAGTTCTGCCTTGTAGAAGTGAGGTCATTCTGGAAGCAGTGAGGTCACTGTGTGAGGTCACTGTCTTACTCATTTAGGTGGCTGTAGGAAGGGCTGGAAAATGAGGCTGGCCTGTGCCTGACTATTTTCTCCTGTTATGCCTTTTAGTTTGTATGGACCACATGATACATTGAAAATTAAAAGTCCCCTTTCATAGAAAAGTATTACAAGTAAATACAAATAAAATAAAAAATAAATACCTTTTTCATGAAAAAAAGATTTAATTAAAAATAAATAAAAAAAAACCAAGTTACTCCATTTGGTGAGAGAATGCTATAGCCCTTCCTTTAGTGACCTTGGCAGATTTGACCTCCTTCAGGAAAAGGAGTTGTTTGTAAGCAAATAACTTCAGATATCACGTGAAGTAAATGAAAAATAAACCAAAGCCTTTCTTTTACCTCAGAGGCAAGAACCTTGTTACCTAGAATATTTGCTTACAGTTTCATTGTTAATGAAAGTCAGCTGGAGTGAGTGGACTACCCCGTGGGACTGCAGTGTTTGCACATTTGGGTTTACAGGCTTTGGCAATTCTGCTTACTGGTTCACTAGATGCTGCGGAGACAGAGCCAGCTTTTCCTCAGTGTGATCGAGTATCCCATATTGTAGGTGACAGATAAGGACAGATTCAGTATCCCACGTATGGAAAGATTTCACTCCATGGCTTCTGCGCCAGGCATTAGGAGGTCATTGTTAGTTTTGCTCCTTCTTTTGTGTTTTCAGTAGACCTTTAAAAGGAGTATATAACTCTGCCATTTTCTGTAGACCTTTAAAAGGAGTATATAACTCTGCCATTTTCTGTAGACCTTTAAAAGGAGTATGTAACTCTGCCATGGAGATATGAAGTTTCCTTCCTAAAGGCTCATATACTGAGTGGTTGGTTCCCAGCTGGTAACAGTATTTTTTGGGAGGTTCTGGAAACTTAAGAAGCTCCTGGATGTAGGCACTGAGATAGAACTTTGAGGTGATGTCTACTTCCCAGTCCCTTCCTCTCTCTCTTGCCTGTGTTTTCCATGGGATGAAGAATGTTCACTCCAAACTCCCCACAAATTAGGAGGATGCTTTTGCCCAGACATGTGGTGACAATCCATTGAGATTGCCAACCGTGGCCTGAAATTTCTGAAACCGTGAGTGAGAATTCCTTCTTCCCTTTAAGCTGTTTCTTTAGGTTATTTATCACAGTGACATAAAAAGCAATCATGCCTCGGAGGATTTATGTATATACGGTTTACAGGCTTCAGACTAAGCATGTAGTTGTTGAAAAGACAAATGTCAAACCCAGTAGAGAGTAGAATATGAATTTTGAGTTGTGATTTCTTGCGGTTCATGTATAGTGGAAGGTCTAATTGGCATTGAAAGAAAAGAGCCGGAATCTTTATGCCAGAAGCCTAGTGACTGAGGTGTGTGTGTGTGTGGGGGGGGGGCTCATGGGTGAGCCGGGTCACAGACAGGGACTGGCACAACTGTGGCTGACTTCAGAAGAGAATTGAAACCAGACTGCAGTGTCTGTGTGGCCACTAAAATTCCCAAGGTGCTTTCTGCAAGGTTTTGAACTTATAGCCGCCACCCCAACCTGATGGACAAATGCCAGTCAATTGCCCCAGTGATTCATTTGTTGATTCTTATTGATATTCTACAGTTATTTTAAAGAAAAGCCCAGATATTTGGGATATGAAAACCCTTTGGTGGGATAAGAGGTAAATATGGATATCTGAAAGCAGATGTCAAACAGTATGTAAGTTCTGGCTGATCCACTTCGCAGTCACACGATCTGTACTCAGTCCTTCTCGGCACTTAATTTCTTAATTTGTAAAACTTAAAGAGTAAGGACTACTTCAATGAGGGCTCTCAGCAAAATCCTTGGCCTGATTAATAAATACATATTAATTTCTTTTTCCATCTTCCTGGCTAGCTAGACTATAAATAAATATAGAATTTTTTAAAAACAAATTAGATGGTAATGAAAATAAGTTGAAATTAATCTGTTCAAGAAAAAGAATTGTGTGCATGCTCTTAGGCCTGTGTGTGTGTCAGGTTTGGTTTTAAATTATATTTTTTTGCGTGTACTGTTTTCAGAACCCATTAATACTGCCCACTTGTTTATGAGCTCTGCATCTGTTTTGGGGCCCCACATAAAGAGCTTATGTGTTTTAGAGGGAATTCTCTCCCTCCACAAGAGGTGATCGATCATGTAGATGACCAACTATCAGAAACCGTCTGGATGTTGTGCCATGATGAAATCAAATGCTAACTAGCTGAGAATCACAACCCGGGTCCTAGGTGGTTGCTGTCGCTCAACATCCATCAGTGAACAGAGATCTCAGAATTCTTTCGGCAGCTGAGATAGAAGCCCAGCTTATTTTTGCACCCATTCTCTGGAGCGCCCTGCGGTCATAGCATCCCTGCCCAGCCGCTGTGCATTCATACGTGCCCACTCAGTGTGCCTCCAGGGTGCAGTGCCTTCGATCCCTTGTGTTCATTTTGATTTTGATTTTTCCATTTTGCTTCTTTCAGTGATTTATATACTAACTGTTTCTAAGAACTTTCAGAACAGTCTTTTAAGTTGCTAAGTGGTGTAACTGCTGATACAAATAATTTCTTCTTCATTCCTCACTTTTCCAGCAACTTTGACATTACTGGAAGGGGCTTTCTATCTATAAGAGGTGTATTTTCCATTCTCCTGAAAAGGCTTAAAGGCTTCTTTTTGAGTATTTCTAAAATTTTCACCTGTTAAATTATCGTGACTATTATGCTGTATGTGTGTGTGTGTGTGTGTGTGTGTGTGTGTGTGTGTGTGTGTGTATGTGTGTGTGTGTGTGTGTGTGTGTGTGTGTGTGTGTGTAAAGAAGCTAAGCAAGAAACACAAAATACATTACATATTGGGAGGAACGTGCTAGGTTTTTGAATCCTGTTTGCTTTGAGTCCTGAGACAGTCCTGTGCTGGCAGCCCTCAGGAGCTCCTGTGAGCACAAAGGAATGGATTGCATAGTAAATATGATCCTGTGTGCGGTCCGCTGAGAACATGCAGACAGCCCTTTTATGGTCAACCGGGCTCCCCTCTGGCCCTCAGGCAGACCACAGGACTGTGTGTTTTAGTATATTTTTGATAGCATCTCTAGGAGTGGATTCATGGTTTGACTCCCTTTTGTGAAATCTTAGATGTATTTTTCAGATATTTGCCTTTATTCCCTAAAAGATCGTTCGGGAACTTATAAAATGTTTTATAGGCGAAAATGTCACCCTTTTAATTCTTCTTTTTAATCCACCCATGTTTCTCTTTAGTTTTGCTAATAGGGTCTATTTTCAAAGCAGGAACTCTTTTTTTTTTTTGAGTGGGGCATGCTCTCCATTGACCGGCATAGTTCATGTTCTGTCAAGGACTGCACTCTGTCTTACTTATCACTCAAGTAATGTCTGGTTTGAATTTGAAATGTCCTCCATGAGCTCATGTTTTTAACCTTCAGTCCCCAGCTTGTGGTGCAAGCTTGCAGGCTAGGGAGCCATTCAGGGTGTAGCCTAAGTGGCACTGGCTTTGCTTATTAGACACAATCCCATGATCTCACAGCAGTCTCATGGGTTTCAACTTCTGAATTTTCTCCAGACACTTAGAAACTGACTGAAGTCCTCAGAGGCAAGTCTGTGCTGACAAGAGAGCATAGCTGACTCAATATAACAGCCAGACAGTTTCTTTACAGTTCTTTGGCTGCAAGGCAGTTTTTATTACCTTTCAATAGGTATAGTAGGTATGCATTTACAAATTTGAAACGACATTTGTAATTATTTATTGATTTTGTGTGTGTGTGTGTGTGTGTGTGTGTGTGTGTGTGTGTACACTTCCCATAGCACACTTACACAAGCCAGAAGTCAGCTTGCAGATGTTATTCTCTTATTCCTCCATGTCAGTCCCAGAGATGAAACTCGGGTTGTCCGGCTTGGTGTCAAGTGTCTATACTCACTGAGCCATCTTGCTGGCCCTAAATATGTACTTTTATAGTGCACATTGTTAAGTAACATAAAGACCTTTGGTACGTTGATAGCCTACCTTGATCATTATTTGCTACAGTATGGCAGCATTGACTCTTTCTCCCTGGCATAGGATTGTGAGTTGGAAAGAGTGAGTCTAGAAAGTTGCGTTGCATAGCAACCACATGACTTCCTCTCCAGTTAGCCCCTAACAGCTTTGCATGTGATAAACCCAAGTAATTACATTCCCAGTCCATTCTGCCTTTTGTCTTTACTGAACTGGATCCTTTCTAGCATTTCTGTATAGTAGGGATAATATTTAGGGAGTAAAGCTTACAGAAGCGTCAGAGTTCGACTTGAAAGGATTGTGTAACACATGTTTGGAATGAAGCATTTGCAGAATGATATGTTCACTCAATTTCATTGGAAGACACTTTATATCAGCAACAATGTCAAGAGGTATCTTTTGTACATAAACCATGATTTGTATATACAATGTCAAACATTTTTTTCTTAGATTTCATTTGCACCAAGGACAAGTCTTTTGTTAATTTTCCATTGCTACTGAAATGAATCAGATGTTTTCTTAACAACTCAGGTTGTATGGATCATCTTTCCAAGTTCCCCTTGATGAGCCTGGCTTTATTAATTAGGTTTTTGAAAGAAAATTCAGACACTTCTAACTTGGTCCCTGAAGACTGGCAGATTATCGCTCATGGAATAGATAACCTGCAAGTTATTATTTTTTTAATGAGTTCACATTGTTCATAATATCAGTAGTACAAGTTTACAACACAATATGTTGTTATTCCATTTAAGATGATACTTGGAACCGGAAAAAAAAGACACACACTCACAATCTAAATAAAAGTAGTGATTTCTACAGTAGAGGTTGGGTGGTGTGAGGGTATAACTGAACAACCTTTAGACTATCTAGCGATACATAGATTGAACAACAAAAAAATTAGTTAATTGATAATATGGACATAGATGTTATTCATCGAGAAGCTGAGAGAGAAGCCACCACATTCTGTTACTCAACCAGAAATTTACATTGGCTTTATTACCTACTTACAGGAGATTCTATTCTATTATTTTATACTAAGCCAGTCTTTATCTCAAATCAATATGATCTGAAGAATTTTAAATTATTGCATCTAGTCACTATCAAGATTATTTTCTTAGTATTGAAAAATGTTAAGTAAGTTTCACTTTCAAAATCGATTATAGTTTATGCCATATGCTAATGGTAGCATGTCAATAGTCATATAGTTAACAGTAATATGTTAACAGTTTCTTAGTGTATTTGTAGGCATGTCATGCTGTTACGTAAGTACTATACTCATAGAGGCAGCATGATTTGTCATGCTCATTGACAATTTTCAGATTTTCCTTCTCAATAAAAATGCCTAACATTTGCTTGCAAAAACCATTTAACATAACACTTGCATAACACTTAGTTTTCTACATGTGAGTATTCATTTAAGTCATTGTTTTCATAGAAGCAAGGTTTCATGGGTATTATTTATAGATGCTTCATTCACAGTACAAGCTTTTGTCAATGTTTTTCCTCTATAAATACTTGTTATTGTCAGTGGCTCTTCAACTCTCTGAAGTCATTGCATACGCCAAAAATAATACATGAAACATTACTTTCTCAAATAAAAATTTATACAAGAGAGAATATTATATGAAGTGCTCAGGGTATCTGGACAGTAAATCTCTTCAGGTAGCCCTAGACCTGTTCCATTCTTTATTGCTCCACAGGATTCCTGCCTCTGATAACAACTTAAATTTTGTTCACTCAGCCCCTTGTGGCTAGGCTCTAAGGCTATATTAAATTTGGACATTATAACAGCCCTTCAATTATCACTCAGGCAATTCTCTTCTTTTTACGTGTTTTCCTGTGTATTTCACTACACGACTTCCTATAAATTAAAACCTTATTTTTACCTAATATTTGATACATTTGAGAGATTATGTAAAACTCCCTTAAAACCATGAGAACTACATGATAGTCATTTTCCATTACCAGTGATTTTAAAATCATTTACTGCTTGTTAAGTTTAATGTATGGATTAAGTAGTAGATATAAAATGACATTAAAATAATAATTTCTAAATGATTAAAATGGAAAAGAATGTGCAGGCTCTGCTTTCCTGTTTTTAGCATTTCTTTGATATTTGCTAAAGAATTTACCTGTCGGTAGGTTTTCTTCATTCTAGTAATTAAGGTGTTGCTAAAGACATGTTTATTTCAACAAATACTAGAAAACATTTGGTTATGCACTTTAGAGATATTGTTGAGAAAGCTTAGATTATAAAAACTATTTTGCTTTCTGTGTTCATGCAGATGTATAGGAGTTTCCTGTTCATGCTTATATGAATTGTTTCCTGGATTCTTCCAGCATTGTTATGCTGGTTTGCAGAGTTGTATTCTATTGGGCTTGCAAAGTATTCTATTAATCCCCTCTATTGCTTAGTTCAGGAAGTCAGTATTCCTGGAACACCATGGTAACCTCTAATTCAAGCTTCTCTTTAATGAGTGCAGTCTGTCCCTCACATCAGCCCTATGGCCAGCCTTATCACCTCTGAAATTCCTCCAGTTTTTCTGTGCCTTTTTGTATGAAATCTAAGTTCAGTTCCTTAGTATGTCTTTTTTCTCTTCCAGTTTACCAGTTACCTCTCACAAGAGTCTTCTTCCACAATCTATCCATGATGGGATGGACTTCTTGCTTAAAAATACGTAGAGAAGAAAAAAAAAAGTGTTAGTTTTTACCCCCCTCTGCATTTACCTTTGAAAAGATAAGCTGCTAATACAGTTAATACAGTTTACCTTTTCAAATATTCCAGGAGACTGTGCTTGCTCCTCTCCTCTCCCGAGTAGCAGGAAGCATGAGGCATAGTTGTGGAGCCTGGAGAGGGAGTGGAGGCCCTGTGGAAGAGAGAAAGCAGGAGGATGAGGATGGAAGAAAGTCTCTTGTGAAGGTTTCTGGTCCCTTTCATCAGCTGATCATCGAAGACCCTTGGTTCCCATGTGTTTCTGTTTGAAAACACCACATTTCTGTTGCCACTGGTATTTTCTAAGGAGGTTTACCTTTACATATTTTATATGGCACTCCTCTTGGCCAACACTACTGTTCCTCCTCTATGAATGAAGCTTGCCGAACACATACATTTTGTCTGTAAAGCTCATCTATTGATAGAAAGCACAAAAATACAAAACCTAGGATGAAATGTCCTTCAAAAAGAGAAATGTTTATAACATATTTGAGCTGAACAGAGCCTGGAAACATCAGCTGGGAAAACCAATGCCCCTGTGTTACTCACTATAGCATCTGCTAGTGTTTTCAGGATCAAGAATGGTGTTACCTAGTAGGTACTGGTTTTCCTCTTACAAATAATTTTTAGTGAGTAGGCAAATTCATTGACACTGATTTTGAATAAAGAGACTTTATTTCAGTTAATCCAGATACATTAATAAATGTAGTAACACATTCCCTAAGGATGAGGCCAGTTCTGAGTAATGTATTTTTGGATGATTTCAACTTGAACTTTTATAGGGTTCAGGTGTAAACCTGCATGGCATAAGTCAGTGGCATCATATGGTCTCTTGATACCATTAAGAGATACTTGAGGCTGCTGCTGGTGTAGGACCATACAGTGATTTGTGCTAAACTGGTCTGTATATAGGAAGAGTATGGTCTACAGTAAGATAAAATATTGCAATTATATAAATCAGTTTATTATCAACTGTCAAAATTGTACAGACTGTATTTGAACCATATTTCTTTCCTTGTTATTTGGTGACAAAGCTTTAGCTAGCTCTAACTACTACAGGCCAAAATTTCATTAGCATTATTTCACCAAAGTCATTAAAAGCCATGTGGATTTCTGGTGTCCTTCTGAGGGTGAGGAAGCACAAAGGCAGGGATGCTAGCTATGGAAACTGGCCCTGGTCCATAGTTCAGTGTGAAGTGCCCGGGCCAAGATTCTCTAAAAGCTAGACTGGCTCTGCCATAATGGCTGCCATGGTTCTCATTCCAAACCCTTTCTTAGCAATTTGAGATAAATATACTATGTTTGGTTTAGGCTTACTTCCTTTATCTAGGTAAGGTAAACATGCCTATTTTGATTTGTGAATGTTAGATTTAAAGGCATTAATTTATAAAATTAAAGAAAATGCCCTGCAGAATTTAAGTTGTAAGGGATCGTAGCTTAGTTGGCAGTGGTGCACACCTGTAATGCAGACTTTGGGGAGTGGAGGCAGCAGGATCAGAAGTTCAAGGTCATCTTGGGTTACATAGTTAGCAACCAGTTAGTACAACATATAGGAGACCTTGTTCCAAAAGCAAAGAAAATGGGGCTAGAGAGACAGCTTAGTGGTTAAGAGCACTGATGATCTTGCAGAGGGTCTGGGCTTGGTTCTCATCACCCACATGCTGAGTTACAACTATCTATAATTCTTGTTTCAGGGGACCTGATGGCTTCTGACTTCCCTGAGTGTCAGGAACTATGCGACACACATACACACATGCAGACAAGACAGTCATATACATATAACAAACCTGGAGAGGTGGCTAAGAGGTTAAGAGCCCTTGCTGCTTGTGTCGAGGACCAGAGTTTGTTTCTTGCAGGTCAGTGGCTCACAAATACCTGTAACTCCAGCTCCAGGGGATCTGAGGCTCTCTTAAGGCCTCAAGGCCTCTCTGGGCATGCACACATGTGGATTCATGCACACGCACAAATGTAAGTAAAAACAGAAGTGAAAATAATTGAAAACAATGTAAGACATACATAGGATATGTGAAAATAATCTCTACCAAGTGGGCCCTAATCAAAACAAAGCTTACTAATGTTACTAATAATAGATTAAATTGGTTTTATTTTGGGGAGTAAACATCCCTGTCTTATCTCTCTTATTTATATATTTTCTAAAACTTGAAGCTATTTTAAAAACAGTATAAACATCATGGACAGGTGTTATGGGTGCTTTAAAATGGTTATGAAATGCATGTTTTTTTGTGAGGGATGTTCAGAGCAATCTTCAAGAGGAAGAAAATTCTAAAATAAAGCATTGAAGAACACTTTGATACGTGAGAGTTTTCTGTTCAACAGATATTAAAACAGGAAAAAAAAAACCTCCTATAAATGTAATGTTTAAAAATCCTATAAATGTAATGTTTAAAAATCCATACAAATATCTGTCCTGGTGTAAGTATAAACCATAATGCTGAATAAATATCTCCTTTTTAGTTTAAGAGGATAGTTAGCATAGCTAACGTCTGGGTGGTCCAAAGCTTCTGAGACTGGAGCATGTTGGGGCATCAGGGCCAGCAGGCTTCCTCTCTTAACAGAGGAGCCTTGCAAGTTTGCCCACTCCTGAGATCTTGGCCATGCAGTGCTCATAAACAGTTAAGGTAGGATGGATGTCAGGGCTTCTCTCTCTCTCTCTCTCTCTCTCTCTCTCTCTCTCTCTCTCTCTCTCTCTCTCTCTGTGTGTGTGTGTGTGTGTGTGTGTGTGTGTGTGTGCGCGCGCACACGTGCGTGCGCGCTTGTGTGTTTAAACTGGGAGAAAATAATAACTCCTGATACCCCCCCCCACCCCCCGCAGACATCCTGAAGCCAAGGCACTAAGCAGAGGTGAGTATCATTGAGTATCATCTAGGAGCTCAGAAGCCTCCCTGGATCTTTGCCAATAATTTTAAGTTCCTTATCAGTAGAAATATTACACTCCTTTTTCTATAGCTCCAAGGCATCTAGCTGGTTCTGCGGTGTCACTGGTATCTTTTTAGATGTTCCACGATTAGTCTGGGAAAGGAAAGGCAAAAAAAGTGTGTGTGTGTGTGTGTGTGTGTGTGTGTGTGTGTGTGTGTGTGTGTTAAAGTCAGTTCTGGGATTACTCTGTGAGGAAATTAAACCAGAATAAAAAGGATATGAATGCAGACTGAAGTTTATATGTATTAAAACTATAAAGCTGTAATCGTGGTTCCTAATTATCATAAGCTAATAATTTGGAAACAGTGTTTCACTTTTACAAGAAATTTTTATTTTTCTTCACAATTATATAGCTGTCATCACAAGGCCATATGCAATGCCTTTTTAAGATTCCATAAGGAGTTTACACTGTACGTTTTTTCCTACCTCCAAAAATCATTCACATTTGGGTGTGTTGCACAGATCTTCCACTGATCGGGTCAAGTATCCACCTTTCCACCTTAGGTATATTTCCCAGGTCTCTGAGCTCTAGGTTTTGGCGGTGATTTTCCATAGTTTTTATATGTGTGGTTTTCCTGCTATCTGAAATTGCTCCACCTGTGTACTTGTAAAAATATGCATGTCAATAAGGGTGAGCTATACAGAATTCTGTGAAATAAATTGACTTTTGAATTAGATTACCTCCTACAATTATAATTTTAAGAAATATTTGTATTTTGCACACAGTGTGTGCAGGTTAACTGGTATTCACACAACATTACCTAGGAATGTTGGAGTAATGTGCTTTTGAGAGGTTACAGAGACACATCAATATAGTGGCAAACTAATTGAATGAGCAAACCAGGTCCATTGGTTTAGATTTAGTGACTGCCTATTTTGTGTTCTAACATCTGGCATATCACCATCTGTGACCTGAGAAATTTTTTTAAACATTTCTACTTGTGTGGGCTTTGGAGCAGGGCTTTATGCTTCTCAAGACATTGCAAGCTCTGGCTTGTCAACACTGGTATCTTCAAAGGACCATTTGAAATGTAGGAGAATAAACTTTTGAAATCCCCAATTTTAAAGTGTTATCAATGATTCCTGATGTCATAAGTACAGGGCAGAGGAGAGAGTGGGGACTCTTTTCCATTCTTCTCTGTACTGAGAGGGAAGAGGGACTCCCACTTTGTTAGTGGACCAGAGCTAACTCTTGCTGAACCTCAAGCCATTAATGGATGGAGGGCTAGGAAGAAGCGGAAATATTTTTTCTTTGGGGCTAATTCCTTTGTCTTATGATGCTTTTGGAGAGATGAAAGCCTATAAATTTCATGTTCTGATTTGATGGAGCAAAACCAGTTTTGTTTTGTGGAACTGAGAATTGTTATTTTATTGCTTATTAAATTAAAAACTGATTTTATGATTCCTAAGACATTTTTTTTAAAAAAGATACGATAATTACTTTGTATTTCTTCTATTTCCATTTTCTTCTATTTCTTCTCCAACTGGTATCTACCTTGGATAGCTGAGCAAAGCTACTTTTCTCACAATGTGTAGGTATATAAGAGATGATAATAAATACTCTCTGAGCATACACAGATGCTGTAGCATTGCTTTTACAAATTATGGTGTTTTTATTTTTATGCCATTACTTTCCAAAGGCCAACTGATTTGCATGCCATTTCACAGGCTTCTCTTTCTTCTGCAGATTCCTAAATGATGGATGTGTCACAGAGGACTTCATTAGTATAGTTGTCACTGTGTCCTTGTCTGTTGCCAGCTCTCTTAAGTGGCATCTCGCAGACATTGATCAATAATTTTTTTTGTTATTCCTTGTGTGTTTTGGATACCAGGCACATGCTTTGGATTTGTATTTTTTTCCTCTATTACATTTCCTTTCACGATATGCTTGGCTCTCCTAGACATGTGCTCATGTATTGTTTGTATGGCTGCCCTCTTTAGAATCACCCTGGAAGAGCTGGGAAGACCACTCTGTCAGTAAAGTGCTTGCAGAACAAGTAGAGGAATCTTAGTTTGATGCACTAAGGACTTGTGTTAAAAAGGCCAATGTAGTAGCAAGTACCTGTAATCCTAGTACAGGGAAGTAGAGACAGGAGGCTTTCAAAGATTCACTGTTTTTCAAGTCTAGATGAGCTGGTAAGCTCCAGGTACAGTGAGAGAAGCTATTTTAAAGAAATAAGTTGGAAAGAAATTGAGAAGACATCTCATGTCAACTCTTGGCCACTACATGTACAAATATGTTCACATGCATGAGTACAGGCACAAGAACATCTTCTTACATCCACATGTCCCAAAACTAACAAATAATAAAAAATATGAACCACCAAAAATATCCACACTTAGTAACTATGAACTTCTTGGTTATGAGAAAAAAAAGGGAATGTGGCTTATGTAGTGTTTTACAAGAAGTTTATGATGTTAAATTCTGTTCTTCAGGTGTTGTGTACTACAAATTCTTCAAAAGCAACTACATAAGGATGTTTCTTAGAGTCTTTTGTAGGAGGGAAAAAACGAAACCAAATCAGTGAGTTTGAACATGAGGATGCAGAGACAAGTGCAGAGCAGGCCACAGGGTGTAAAGTCCTTTAGTGGTCTGTGCATTGACCTGGCCCCTCCTTGACCATTTGAGCATCATGCATTCTTCTGCGCAATTTTGACCCTTGTCTTTTACTGTTCGGATAGCTATTCTGAGCCTGGCTTTCATCTTTTCCCTACTCAAGGAAAACATTTTCCTTTTCTTTTATCCAAATCCAGTAATTTCATCTTTGGCTGCATAGTATGGATCTATGTGTAATTCATGAGATTTCAGTCTTTAAGAATAGTACTAGATGCATACATAGATGAAAATGTACTAGGAAGTGACCTGTAGACTGGCCGAATAAAAACAGAACAGACAATGTGAGAAAATAAAGTCATTATCATTGTTCATAGTTCATTTGTATTAAGGAAAATCGTATGGTATAAAGTGGAAGTGCAGGCATGTTCGTTTGTTTGTTTTTGTTTCTTTGAGCCCAAACTAATATTTCGGCACCCTGCATGAAATAAATCACTATTTAATATTTAATTACTTGGAAGTATATTTAATGATCTTAATGTTGTACGAAGAGTGCCTGATCACCCTACTTAAGTACTTTACCACAGAACAGATTCAATTATTTAGTGAACTCTGAATTAGACTTTTATGAGTGTCTCAGCTCCAAAGTTGTTTCTTTGCATTTTTCATTGAGAAGAGGTTCACATATTAAGCACTTACAAGTCAGATTTTAAAATGTTCTATTTCTTTAAATAGTTTCAGTGTCTTTTAATTCTCAAAACTGCCTGTGTTTGCACCTTGTGAGAATCACCTTTTCCTGAAATGCACATGGGCCTTTATCTGCTAGGAAACTCTTTGATCGTTTTGGGGTCTCAGCACTTGAAAATGAGGATTGATACAGGAGATATCATTACTGTCTCACAGCTCTCCACATTTGGTCATAATTTCTTTGATGTTCAATATTTATAGAATGAATAAGTGAAACATTGAACTGACCATTTAATGATTTATAACATAATAAAAGATTATGAATACAAGCTAATCTTGTGCTTTCCCCCTCTCTTGTTTTTATATTATAACTCAACTATCTCTTGACTTCAAAGGCAATGTAGTGTGCAACTCTCAAATGTGCATGTAAGTATGTACGTACATACGTGTGTGTGTGTGTGTGTTTTGCTGTTTGTCTCTGATTCCCAATCTCTGTAACCTAATACACATGTTAATTCTAACAATCCAAACAAATATTAAATTTTTTCTTACACCTATGCCTTCCCCCTTCTCCTCTTCTGAGAAGAGACCATTGTCTTTACCTCATAGAGTTGCTGATGAACAAAGAAGGCACAACTCCAGTCTGTCTCTCTGCTACCTCTTATTATTGATTCATGGGTTTGTGAACAAGTCAGATTTCTGCATACATGCTACTCTCACCTGCTCCAATGTGATGACTTCCTGAGGTTTTTTTCTTTGATATTATGGTCACCTACAATCATTTGCACTAGTGTAATCTGTTAAAAATGCAAACCCAACCCGATCCTGCCAAGTATTTAATTCTGGTTCATGGAGCCTTTGTAATCAGATCTTTGCCTGTTCTCTTCACCTGATTTTACATGGACATCTACTCTGACCATCTAGTCTGACTAACCTTCCCTTGTGGCAAGTATACTGAGCTTTATCCTGCCCTGATGATTGCTTCTCCATGGAGTCATTCACCAGCTTTGCATTCAGATTCCAGCATTCAGGTCTCCATAAGTAGCCCTGTAGGCCCCCTTGGCTTCCTGGCTTCTTCTTTGCATTGCACCTAGAAGCACCTGCCTTCTAAGTCTACTCACTGTCTTCCTCCTGCAAGCTCTCTCCTTGCAGCTCAGCAGAACAGAACAAGGGAATTCTCTCCTCCAGTGGCTCATAGGACTTGGTATATAAACATTAGTGATCTGTCTGTTCCTCAGATGCATGGACCAAGTACATCCCCACCATGAATGACAGACATTGCTGACTATGGCAGTTGTTCTCATGGGGACCTGTCCCTTGGCTATTTCATTTCCTTGTCATGGTTTCCCACTAAGTTTTCTTCAACCATTTTAATATATTATTTGCATTTGAATCTCCATCCCAAAGTTCAGGTCTCAGGAAATCAAATTTAAGACACTTTGTGTTATCTTGACTTGTTCATGTCCAGTCATTTTAATTCTCTGAATAATACTTGTTACTCTAACATTTTCTGTTATACTTTAGACATCTTTATTTAAAGGCTCCATTAGATTTTTGTGAGCATTTCTTCATTTCATTAAATCAGAATAAATACGTGACCTAAATAAATGATTGGTAATTAAATAGGTAATGGTTTTATGTATATGTAAAAAGGCCTAGTTTCAAGAACGGACTTTGTAGGATGAAGGTGTTCAACTACCCATCAGTAAACACTTGATTGCATTTAATGAGTCTTGAAATCAATATGGAGCAGATTTACAAAGAGCACAAAGTTTTAGCCATCCATTGGGCCAACATTTATTGAGTAGCTCTTTTATGTAGTTTAGACAATGCTGTTTAACCAGAGTGACACAGTAAGCAAGTCTTTGAAAGAATAATATTGTCAGGGAATAAATCAGCAGTTTCCAACTTTGGTGCTTAAGCATCAACAATTCCCAATCATAAACCTTTCCTTTCTCCATCATGTAGCTGCCTGTGTTTTCTTTGCTCTAGCCCATCTACCTCTATCATCTTTGCTAGTATCTGTTTGTGATTTCCTGTAAATTGTTAGAATGTGAGTATATCAGCTACTATAGGAGGAATGCAGCCAGTTAGCCTGATTAAACTGCAGCTGCCCTGTTAGTTAGCTGCCCATGTACTGTATATAGGCATGCATGCTAGTTACTTCCTGCTGACCCAACTTGGAGTCTGTTACTGCACTTGGTGATTGTGATGCAAGGCCATCAGAATGCTGGGGCCAAAATGAGAAAGAGACAACACAGCTAAAAGGGGCTCTGGCTGCCTGGCTGCCAATGAGAATTCGAGAGGGGATATATATATATGTGTGTGTGTATGTGTGTGTGTGTGTGTGTGTGTATTCGAATTCTCATGGGAGATATATATATATATATATATATATTGCCCCATATCCATATCCACACTAAATGAGTCCACTGCTTGCTTCCTATCTGACTCCTGGAGTCTGTGTCATTGATGCCACGCCTTCTCACCACTACCCACAAGGGGTGGCCAGACAGGGTGACAAGCTACTTCTTTCAACTCTGTTGTCTGTGTTAGTAAACCATGGAGAAATACTTGCTGACTGACATAATGTGTTGCTACTATATCCAATTTTACCTGACACTTTTTTCCTATATGTCACTTTAATTAAATTGGGCCTTAAAAAAAAACCAAAACAGTAGATAGCCTTTTATTGAATAGTCTATGTCCTAGTAGCTCTAACATGCTATACAATATTTAATCCAGTTCTGTTTCAATTAATTAATTATATTTTATTTTAATATAATTATTAAATATATTATTTATAATATAATTAATTATAATATATATTATATTATTAAAATAGATTTTTTTTCTCATACAGTAGATCCTGACTATGGTTTCCCCTCCCTGTAGTCCTCCTAATTCCTCCTCACCTTCCTTTCCATCTGGATCTACCCCTTTTCTGTCTTAGAAAACAAGGAGATTTTTTAAGGGATAACAATGCAATATAGTAAAATGACACATAATAAGATGAAACAAAACACATTAAAATCTGATAAAGCAAACAAACAGAAGGAGAAGAGCCTAAGAGAAGACAGATTAGATGGAAACCCATTTGTTTGCACACTAAGGAATAACATAAAAACACTAAACTGGAAGCCATAATACCTATATAAAGCACCTGTAGGGTAAAAAGAAAGGAGAAAAAAGAGTAACATACACACATACATACATACATATACATATATATATATATACATATACATATACATATACATATACATATACATACACACAGATATATATGGCAAAGCCCTGTCATGACATTATGAGACAAGAAACCTCCAGAGATGCCATTGAGTTCATTCTGTTTTGGCCGGCTTCCCCCTCTGCTTTGTGACTCTGTGATCTAAATCCAGGACCTCATGGCTGTAAGCTAAGCAGTTTACCACTGAGCTATACCCAATCCTTTTGTATAGTTGTAGTATTAAAATGATGATAACTTGGAATAAACTCTTTAAGAATGTTTTTTTGTTGTTGTTGTTTTGTTTTTTTTGTAAATAGATACATAAAGTTGTATCTGGTTGTCTGGAGAAGAGTGTCCCACCTAGGCTCAGATATCTGTGCACTTGGTTTCCAGTTGGTGGTGCTGTTTGGAGAATTGGTGCACGTTTGCTAGGGGTAGCTTGTCACTAGGAATTGGCTTTGAGAGTTCATAGCCTTACCCCACTCCCAGTGTTCTCTCTCTGCTGTATGTTTTGTTTGAAAGTGTGACCTCTCAGCTTCCTGCTCCTGCCTCCATGTCTGCTGCTTGCCATGTCTCCTTGCTATAATGCCTTTGGAACCATAAACTTTGTGTTGTTGTTGTTCAGTGAGTCTCTTTAGATCATGTTGTTTTATCACAGCAACAAAAAGTAACTGGTACACTTGGAAAAACTAAATTTAATTAGCGCCCCAAGGCAAAGTAGAAAAGAAGGAAATGTGCTCAATTATGGCTTAAGGTTTACATGGTTAGAAGCGTTTGATCTCAGCAATGTCAGCTTCCTGTGTCTCTCTTGCTCCAAAGGTAATGTGCTTTAGCATACAGCTGAATTCTCACTCTAACGGCTTCCCCTCCAATGATGGAAAGATGGAGTTTAATTTGATTTGGAACAAACTGAAATGTCTCTCTGTGTTGGAAGACACAAGCGCTGTTGATTCTGGACCAACTTGAGCAACTTAGGAAAACAAAAGTCATTTTTTTTTTTTTTTGTAGTTAGTACAGAATTTTCTTTTAACATTGAGCATTTGACTACAAATGCTAGATTAAAGTTGGATTAAATTATTAAATTAATTTCTTAAAGGTTTTGCAAGATAAGTGTTTTGAAGCTCCAATTCAAAGACCATGTTTAGGAAGGTCTTTCATTACATTAATTTAAAAATAAGTAAAAGAAATAGGTCAGATTCAAGATAGAAATGAAAATCGCTTTAGGTTTTAAATTTGAGCATAATGTATGTTCAAGTGTGACAGCATTTGGATGATTTTATTGTGATTTTTCAATTATATTAATATCCAATTGACTCTGAATGTAGACCATTTGCCAGTTTTATTCTGTGTCCATAATTTTCATGCTGTGTATTAAGTACGAGACTTTGTATTGGACATGTATCTCTTTGCCAGTGACTTTTGTTGGGGAGTACACTCTCTACCTGTCTGGATACAAAAGGGAAGTTAAGGAGTATAGAATTCCTCAACTCTCTCTACCCTTCCTTCAGCTTCAGCTCCCTTAATGACTCACACAAAGGGTACTTCATAAACTCAAGTTCAAAGAAAAAAATTAGAAGTTAGTGTTGTATGTGGGTGACAGGCATTAACTTCTTTAAAAGTTAGGGAAGTACAGATGTTATATTGACAATGTGCTAAGTCGATGTTTCACAAAATTATGATAAGAATAAGAATAAACATAGGTTTTTTTTTTTTTTTTTTTTTTTGGTTTTTTGAGACAGGGTTTCTCTATATAGCCAGACTGGCCTCAAACTCACAGAGATCCACCTGCCTCTGCCTCTTGAGTGCTGGGATTGATTAAAGGCATGCACCACCACTGCCCAGCTCTAAAGGTAGTTATTAAAGGATAAATTAAAGAAATGGTAACTCTATTAATGTCAATTTAATTATCTAGTTAAAACATCTTAGTTTCATAGCTCTGGAAAATTAGTGCTTAGTTTCATAGCACTAAAATTTATGCATTGTACATTTTCAATGGATGAATTATTATGGATGCATTTGCCTATCAATAAAATGGTTTAAACAAAACAAAGCAAACAAAATTATTGACCTATTCTACTGGAGGTTTTGGTTAAAAATTGTCTATTCTAGCTGAAGGAAGAAATGGGATTCCATACTGGGGAATCTTTGCTGTACTGGTAGTTGGTGCCCAAGGAACATATAAAGATCTTATTGACAGACATTTGTGTATTTTAGCACCTACTGTCTAGTGAGTTCTGGTAGCTGACTCAATGTTGAAAAAGGCAGAACTCTTGGCTTTGAGCTTTCAACTTCTTAAAGGTGAACGGAGGTAAATAAAATAAAAGAAGTCCAAGTACTTTCAGTTTTGAAGATAATTGAGTTTTCCTTCTTCTGTCCTAAAGGTTTGAGTATCCCTACCTGTAATACAGGCTTTTCTTCTGATTCCCAGAAACAAAACAAAACAATACAAAACAAAATAAAAACACTTCCGTTTCCAAGTTCTGGACTAGATTTGTTCTTAGTGTTTTCTTTGTTTTTTGTCTACATCACAACAAAACTTTCCTTGACCCTCAAATTGTGGCTCTACCCTTTCATCATTTTAAGATAGAATCTCAATCAAACCATCTAATTTTGTATTTATTGTTCAGCCACAGTTAGCTATTAGTCATCTTTAAACTCATTTTGGTTTTCTTTTGTTTACCCTTTAGGCAAGTATTTTATATAAAGTAGTTTCTATTTTATATATAGCACCCATGTGCTGGAGAATGTGTAGTTTATGAATTGAATTTGGGGCTACTTTTATGAAAATATGGCACAAAATAATAACATAAAATGATTTTAGTTTTTGAGCAACAAAAATATTAGTGTTTTAGTCTGTTGATGTGAATGTTAATTAATTTTTGCCACCAACACCCACTAGTAATGTCTACCCAGCTCTGGGAATATTTCTTCATTCCAATCCAGTTGCTGTGTAACTATATGCAGTGCATGGTAACAGATGCAATAAAGTGTGACAATGTGCTGATCTTAAGTGCACAGCTTGGTGAGGGCTGCATGGTTCCAAGTATCCAGTCATTACTGACCTCTACAGTGACTTGTTTTGAATTCTGTCACCTCTACTCAATTTTGCTTGTTCCTTAGAGTCATTTAAAAATAAGTGCACAGCATTAAAATACCATTTGTATGTCCAAAACATTTCTTTCATAAGCTTTGGTTTTCAACTCTTAATTGTTATTTCCAAAAGATTACTTTAAAAGATATGGATGCATATGTACATGTGAAATTACTTATGGAAGACCTAAAAACTTATGATTGTGAAACTTCACTGGCTTATTTTGTCATTTCATATAATTCAGAGACTCTTTTTTAAAATATAACTTTAATAGTTAACATCATAAATATTTTCTCTTCCTGTCTTCATTTCTGTATTATATTTGAGAAAAGTTTAAACTCACAAGTTTCATGATCTTATGGAAATATATTTTTGCTAATTTTAATATTTAATTTGTATTAGATAGATGCTATCAGCACAAATTAGAATAGAAGCCACTAATGCTCAAATTGTAAACCAAATTAAGGGTATTTGTGTCATTATTCTATGGAACAATCTAGCAAGTGACTGATTTAAGTGATATAATTCTAACTACCGCCAGTTTGTTTGCTTGTTTGTTTGTTTGTTTTCTGTGCAAGCTGGTGGGTCTTTGTTTATCATATTTTTAAAAATACAAAGTAGATGAGGGATAACACTGAACATTTTTTGATTGCTGTTGTCCTTTTTACTGTAAAGCTGCTGTCCCCTGTAATGTAGCCTGAAGCACAGTAACTACAGAAAGTGTATATCAAATCCTCCATGTAAATTAGTACACATACTCATATGAATAAATATTTGAATAGAAATGAGGGAGAAAAGGACAAATTTCTCCAGTAAAAGAAATCCAAATTTTGTTCAGATTCTCCATCATGGAAGAAATAGGGTTGAATTTTTCTTTCTTAAAAAATATCGAAATGAGACCTAGACAGCAATCAAACAAGAGAATGCTGACTCTTTTAGCATCCTGATTAGGAGCACCACTAACAACGCCGGGTTTTTTTTGGATAGCATATTCTTTTAATATGACATGATGATAATAGAAGTTTATTCTGTGTCCTGGTAGTCACAGTCTGATTGTAAGGGAACAGCAAACTTTAAACAGAGATACCTTTTACAAAACTTTAGTCCAGAACTTTCCTGTACTGTTATGCTATCCACAAACAAGAAAGAGACAACCAGAAACAAACAAAAGGAAAAATAATAAAAACCCTGAGAAAAAAATCCACAAGAGAAACTCAGAGCAACCAACACATTGGCTAGGTATAAATACGGTATCTTGGAACAGAAGGCCTTTTGCCAAAACTAAGGAAATTTGACTAAGATCCTGGCATTGGTTAATAATGGTAACACTGGTTCATTAACAAAGCAGTGGAAACAGCTGAATGTTAACTCACTAATGAGAGACAAAAGCAGAACAGGTCAGAGGAGTGCTTTGGACTATCTCCACAGTTTTTGTAAGAACTCTAATTTCTCTCAATGAAATATTAAGGTTGTACATAATGACACATAATTGAGAAGAACAAGACAGATGCCAAGTTTAGCCGCCACCTCTCCTCTTTCCCCTCATCTAACCTAACCTTCCTCAGAACAATGCCGAATAACCAGAACCCTGGGTCTGAAAAAAAAGAAAAAAAATGCTCTCATAGCCTCAGTAGGACTCGAAAGTCTATTTACCTTTAATTATATCCCAGAACTTCAAAGATAAACGTTTGCCCATGCTCAGGAATTTTTAAAAGTACATCATAAATCTTAGAAAAAAAAAATCCTATCCCCCTAAGCTACTTTCCAAGAATTCTAATTACGACGAAGTGAAAAACCAGGAAGTCAACGGCTATTATTCACCTGCCTGCTCTTAAAATGATAGCTTTACATTCCATTATATCACATGTTTCACAAGTGGTAGAAAACAATGCTGTAAATCAACTTAAAGCGATTATTCCCAGTTTATGTTAAATAAAAGAGAAAAGCCATCCCTTTCCCCCCTTAAGCAGCAACTATTTGAGAATTATAAACAATGAAATGAAATTGTATTTACTATCTTTAGCAATGGATACAATTTTAAAGATCATGAAATACTTAAAATGTAGGACCTTAAGAAGCATAAACAGGTCATATTTTTAAGTGACATGTCTTGTTGAATATACTGAGCTTATGAAACACTGTTAAAATTTTCACATTTCCAACTTGATAACTCCAGAAGTAGTAACATGAAAACTGTATATTATATATATACCACACTTATCCTTGTAGACATACACACACACACACACACACACACACACACACACACACACACACACATATATATATATATATATATATATATATATATATATATATGCAAATGTGTAGCTAGTAAGTGCATATATCCTTTGCTTGCCCACACAAATTGTACTTGTTCTGGGTAGCATGAATTATCATTTGTTTTGTGGTGTTTTGCATGATTAACTTGTAAGCAATGAGATCCATGTATCTGAAACTTATTCAGAGTGGGCTAGTGCATATGTCTGTTGCTTCAAGTATGTAGTGCAGGCCTCAGGTGCCCTGTGGGTCACCCAGAATGGCCTCTCTAGTAGTGAGGCTGAGCTCTTAACTTTTAAAGTGGATTTACTTTAGTGTCTGGGTAAGTAGTATTTCTTGGGGATTGAATCGGAGATTGAACGCATAGTGCAAATGGTTACTGTGGAAGGGAGATTCTGTACAGTTGAGTCAGATGGTGAGAAAATCTCAGAGGGTAAGAATATCATAGACAAAACAGGAGATTTGCAGTCACGGGTTATATACAAATCTTGCCTTTAGTCCTTCAGTCTGTGTTATTTAAATTTGGTCAGCAACCTGGAGTCACATTTCAGTACACAGCTGCAAATTAAGAATAACCACCTTTGAATATGAAAATCAGCACAAAACAATTGCATGAAATACCTTACCAGGGCATCTGGTATACAGTATTAAAGTATCATTTTGCAGCTACCCATAGGCTTTTGCTCATTAACAGGGGGCATCAAAACAATGTCTGGCCTACACAGATGTAGCATCATTCATTGCTTAACAGGCATCTGCAGATTGCCACACTCTTAGCCATTGAGCAAGATTGAGTAATTCAACAAACTTGATGGCTCTATTTGAAATTGGCATGTACTTCTAGTTACAAGCCTACACCTAGCCATATCCAGTCCTTGTTGTCTTCATCCTTTTTGTGTGGCAGACTTTGATTCAGGCCACTGCATCATTCCCAGAGGAGATTTGCAATGCCATGCAGATTAAAACTAGCATAAGTTTCCTTGTTCCATTTTCTTTCAGATTAAATTTTTTAAAGATAGCCTCCACATGGTTTTCTTTTTAACTCTTAATTTTATTAAGCAGATATTTATTAAGTACCTGCTATACACCACCTGTTAGTCAGTACAGCATATATATTTGATCTTATAGAGCTTACCTTCCAGCAACAGAGACAAAGGTGATGCACACATGCCAAGCAGAAAATTAAACCATGATTCAGGCCTGGAAATCCTTAGCCCTGGTTAGCAGCTATGATTTAGTAGCCAGGGAAGACTTTGTTGAAGAGATGCATTTGAGCTTCAAGTGATGGGTTGGATTTTCTAGAGTATGTTTTTGTTCACATAGAGAGCATGTTTGAGCAACGCAAGATGAAAGAAAGGTTTTGTCTAATGAGGCTCAGAGAACCAATGGATTTGTTGGAGTTCCTCAGAGAAGCATGGGTGAGAGGTTATTCATGGCAGCATGGGTGGCTGTGGCTTGGGCACATGTATTATTGAAAATCCCATCCCAGACTGAGAGACAACACCATGAAGACATGGTTGGAGTGCTTTGCATGACAGTGGCAGACCAAAGAATCTCCAATCCCCAGCACTTGCAAAATGCTTATATATTCTCCAGGAGGAGTTTGTAAATCTTGTGAGGTTCTTAGGAGCTTCATGAGCCTCATGAGCTCTACCCCCTACCCTGGCTTCTTTCAACCCAGAGGAAATAGCTGTGTGACATTTGAGACTACATAGTGAGCTTCCCTGTCACACACAAGCACTATTATCCCCAAATGCAAGACATTTTCTTAATGTTTTTAAATTTTTCTGTCCAAGTTTATATCAGAAGTTTTTTAATTGTGCTGTATATGAATTCTTATTTAGATCTCATAAATGAGGAAGTGGTGTCGTGTGTGATTGATAAATGGTAGTTAGTTGTGGTAAGTGAATGATGGGTTTCTGTAACTCTTCTCAAAAGCTGTTCAATGTTCACAGTGGTTTAAGGAAGTATTGTTAGCCCTTGTCTCAGAGGTGTTAGGAGTTCTGTAAAATTTACTAATTTGCCTAAAGGCACAGTTAATGACTAATGGAGGGACTTTCAGTCCCAATCTCTTTCCCTTTCACCCAGGACTTTCATGAGAAAGTAGGGCACTGAAAAGATGAAAATCCAAGGTGGTTGCTAAGGACTTTAGTTCGCTGTGCTATTACATACCTGAAAGTTACCCATTAGCAGCATGTATCTAGTTTTAATTACATTTAATTCCAATTTTCTTTTAAATTATTCTGTAGTCTCATTACACCAGTATGTTAGCTGTGTCCATTTTAATTTACATAGTCAATTCCCACATTTTTATTTTTTGTTATTTTTGCTGTTTAAAGTTCATTGAAAACCTGGCTTTGAGTCACTAGCAAGACATTTTTCAGTCAGCCTTCTTAAAGGCAGATGTCATGTCAGTGCTGTTTCCCTCAGTCCTGCAAGCTATGTAAGACTTTATCTGTTCTACTTGTACTTTTTTCTTGTATTTAAAGTTAGTCTGGATTATAGCACAACTTGTACTGAATTGCTGGTTTAGCAAAAATTGGTTGTATATTCTGTTTGCTATTGTTTGAGGTCACGCACTTTGCATAAGTGGGCTTATTTCTCTTTTAATCATTTTCTTGGCATGTGTGCTATCTGAATTTTTCCACTGATCAGACTCATAAATCAAACTTCATCTTTTTGTTTTCGAGACAGGGTTTCTCTGTGTAGCTTTGCGCCTTTCCTGGAACTCGCTTTGGAGACCAGGCTGGTCTTGAACTCACAGAGATCTGCCTGCCTCTGCCTCCTGAGTGCTGGGATTAAAGGCATGCGCCACCACTGCCCGGCCTCAAACTTCATTCTTTCATTATGGGATTACTTACATCACTTTCATTCTCTATGTGCATGGATTAATTTCTTTAAAAAATTCTGAAGCAGATTTCACAGAATACTAAGATTTGCTGAACGGCACAGAAGATACTGCTTATGTTACTTTTGGAACTGTATGTCTAAAGTAGTTAGTGACTGATGTCACACATATAATCACAGCATAAACTGTCTGTAGCTATGTAAAAATAAGTTGAGGTAGGCAGGAACCAGAGTGTAGATATTGGTTGTGGCTTGCTAAGCTTTGGGGTTTCTTGTAAGAGTGTTTCTGCTAGGACCCACCTTGTGACTCATGGTTATGTTGATTCCACATCCAGTAGAGCAATCTCATGCCTCTTGCTTCTCCCAGTGTGAGCTTTCTCTGTCCTAATGAAGTTATTCTGGTGTCACTGTGAATGCAACATGTCCAAAAAGAAACATCTTTTATATTAATTTCAGTATCTTATTTGGTCTAACAATCAATGCAAGGTTAGTTATCTTCCATGCCCCTCTCCTTTCACATCTGTACAGCTTCATGTCATGTCCTCTCTTGAAGCCCTTGCTATCACTTGGGCCAATAACTTTTGTCTCTCTTTCCTGCTCTTCTGTAGTGCCTTTCAGTATCTTTCCCTTGGGCTGAGATCTTTAGTCCCTCTTTCCTGCCCTTTGGTAGCTCCCCCTTGAACTTACAGACTTCCTATGATCAGTCAGCTGGTTCCATCAGTGATCCTGATCATTACAGGGGCATGCTGAGTGCCTTTTATGACTTTCTTCATCTGCAGGAGCATTTTGTGGGATTTCTGAATAGCTCTAATGTCTAAGGCACCTGGGATCCCTGGTAAGAATATGGATTCTAGGTCTGGGAAATGGCTCAGCCAATACTGAGGCTTGTCCACAAGCCTGATGCCCTGAGGTAGATCCCTCTTCTCCTACACTGTGGAAGGAGAGAACCAATTTCTATAGGCCTCCACAGATGTGCCATGGAATGCTCACCACTCCAAGGTAAATAAATAAAAGCCAATAAGAGGGAAGAGTGTGGATTCTCGATATTTCTTCAGAGCTGTTGGATTAGAACTCTAGCAGTGACTGTATTGTTAAGAAACACCCAGATAAGCTAGGTGCTTAGTATAATTTGAGAACTTTCCATTGGTCACAGAAAGCACATGTCTTTGCACTGGTAGGGAAGACTAATTCTGTATTCATCCCCTTCCCTCTGGCTAGCCGAGTTACTCTTGTTCATCCTTTAGGACTATAATATGGCAACATTTCATTTTAAAGTAACACCTGTCACTTCCAGACTTCACATACTTCACATACTGCATGCTTTGTCTATTTAAAGCTTTGATGCAGTGTGGTCCTTTTTAGTGATGATGCTTCTGAGCTCAGGAGACTTTTAGTGTTACATATGACACAGTTCCTGACAGGCAGTGGGTCTTTAAAACATTTAAAGAAATGACCTTGCTCTTTTGATGATTGCATTTTTATTTCTGATAGAAAATGAAGATCAAACTTGGGCACAGAGAATTTCAACAAGAATTATAAATTAGATGTTTAGAGGTCAAGATTGGAGATGAGGATTCAATGAAAAGAGAGGTGATGGCCATCCTAGAATAGAGCAGACGGAGGAGTTGAATCTTTTAACAATTGTGTTCCTTTGGTCTATGTTTTTCATTTATTAATTTAATAGGCATAGACATATTTATTTAGGGATGTAGCTTATGGCCTTAGGTATAAAAATGAAGTATTTGGAAGATGGCAGTCAACTGGAATCCCTGAAATGATGGGGTTCGACTGTCATCTAAAGTGAGAAATGGAAAGTTTACAGTATGAAGTACTGTAAATGCAACTATTTAAAGAGAAGCTGAGAACTGAACTTAGGGATACATCAGTCAGACAAGAGGTAGTACCAGAAGAGTCATGCTTTTATTGAGAGAGGAGGTGGCATACAATGTCACATGGTGCAGAACAGTGACATAAAATAAAGATCAGAAGTTCTTTTGGATGTTGCAGTTAGAACTTCAGTGAGTAACATTAAAAGATAATTAATAGGGCCTTGGGAATAGATGCTATTAACTTAGGATATGCATAGCCAATGAAGGTGCATTGATTGCATTCCCTCTGCATTCCAGAAGCTTAGCAGAGAGCTGTAGTGTCCTACAGCAGTGCTGGACCCTATTTCTTTCATTGGTTTTAATTATGAAATATTTAACTCAAACATGCATACATACCAATGAGATGGAATTCCTAGAAAAACACAGCTTCTTTTAGCATTTAGAACTAGCATCCCCAGTATCCAAAAGGATAGGAGTGTGGATTATCTTCAGTTTTAAGTTGTGGGACTACACCTTAGGTAGAAGGAAGAGGGCCTCTTCCTATGGAATGTGAAGGAGAGGAAGTTGGAACTGCCATCGCAGACAGGCTGTGTACAAGTGAAAATGAGAGAGCAAGGAACCCAGGCCTGTGAGGTCAGTCATACCAGGCTGGGCTAGCCTAGTCTTAGTTATGGATCCTTGTAGGTTTCAATAGTCTACTTTACTTGTATTTTGCCTTAGTTTTTCCATATTACAGTCACAAACTATAAGAGGTTATAAACAGTAGAAATGTGTTTCTTGCTTTTTGGGAGGCTGTGAAGCTTTTGATTAAAGGGCTGGCAGATTCTATGTCTGGATTGGGCCAGGCTTCCTTCTGCATCTTTTGTATTTGGTACAAGGGTCAGATAGCTTTCCAGATTTGCCTTAAGAGGTCTCTCAAAGGGTCTACCTCCTAATGCTATCACACAAAATAGTTTCCACACAAACATTTAAGAGAGGGCATTGTACAGACTTTGCCATTCATATCTTCATGGAAAATGCCATGCTTTATTTCTTTACACAGAGGGTCTTGCTGTACAGACCACTCTAACCTTGAACAATGTTAATCATGCTAGCTTAGAATTCTCAACAGTCCTTCTGCCTCAGCCTTCCAAACGCTGAGATTAGAGTTTGGGCCATCAAAGACAGTGTGTTTATCATTTTGAGATTTTTGAGAAAGGATCCTCACTTCCTCACTCTATAGGATAGATTTATACTTGCTATGAAGCCTAGGCTGGCTTGGATATCTGGTGAGTTCTATCTCAACCTCCATGTTGGGATTGCAGGTATGAGACACGTGCATGCATTTCTTTCTTTTCAGCTTATGAATACACAGCATGTCATCCCTCCTATCTTAGTCACAAATCACAGGAAGAGCTTTAAGGGGCCAAGCTCGTGATGCTTCTGAAACAACGAGAAAAAGCTACTAACAACATTAATTACTCAAGGTCAGATTCACAAAGACAAATCAAATTAATGGCTTTTTACATATCTTATTCTTTAAACAATCTCCTCACCCTGCTTACTGAAACCACTAAAAATGTACATAGCTTATATGTGCAAAAGTGCTAATATACATTCATGCAAAAATTAAAGGTTAACTTTGGGAGAATATTCCTGCACGATTAAATTTGGAATGATGTGTATTTTATCATATCTTTACTCATGTTTTACGTAGGGGAAAGGACATAGAATTTCATGGTATGGCCATTTTTTTTGCCAGTCTACTGCAGGCAAAGTCTTGTGTCTACATATATCTGAGAGAAGGAGGAAGGGGGATCAAAGAAGGAGAGTCTAAAGAATGTTGAGTTCTAAAGAGTGGTTGTCACTACAGACAGAATGAATTCGAATATCCTCTGATAGATTTATGGTGGAGCCAGCTTTTTTGTCACTGAAAAGAATATGAGACCACTTTAGTTTAGTTTAAGTCAAAGGCTTTTCTGTTCATCTCATTTGTACCTAAAAATTGATACCAGTGGTTAAAATGCTAAATTAAATTTCTCTTGCTTCCTACTTTATGTACACCCCCAACCTTTTTAAGATTTCTTCATAGCTGGGTAGTGGTGGTGAATGACTTATACCTTAAATCGTAGCAGTAGGGAGGCAGAGGCAGGGGATCTCTGAGTTCAAGGCCAGCCTGGTCTATGCAGTGAGTTCAAGGACAGCCAGGGCTACTAAGAGAAACCTTGTCTTGAAAAACAAAGAAGAAAAAGAAATTCTCAATATGACAGCAGATATTGATGGGCCTTCTTTACCAACAGTATAAGATTCTTATAAAGAAACCATTTCTGTCCCAAACCATGCCACCTTCTCAGCAAATGGTCAACATACATTCTCTTCTTGGATCAATTTCAAGTCTTGAACTTTTCCTCTTAAAAAAAAAAAAAAAAAGAAAAGTGAAAGTCCACATCTATAACTGCTCAGTAAGCATCAGCTTTGTGTGTCAGGGGCTGAGTGTGGTGGGGGCTGCCTGTGCTTATCCTGGGCTTCTAGTGCCTGAAAGACTGAGTGACATTCTCTGTTCTCTTCCTTTCAGTTGATAAAGACAGTTACTTGCTGTTAAGAGAGCACAGTGGTGTCTGCAATGTTTTCCTCTATTTTTACCTTTGTTTTATTTGCAAAGCCAGCGTGGCGCTCAGGCCCTTTCGTGTATACACATTAGGCCAGAGTTACCCCCTTGTCCATTTTGAGCTTTTAATGTACAATTAATGTTTTATGCATGAATTTTCTAATCATGCAACTTAAACTCAATTTGTTTACATTAAATACTTATTGATATACTAAATAAAGCTTTATGTTTAAATTCATCATAATTCGTAATAACAGTTGTCATCATTTTGTTGACAGTGGTAACTGGTATGGGATGGAGGAACCCAGCACAGAGGATATTTTCCTTTACAATCTAGTCTTGACAGCTGTGTGCTCAAGAGCAAGGGGGTCCCTTGATCCACAGGTGCAGCTTCTGTAAACTGATAATACTGTTAACACTTAGTCCAGGAGAATAAGTGAGGATGTGAGTCAGTGTATGAACACATCTAGTATGCCTATAACTGTGAATGATATATTTACAGAGACTCACTGAGAGCTGATGGTCCTCATAAACAAACTCCATGACAATGATTTCTAGATGTAATTCTACAAACTTTATGCTTTAGACTGCTAAGAATTGTTGAATTATCCTTTACAAAATCCTCAATTACTCCCTGTATGTTTTTAAACAATGTAGATGGTAAAAGTTTATTAGACTTGATGTGTTTGTTGCTTTCAATAATATTTAATTAACCAGGATCCCTTAATCCTGGTATCTCTTTCTTTGAAGTTTGTAGTTAAAATATTACAGTCATCTAATCTCACTTGATTTCTGTGCAAGTTTGGCTACATTAGCTTGTTTTGATTCACTCTAATGAAAATGGATTAATTATTAATACAGCAGAGCTAACCTTTAATAGGTTTGCTGTCTCAGTGAATCATCACTCAGCTCTTTTGTGGCCTTATTAACTTTTCTGTTTCTCTCTTCTTTCCTGCTTACTCTAGGTCTTCCTGTGAGTCTAATCTCATGCTTTGTTCAAAGTCACTTATGTGCCATATACACAGATATACACACACGTGGAAATACATTGTGCATATGTGTGGTGTCTGTGCGTGGTCCTGGGTGTGCAAACGTGTGCAGGTTGCACAAGGGTGCCAGAGGTCGATGCTGGCGGCCATTCTCACTTCTCGTCTACAATATTTTATTTTTTGGGACAAGATCTCTCACTCACCTTGGAGCGTGTTAATTTGAGTAGACCGCTTGGCCAGTGAACTTCAGGCACCCCAGTTCCCCAGAGCTGAGATTACAGTCTCAAGTTGCTCATTTCAGCTTCTGTGTTGGTGTTGAGTGTCTGAACTCTGATGTTCATGTTCTCATGACAAGCAGTTTTACTGGTCTATCGTCTCAGTTCAGGCCACATGTTTGTTAATCTCTTTGAGGAACAGGTAGAATCTATCGTTTTTGGCAACAGTGCCGGGCATAGAGGTTCTTTCCTATTGGTTGTTATATATTGTGCATGTAAATATACTTAGATTTGAGGGGTAGGTGAGATGGCTCGGGGTAAGATTGTTTACTGCCAAGTCTAAGGACTTGAGTTCAGTCCCTGGAACTCACATGGTTGAAGGAGAGAAACAATTCCTGCAAATTGTTATTTAAATGTAAAATGGTAAAATAATAATAATAATAATAATAATAATAATAATAATAATACCAAGGACAATACCAATGGACATGTCAAAATGGATGGGGCAAGACCACAAGGCCCAAACCTTATAGAAAAACCTAAAGGAAACTGAAGAAGGCTGAAAGCAGGAGAGGTGTTTCAATACCAAATGGTCAGACCTGAACAAGTACTTTATACAGACTGAGCATGTGTATTGAGGAAGATATATGTGTATATGTAAATGCATAGAATAACAAATAATGAATAAAAAGAAGCAGTGAATTTGAAGGAGAGTGGGGAGGAGTGTGTGAGAAGGTTTGAAGGGATAAAAGGGAAGGGAGACATGTAATAATCATACTATAATCTTAAAAATAAAAAGTAAAATAAAGTAGAATTGTAAGAAAGTATTTAAACTATTTTACATGTTTTGGATTGTACTAAAATTTGAGATTATGTAGCTATAGAATATTTTGAGAATTAAGTGAGCAACACATGCTACTTTTGCCTGTTTTTATCTTACATCATTACTAGTAGAGATCCTATGTAGTACCTAATGCATGTAAGCATGATGATGTCTATGGCTGCACTGGGGGCGTCTCCTATATCATTTAAAAGGTAGTGGAATCTGCGAAAGGAACAAGAAAAATGTGCTATATTGTCTAAATTCAAAGAACGTATACTTTACTCAAGGACACTATAGTAACAAAGAAGAAATGGAAATAGCATCATATGATGGCATACTAGTGTGTTTGCAGAATTAGTAGACTGTAAGAAGGGGCTGTGAAAATCTTGAGGGTAGTAACAACTAGACAAGGTTCATTGATAAATATTATGCTGGATCTAAATACAGAAAATTAGAAAGAATCTGTGCCTGAATCAATGTATCCAAAGTGACTAAGAGCCTGTTGCTTTTTATTTCACTTTCAGCATTAATATTTTAGAAAAAAGGCTAATGATTTATTAACCAGTCCTTTTAATTTCCTTTTTGATAGAATTTCAATTATGCCCCAACTTCATGCTATCAATTTCATGTTTGCACATACTGCCTATAAATAAGATTAATTGGCTTTGAATGCATTGTTTTGGAAATTAAAATGTTTTTTAGGATATGATTAATTAGTTTCTATGCCTATTGCATCCACCAGTGGAGGATCAGCCTTGCTGACATGGGTCATTCACAGCAACAAACACACAGAGGTAATGATGCAGTGTTGTTTGTGGAAAGATTCACTTGCTTATGCCCAGCATTTGTGAGTGTGTGTGTAACTGAATAATTAGTTTGTCCAGTTAGAAAAGTAATGTAATAATACAGGGTATAATGTACTATGTTATTCAATTTGGACTATAATTAGATTATTTATTCCTCCAAAGGCTTCAAAATAGCCCAACAATAGGTCAAGATTAGGAAAACAAAACAATTACTTAGAATTGTCCAGAGGAGGTTACTAATTCAACATGCTTGTTGCTAATTAGTGTGCCTTTGCTGATGTAGGGATGAATTTAGGTATAACTGTCCTGTCAGCCATAGGTTAAGCAATGGATAAGCTAGCTCAACAATGGTTTCTCAGTTCCTGCTACATCTTAAGCACCTTGGCAGTACTAAAAGGTACATTTTACATTATGGTGAACATCAAGGAAAATGCCATGTAAATCAAGGCCATTAACTTTCCTGTGAGAGAAAATGCAACAGTCAGTATGATTTTCAAGGATGATTTTAAAAATAGGATGTGTCTATGTAAATATAGATATAACTGATATTTCCCCATTACGATGTCAGTTGAATTTGAGTATATAAAGTGTTCATTTTTGCCACTATGGCATTCATTTATTCAGCTCATTACTGATCAGCTAAGCATAGAAACTGACGCACTTAGGTCCCTGTTATGGCTTCAGTAAAATTAATAAATTATTGATTTATTTATCTGGTTTGTTTGACACAGGGTTTCTCTGTATAGCCCTGTCTATCCTGGGTAAACCACTCTGTAAAACAGGCTGGCCCATTCAGAGATCTGCCTGCCTCTGCCTCCCAAGTGCTGGGATTAAAGGTGTGCACCACCACTGCCTTGCAAAATTTATTTCTAATGGTGATGAGCGATCTCATAAGTAAATGTAGCGGGGCTTTTTTTATTTATTGTACGTATGGAGTCTGCCTTGTTTTGCTCACAGGACTGAAAGTTAAAGTGTATGGTTCTCACTTCATGTAATAAATAAAAGTAGTCATTTTTGCATTAAAAACAACATTTTAATTGTATCTTAAAATTTTCTGTTAACTATTTTTTTAACTATTTACAAAGAAAAAATTTAAAAAAAATTATAGCAGATATGGTGCGTTAGCTATTTTTGCCATACAGCGACAAAATCTGACAGAAAGAAGGGAAGGATGTTTGTTTGTGTTGAGGGTCTTAGAGGTGTTTCAGCTTACCATGTCAGCATTCACGGTGGCCTGAGAGCAAGGCAGATGCCTCTCTAACATGTAGTGCAAAGCAGAGTAACAAGCTGGGAAGGGGGCAGAGATAGTCTCCTGAGGCCTGATGGAGATCTGCTTCCACTAGCCGGGTACCATGTCATAAAGGCTTTACAGCCTTTGAAATAACATCGTAGCTAGGGGCCAAGCATTCACCATGTGAGCCACTTTCAGACAAGAGCCTATGGCTTTTCTTTTTCTAAATATTGGGTGTTAGAGTACCAAGTACACGGTTTAGGCCAGTAGGCAAGAAGGTTGTGAGGTGTTAGGTAATGAACCGTTGTGGTGTGGGCAGCAGTTGGTGAGGACTTCATCCGATAGGTGTCAAGTTGTGCAGTTTTTAAACCAAAGCATTAACTAAGAGGATTTAGTCCTTTAAAATACCAGCAAGGACATAGTCGTGAGAACCCGCAGGCTGACGCAGGAGGAAATAGCCTGAGTGCCAGCTACCTAGTGCTCCACCTGTAGACAATAGCAATGGGGCACACATACCTGAGCAATGGGAATGATGTCACCAGCTCTTGCTGAGAAATTACAAGGTCAGCAGAAATCCTTTGTCTGAATGGCTCAGTTATTGTAGTTTTCTCTAAGAACAGTGTCTTTCCTTTTCTACCTTCTTTTGAGACAAGGTTTCTTTGTGTAGCCCTGGTTGTCCTGGAACTAGCTCTGTAGACCCAGATGGCTTCAAACTCAGAGATCTGCCTGTCTCTGCCTCCCAAGTGCTGGGACTAATGGTGCTGTGTGCCATGATGACTAGCTATATTTTTACATTTTTATCTCTTTTAAAATTTATTATGTATAGTAGTCTTTTTACCCCTGAACTATTCCCACCATAGTTATCCCTGTAGATATTCATATTATGGGGTTTCTCAGTTTATACTTTTTATGAATTAGGAGAATGTTTTATCATGTAATTTCATTTCTAGTTGAGAGTTTGGATAAGAGAGATGGTACTGTCAGAAAAAAAATAAAAATTGAAGAATCACAACATCAAAAATATAAACCCTCAGAACTGTTTATGGGGGAAGGAATCATTAATTCTTTCTGGGATTCATTGAATTTTTGCTGCCTGTGAGCTTTAATACCTGAACTGTGAAACATGTAACACTTTTGTTAATGATACCTGAACTAGACTGCCATCTAGAAAGGTGATTGAGTACCTTTGTTGTTGTGACATCTGCCACTATCATTTTCTATCACTTACTGATCTTTTTACCTATTCTTTTCTTTACCCTATGAGGAAGGTATTATTTACCAAGTTCTACAGATAAAGCTTCCAGGTCAGAGTTCAGTTGTGCGCTTAGATAGTTGGTACCACAGCATCTGTGTCTACTCAGGATGGTTTTCAGAGCTCGCTTTAATCCTTTCCAAAACTCCCACTGAGAGATGAGTAAATACAAGACCACTTTGTCCATTGTATCCAAATAAAATAAAATCTCTGCTCATTTTTTAATACATTATATTTGTGTTTTAATTTTACACATCAGCCATGGGTTCCCCTATCCTCCCCGCTCCCGCCCCCACTCTCACCTTACCCCCAGCCCCTCCCCTCCATTCCTATCTCCTCCAGGGCCAAGACTCTCCTGGGGATTCATTTAAACCTGGTGGATTCAGTACAGGCAGGTCCAGTCCCCTCCTTCCAGGTTGAGCAAAGTGTCCCTGTGTAAGCCCCAGGTTCCAAACAGCCAGCTCATGTACTAAGGACAGGTCCTGGTCCCACAGACTGGGTGCCTCCCAAACAATTCAAGCTATTCAATTGTCTCACTTATTCAGAGGGCCTGATCCAGCTGGGGGCTCCACAGCCTTTGGTTCATAGTTCATGTGCTTCCATTTGTTTGGCTATTTGTCCCTGTGCTTTTCCAATCTTGGTCTCAACAATTCACACTCTTATAGTCCCTCCTCTTTCTCAACAATTGAACTCCTGGAGCTCCACCTGAGGCCAGGCTGAGGATCTCTGTATCTACTTCCATCAGTTATTGGATGAGAGTTCCAGCTCGACTGTTAGGGTGTTTGGTCATCTGATCACCAGACTAGGTCAGATCAGGCTTTCTCTCTCTCGACCATTGCCAGCAGTCTTCAGAGGATGTATCATTGTGGATTTCTGGGGACCTCTCCAGCACTCTGCCTATTCCTGTTCTCATGTCATCATTTATCATGGTCTGTTATTCCTTGTTCTCCCTTTCTCATTTTTATAGTGTCATTTGCAATATGAGTTCTGATTTAAGTTTTTTCTGAGTTTTTCAATCATAAAAATTTTTAATATTCAGCAACATCAGTGGAGAGCTCATTTTTAGTGGAAAATGAACCCCCACAGCTAATACTTTGTCTTTGACATTAATGGCTGGTGGTTTACTCAGTTGCCACCATTTCTCAGCACAGATTAAGGAGGGGCATGACTCATATTGGATTGCTGAATCTGCACTCAACTTATATATCTGAGCACTGTAAAAGTTTGATAAAAGTTTAATCTGAAGTCGTCTCAGTTTATCTGTTGGTACTAGCTGGGTGAGAGTCACTATTCCTAAACACTCCATCAGACTGGAGACTGGCCTTGGCTTTGGCAGTCCTCACTGAAAAAGGTTTGAATATTAACTGAAGATAACTGATGCTTGTCTTAAAAACTTTGTTCTGATCTTTTAATCTTCTGAATTAGTTTGCAAGTAGAGTTTAGCATATATTTTCATCAGATCACTGTGCTTTTGCCACATATATGTACATATATATATATATATATATATATATATATATATATATATATAATTTACCAAATGAATATATAGTATATATACATACACACACATATATACAAACATATACACTTTACCAAATGTATAAATTTGGGGATAGGAGTAGCAATACTAAAATAATACTTTTTAAGAAATATTGCATTGTATAAGATGCTTTTATAATTTTATGTTATTGTGGCAATATTTAGGTACACAGTGTATAGTTTACTAGTGTAGTTCTATAGTGGCATTTTAGCAACACTTTCATTTATTTTTCATTTTATTGTGTGCTAAGTTCTTGGTACAAGAGCAAGAAATCTTGTTTCTGTGTCTAGGGTTTCCCAGTTTAGTGACAAATAAACCCACCAAAACATTGCACATGTCCTTTGGATGCATGGGAAATAAGTCTGAACCTCCAGTAAGTCAAGAGTCTTGGTGGTGGCAGGCCACAGGAGCTCCTGAAGTCACCAGAAAGGCTTTTCCTGGGTCTGAAAGATGGAAGGCATGGGCCAGGCAGAAAAGTACATTTGGCAGCAGTGTGTGCCAAATGCTGAAGCAGCGGGTCCTGGGATTTTTGATAGATAGTCACTTGACTCAAGTAGATGGGGGCTATAGTTGGTGGATCATTATTTATGGATTACCAAGACTCAGAGTACGGGGAGGAACACAGTGTGCCAAATAGCAGTTGGACCTTTTCCGTCCTGGCCATTCTATCCTCTGAATATTGCTTCCAACTCATCCCTCTTCCCACTGCTTCTGTCACCACACCTGACACACACGGGTTCCAGACCAAGGACTGGGAAAATGCAGTCAGACTGCACGTATGAACCCAGATAACTGGCATCGTGCCTTAATTTAGAAGACCTGCTTAAGGATTGATGAATAAAAATACCATTAAGCAATTAACCAAATAACCAATAAAATGACACAAATTCTATTACACGCAATAAATTACAAATTAATTTAATTTATATGTAAATATTTATATATAAATTTAAAAATTCACCATTTTTTTCTGTCATCCAACATTTGGAGCTTTGTACATTTTAAAAACACACATATATGTATGTAACAACAAATGATGAAAAAGATGTCAAGAATTTGAAAGAGAGCAAGGAGGGGTGTATGGGAGGGCTTGGAAGGAAGAAAGGGGAAGGAAATGCTGTAATTATATTAATCTCAAAATAATATTATAGTTAAAACCTGTAAGCACACAATTTCAGCTATAGTCAATCCTACATAAACAAACCTGCAAAGTTGCCATTTAGATGTACACTTGCCCTAGAATCTCTTCCTCATGAAAGAAAACTGACTGCTATTAAAAATTGAGCAAACCTCAAGATCAGAAATTAAAACAGAATGGTGCTGGCCAGCTACAGGTCTGCTTTGAGTTCTGAGATGTCTAAGCTTGGCTGCCCTGAAAGGTTCTGGGGAAGTGAGTTGCATGGAGCTCTACTGGCTTAAGAACTTCAAAAACAAACAAACAAACAAACAAAACAAAAAACAAAAAAACAAAAACAAAACCTGCATTACAGGCTCACATTTGTAAAATATAAACCCTATGTACTTCATCATTACCTGTACATGTGGAAAATAGCTATTAAGTACCTGGAGCTTAAAGAACTGACTTGAAACCCAGTTTTAACAGGCAGGCTAAGGACTTTTTGCTTCCATGTATCATGACAATAACATCCTTTCTTTCTGAGTAATTCTGGCATACTCTAAGAGATGCCTGACACCTTACATAGGTATTTATGTTAGAAAGGACAAAATGTGCTATAATCAGAGGGGGGATTGATATGCAGATTTGAAGCTTAGGGATGTTACCACACCTGTGTGGGAGATGTTGTAGTCACAATGGGTAATTGGTTACCTAAAAGGATGAGAGGAAAGTAACAATGGACAGTGTTAAGAAATCACAGCTAAGGGGAGGCTAGGCCTCCATCTGGGCATGAAAATTAGATTTCTGAGGATAACAGCTTTGAGTGAAAGACGGGAAGTTTGTAATCCTCCAGGATGGAGTCTGCATCCTTTTCTGAGTTCCTTATCACTCAGTAGGAGACACATAGAATGCTTATTCTTTCAAAGTTCTGAGGGGCACTCACAGAGGAATCATTAGCATGAGGTGAAATTCAACATTAGACCACTCCATAGGAGTAACTTGCAGTGTCAAGGTAATGGACAGACTTTTAACGTTGTTTTTGTTTTGTTTTGTTTTGTTTTCCTATTTCTCATTCCCTGAGCATATAGTTCTTGGTTAAGCAATACCTTCACTAATTGTGTGAAAGTTACATGTGTCTGGTTTTCCTCTACAGCACTTTAAATGCTTAACATACGCACCAACCAGAGGCCAATAAACTAATGGGGAAGAAATGTTAAAATGACAAATGATAAATATAAAAAGGATATGTTGATACATCCAAGGGCATGAGAATAAAACTGAGTGAAAACCTGAATTGCAATTAATGCAAATCTGGAAAATGAAAATGCTATAGGAAGAGTGAGAGCAACTTAACAGTTAAAAGTGTCAATAAAAAGGTTAGTTTTTAAAGTGAGGAAATTCCAAATAAAGACTTCTGGATGATGCACAAGCAGAAAAATGCTTCTGGATGTGGTGGGAGCCAGGGTCCGAGCTTTGCCTACAAGCGGAAGTTCCTGGTTGGCCTGAAACCCCATTTCTTTAGGGCTTGATGAATCTAAGTCAAATTGCAAATGTTTAGATAGCACAAACGTGTGCACCAAGTTGAGCTACATAGCAATGTGTGTGTAGTGGTAATTGATTAATTATAACAAGATAAAGCTTATATTTTGAGATACGAAGTTTTCTTCGCCCACATTTTATTCTTTAGCAAGATGCATGTGATATTTCAAGTAAATATGAAATGAAGATAAGAGTGTCTGTCCAATGTTAGCACTAGAGCAGAGTTGAGATCTCATTACTTAATCCCTGGCAGCAAGCAAGCTCTACTGTATAGACCCTAGGGGCCACAGGAGCTCTGTCACAACTGGCATGAATTTGAATGACTACAGCCTTGGGGAATTGTGTGTATGACCTTTGGACATATTTAAACATCCTGTTGATATTTATTAAGAAAATGTTTTCTAAAAGTGATTGGTATATAAACATTTGTTTTACTCTAAACTGTTTCAAAGCATCATAGAAAACCAATTTTTTTCTATTTTTCCTTTATCAGTTTTCTCTCAAATGCACATGTCTCTTTTTTCTTGATATAAGAATGGGTACTTAAGTTTTTCTTAATTGATGGAGGCTTGATTTTTGAAAAACATTAATAATCTTTGATAATACCAATTTACTTATTAGCTAGAACTAATGAAAACCATGTGATTTCTGGCAAACTATAGAAACATTAATATCTAATCAAATTCATGACATGTCATTCTGTGAACATCAATATTGTTGCAGATGGACAATGGCAGAGAGATACGGCAGACCTGTGCTCCATGCATCACTTGTAAAATAAGCAAAATGAAAGGAAATCTCACATTTGTTAGGTTAATGGGTTTCTAGCCTATAAATACATGAATAATTTATACATCTCTATCAACTTTTTACATTAACACTAGAGAATGATGCTCATGGGTGGTCATAGACATTTTCTCCTAACCTGGTGGATGTATGATAAAATGTGTAAATACATAAATGGTTGGTTCTCTATCAGTAAGTAATATGGCTCTGTTTTAGGGTACATATTTGTATGCGTGTGCACATACCGACAGAAACTCTAACAGAGGATTATAACTTACAATGATTCTAGCTGCAGATGATAAGAGATCCCAAATGTGTGTCTCATAAAATAAGAAGACTAGAATTAAGATAAAGGGTCAATTTGAGGACATAATGATGGCATCGTTGGGCTCATGAAACTTTTCCTCTCATCTTTTTCTACCTTGAAGACTCAGGCTTGTCCCAGCCAAGTCCAGACTGGAAAAATTGAGCTTTTCTACAACCACATCTTTGTGTCTTTGTAAAGCAACTACTCTGTCATTGGCGAGGACAGGATCCCATGGCTTCACTCAGAGCAACACTCCCTGAGGAGACTTGGACTAATTGTATTTGCCATAGCTGTATGTTATGTAATTGTACTTCACCACTGGACCTGGAGTGGTGTTTAGCATTTCTTAAGACATGATCCTTTGAAGACAAGACATAAAATTGAGATTTTGTCAACTGATATAGAGAGTTGAGTTGGTGATAAAATTGTGTCTGAAACATATTAATTTAAAATGTTTTCTATAACTTGCTAGACAATAAAATCTTCCCAAAAATATAGAGTTAAAAAAATCTCCACTAGATGCACAAGTCTTATTACAAGAAGCAGGGTGCTACAGCAGCTGATTATTTTGTCTCTGTGAGCATTCCACGCATTGTGAAGTAGTCTGTGTTTGTTTACAGTTTATTGGCAATGCTAGTCTCTAAACTGTATCTTCAGATTACTGTAGGATTAGTTATACTGTGCTTGTGCTTGAGGTTTGGACCTGAAGTGTCTCTTTTGCTCCTGGGAATTCCTAAAAAAATGCTCATCTTGACTCTAGCTTGTATCAGTAAATTTTCTCTCATATTTTAGGAGAGTAGGAAGATTTGAATTGATTTGGGATATTTGACCTTGGGGACAGAACAAAGTCATCTGCTGTACTCACCTGTCAAGTGAGTGAAGTTTCTTTCTGTTGGTGTCAGACACTTGACCCTAAACGTTCTGCCCACTCAGCCACATCTATTGCAGTCACAGAAACAAATTATAAACTCTGTATATTGTAGCATACTGTCCTTGCATATGCTTGATTTTATAATCTATTTCTCTTAAGAGACAAGAAGGATAAGAACTCTTCACATTTTACAAATGTTGCATATTAACTGAATTCAACAGAGGTTATTGAATATAAAGCAAAAGAATCTGATGTTTGTTGTGGACTCTAAATAGATTTAAATGCAAAAGCAGTATGTGAGAGCTGGGCAGCACTCGCTGAACCCTGCAACCATTGCGTTTGCTGCTGCTTCTATACAGAGTCTGCATCCACATTTCTCTAAGGATGCCAAGGCTGAATTTTAATGAGAACCAAGACCTCAGCGGTTAAAAGAATACCGCCATAATTGGCATAAACAATAAGCATCCAACAACTCTTGGAGCAACTCACAGCTATTGCATTTCTTATATAACTTTATTTATGTATTGGCACAAATAAAGAGACATAGTCTGGCTATGTAGTCCAGGCTGGTTTTGACTCAGGATCCTCCTGCCCCAGCCTTCCAAGTACTGGGATTACAGGTGGCTATGGCTGCACCTGGCCATGTAAATTACTTTATAAAATAAAAATAAGAGAACAAAGTCAAAGGATAGATATGAGGCATACACCAGTATAGTAACTGAGTTTCTTAATTTGTTCTCTTTATGGAATTAGCAACAGAGGCCTTAATAGACCAGGTACCATGTTCATGTTGCATCCATAACCAGAGAGCAGCGAGAGGTGAACACTGGTTCTTGTCTCTATTTTTCCTTTATCATAGTTCCAAAACTCTAACCCATTTACAGAGCTGCTTACATCCAGGTTGGGTCATATTTCTTCATTTCTGGAAACATTTCTGTTGGCATACCAGCAGCCTGTTTCCATGGTGATTCTAAGTCTAGTCAAGTTGCCAATGAAAATTTACTATCACACATGATCTATCATAGGATAGAGTCACATATTTATTAATTTATAATTCACTATAGCACTTTTATTGAGCTAGTTTCTTAACATTTATGGAGTGTGGGTGTATTTAGATATTAACAAATTGAATTTTGTAATGTGTTTTGAATTAAACATTAAACTTTCTCTTTTTCCTTTGAACGTAAGAATAAAAATGTTTAGAAGGTACTTAATATCACCAAATAAAACACTAAAATACGGAAATTTCTCCTGCCTTTACCTTCCAAGTGCTGAGATTGCAGTTACTTACCTTCAGTTCCAGCTCAACTGTGTGTTTTGTGTCATGAAGAAGCATGATCCAACCATTATTTTATTTATTTTGACCCAGATACTTCACTGTTTAAGGTTTTACCTGTTGGAAAGGATCACTTATTTGTGAAAGGCTAGCTTTCTTCTAGTGAGCAATATGTAACTTCTGCCAGGCTGGAATCTGGGTATTAAGATAGAAGCATGCCTTCCAGGAAGAAGGGATCTGATTTATTACCTCCCCACTGAATTTCTGTGGACTGACCTTGGAAACCATGAAATGCCTTCCACACTAGCTCTCCTTCTTATCTTTTTTTTTTTTTTGACTAGGAAACCACCCTAAGCCAGACCTTAGAAATTTTTAACATTTTAGCAACAACAGAGAGAATTACTGCACAAAGATTGGAAATGCCTATACCAAACACAGAGGAAGCACAGCTTTCCTCGCCTCTGCCTATGTTGTCCTTGTTTCCCTCCTGATCAGCCTTAGCTCTCCTTCTTGGAGGACAGGACCTTACAGAATGGAAGAAGTATTCATGATCCACAGGCAGTTACCTGATCTTAAACCTTCTACTAAAAGCAGAGTCCTTAGAAAATTCCTAATGCTCAATGGAGACAGACAGAATTTAACTTCCTTTGCAAGATTAACACAGGAACAATTTGCCAGTCAGCTCACACCCATGGGTGGAAATGCATCCAGGATGGACCAAAAATGCAAAGCAAAAGTGGCAGAAAGCTGTGAAGTAGTACAAAGTCCCTGAAATATTCATTCCAGTTAAGATGATATAGTTAGCTGTACTTCTAGTCAGTTGACATAAACATTTAGAAGATAACATTAGGTACAGTTCACACACACACACACACACACACACACACACACACACACAAACAAACAAAAAAAACAGAGTTGAGGATAAAGAAGTAATTTTTGTTTTGTTTTGTTTTTCGAGACAAGGTTTCTCTGTATAGCTTTGGTGCCTGTCCTGGATCTCAAGCTGTAGACCAGGCTGGCCTCGAACTCAGAGAGATCCACCTGCCTCTACCTCCCGAGTGCTGGGATTACAGGTGTGAGCCACCACCGCCCAGCCAAGAAGTAATTTTTATGAAAACAAAATTACCCATTTTTCACAGATAAATTTTATATTAAAGAACAATAATGTTGAAAATGAGGCTAGACACATAAATTGCTAGTCTTTTTGCTGATGTTGAGATGATCAAAGAGATGGGCTGATTCTTCTGGCATTCTGGATTGTCCTTGATTGTTGAAGCAACACACTCATAGATTTGTTAAGATGTGCTTCAGCACTTACACTATTTTGAAAGAGGACACAGTTCTTTGTGCTTTGGAACTGTGATGAAATTGTTTTCTTGTTTCAAAAATTTAAAAATGTGCTAAACAATATGAAAAGCTTCTAAGTTCCACAACTTTGATAAAGACACTCACCCTACTCCATTGTCCAAAAGACAACTTGTGGTTATAGAGTTCAAGTATTTGCTAAGGTCCTCATTAGAAGTTTTACCTCTCAAGGAAACGATTGCTGTTACCATCTTCTGTTGTAGGAAGCATACAGGAGTTATATTATAGGGAAGTTGTGATGACAAAGACCTTGAGCAATGTATAAAGGTGACTTAAGGGGAGTGTATGTGTGCGTGTTCATGTTCACATGTGTGTCTATATGGACATGTCTGCATATCAATGTAGAGGCATAGGTCAATGTCAGATGTTTTCTCCAGTCTCTTCTCCTATCTATATTTTGGGACAGATCTATCCATTTGGGTAGACTGGCTGCCTGTGAGCTCCAGAGTCCTCATGTGTCCACCTGCCCAGTGCTAGCATAGGGAGAGAATGGAGCCGAGCCTGACTTTTTCCATGGGTCCTGGGGAGGTGAACTCAGGTTCTCAGCCTTTCATGATGAGCACGTAGAAGCTACCCCACCTCTCCAACCCATGAATGATGTCTTTATTGTCTTTCCTGTCCACGACCTTTCTTTCTTGTTTGGCAGCGCACCTATTCTGCCGACCTGCTCCCTAGTAATCCTCTACAGATCGGTTTTCTCATCTGGGTAATGGAGGATTAAATAGTACCTGCTCGAAAGTGTATTGTGAGTGTCAGACAGAAGAAACAACACCGACTTAGAGCGTGTCTAGTCCCCGAGGAACACTCAGTCCCTATAAGCAGTATTGCTGGTGGTGAAATTTGCTCATTGCGGAAGAACGTAATGTCTGTTCATAAGAATATTCTTGAGTCATTAAAACCCTGTTATTGGTGTGTGATTGGCTCCATGAGGAGAATCTTGGAGGATCCTCACCTTCATAGTCTCATGCCTTTATAATGCCATGGGGCAGTGACTAAAAGTAGGTATTCTTTTGGGAAGTCCATTAGGTTGTTGGGCAGTTTTGAAACTGGGAGAATGTTGGCTGTCATGGCCCCTTTAGGAATTGATTGGTAGGGGATTAGTGCTACTGTTAAACTTTCTCTTAAACCCAAATCAGTACCTGATGAGCTACTGACACTGATGAGTAATGAAAACACTTACCTGAAGTGTAGAATTTGTAATAAACAGTATGTTTTTCACATGTCTCTGATCTCCTTATGCAGTCAGTATTATTTATGTGCTTTTTTTTTTTTTTTCACTGAAATAATTCCCAGCCGAAGCCTGGAAGGGAAATTGTTGTTGTTGGTGGTGGTGGTGGTGGTATTGTTGTTTTGTTTTTCCCCACAGCCTTTCTAAAATGACTATAGTTAAGTGTTTATTTTGTGCAAGATCAAGTTGAAATGTTGTACCCAGTAGCAGTACCAGGAACACTAGAACAATATAATACTAAGACATGTTTTGTAGCCTTAAGTTATTTCCAGTCTAGTTAAGAAGGGGGAAAACCTAAACATATCTGGCAATTATAGAGCAGTTGGGCCTACAAGCTTCACTTGCTCAATGTGAGTCTAAAAGATGTGCCTTGGGCATTCAGAGGGGATGAGATCATTGTATGCTGTGTATCCCAGGCTTTGTGCAACACATCAGACTCACTGGTCCTTTGAAGTCTTGAGTCAACAAGGTATCCCAGTCGGAGTGCATTTGCAATGTTTGCTGATGGATTTGTTAGAAATAAGAAATCCTTAGTCAGATTTTTGGATTGGAAGATCTAGTCCTGTTTTTGTTTCCTCCATTGCTGGATAAACCATTCAGGTTTAGTGATGTGTGTGTGTGTGTGTGTGTGTGTGTGTGTGTGTGTGTGTTTGCCTATGTGCATTCAATTGTGCATAAATGTGTATGTACCCATACACATACATTTCATTTTATCACCATATTATGACACATAAAATGAACAAGCATAAAATTTTGGAGCAGCTGTGGCTGTCATGATTTAGTCAGAGTAGACAATGTTATTATTATTATTTTTTGTCTATAGGGGTAAATGAGAGCTCACTTCCATGTGCCCAACATTTTATTAAGAGTGTTCTTTTTATAAATAGGATATTTACATTATTAATATTTACTTATCTTTTCTTTGAAGTTTTCCATTAAATTCTTGGAAGCCTAAAAATGTATAGATGTCTTAAAATATGAAAAAGACCTGTCTTCTCATGGACAAATATGAGGGATATTCTAAAGTTCATTTGTAAGAAAAAAAAAAAAAACACTTGTATGGATCCTTTTACCCATGTATCACTCAAAAATCCAGTTTAATCTGAAATACTGTTTTTAAAACAATCAGTTTGAAGTCCATCCTGAATTGTGTTAGCAGTTTATTGTCAGACATGCTTTCTGTTTAACACGCCATGTTCACTGGGTGTGTTTGTGCATGTCTGTGATGTCAGCCCTCAGGGAGCTAAAGCAGGTGTTCACAGCTAGTCTATGAAATTGTATTATTGTTTTCAATATAAATTAACCTTGGTATAGTTTCTTTGAGCTTTTCCACCATTTCACCATATATTACATTTTTTGTCACATAACAAAAATCTAATCAGACAGAAAAATAATGCAGAATAAAATAATCTGAACACAAAATTAATTTCATAACATGAGTCTTATCTAGTTTTCATTTGCAGAAAGTGTTTTAAGGATACTTAATATTTAATCCATATGTAAAAAACAATACCCATATGTACATACCCAGCACAATGACTGAAGGTCTTGACACACCCTAGAGCAGTGAGAGAAGGGGGCTCGGCAGAGGGCTCACTTGCCCGTCAGTGTGCCTCTCCACTCCCTGTAACTAAGGGAAGCTTTTCTTCTCTCAGTCAAACCCTCAGAGCAGCACATGGACACTTCGCTTAGACTCATGGATTTCTTCTCATTAAGCCTTCATTTGCTTGGTCTGCAGTATTTACCAGGACTATATTTTGTTTCTAATGTTTTCCAGGAGTTTCTTATGCACTTTCCATTGTCAATTGGTTCAATCCCTGTTTTCAGGGCCGCTAAAGGAAGACACAGCTGTGCCTCCAATGGCTGGAGGGTCCCCCCGTTAGTTTTAGGAAGTGGTTTTGTATTAAAAAGTGTTCTTAATCTTCTGGGTATTTTTGTATCAACTTCATGAGACTGAACATTTTTTTGAGGCACTCAATCTATATTTTATGAATTACATGACTGAATTAACAATCATGTTGAAGTGAGTTTACAGTATCAATTTGTTTATAGGGGAGTGGCTACTGAGCAGAGCAGGGATAATTCCTAGTTCAAGTCTCTAAAGAAGAACATATTTCACAGATGCTGTATGCCTTAAAGGAAATATTCTTAGAAATACCACGTACTATGTTGGGTGCTCATCTTTTCATTCAAGACACATACTTGTAGCTTCATAATACTGGGCAATAATCTCTGTCCTAAATCACTCAGTAGTTAATAATCTAGAGAAATTCCTATGCATGAGATATATGACAAATATCAGAGGAGAGGAGAAGAAAGAGAAAAACCTCAACCCAACTGAATAACAGAAAAAAGTCAGATTTATTGAAGGTCAGTAAGAATGTAGAAAGAAATAAAGGTAATGGTAAATTGGGAAAGACATGGCTAAGAAAGACAGTCATCTTGGGAAAGTTGATTCTTCTGACTGATTGGCGATCTTGAGTTTCTTTGGTGTTCTTTCATAGATGAGAGGATTAAGATTTTTGTATAGCTGTTCTGACAAATTCTGACTATATACATGTAAACCATGTCATTATATAAACACTAGTCTATTAATTAAACATATGTTTTGTGCACCCCTATAGTTTTCTAGTTGCTGGAGATTTAGCACTAAACAAAACAGACTGCATCTCTTGCCTTTAAATAATGCGCCTCTGCAGAGAGGATGACAAAGTCAGTTCTGTTAAACAAGATAATATCAGAGATGCCTATATACTCAAGACCATAAAACTTAACTTAATGTGACAAAGAATTTGATGATAAAAACAATGAATAAAAATCCCACTGATCTGTTAAAATAAGATGTGGGACTATTTAGAAGTTAACAGCAGCTACAGAATTATTAAAGTGGTAGCTGTGGCTTAACCTAGGATTAATATCTTTAAATTGGGAAGAGGTATGGCTAATATTTAGAATATATTGACAGGGATTACTGAGGGATAAAGAAGTGGTTAACTTCTACTGTCTCATTGTTAATATTTCCTATCTTGGATCAGTGATCAGTTTAATGGATTGTGATCCAGTGTGGCTTGGCAATTTCCCAGGAAACAAGGAATCCAGAACATAGCCTTTACTCATTGGTTATTTTGGGCCCTTTTATTTCCAGTATCTGTATACCCAGTTATTTAGCTAGTATTAAAAAGGAAAGGACACAGGAAGTCAGAGTAAATGGAGACAGAGAAGCTATGTTTATTGGTGTGTAAACTTAATAACATTGTTACATGAAATTGCCCAAATAATTTTATGAAATAAACGTATTACTATGAGTTTCTTGGGGAACTAGATCAGTAAGTGTTTGAATTGAGTAATGGTAGAGTACTTGTTTAGTATGTATGAGATTCTGGGTTCAACTAGGAGAATAAAGAAGAATGAAGGGTCAATGTTAGCTGAGCTATTAATGAGAACTGTTAGACACTTGCAATATGTTTCTTCAAAGTAATATGAAAGGAGACAAAATGGGAAGTCTGAATTGTGCAATGAATGGTTTTTAGAATGCTGCACAGCTTTGCACACAATCCATAATATACAGAAATAGTTAAAATATTAAGAAGTGAAAGCGGAATGTTTTTTCTTATTATGAAAGGTATATCTTAAATTAGAAATAAAAATCACAATTCTTTTATATAAAAGTTAAGCCTTTGGGTATAAGGGATTAAAACATTAACAAAGTTTGAAGAACAACTTAATTTAGAACTAGTTCCATACTAAAATTATTTATTCAGTCATTTGTTTTAAAGGTATGTGTTTGTCTGTCTGTCAGCTTGCCTGTTATTCTGCATGCATACATGTGTGTGTGTGTGTGTGTGTGTGTGTGTGTGTGTGTGTGTGTGTGTGTGCATGAGTGCACATGTCTTCTAACGCCATGACACACATTTGGAGGTCAGAAGAAATTTATGAGAAATCAATTTTCTCCTTTGTCTTCAGGGGTTCCTGATATCAAACTCAGTTTATTAGCCTTGATGGTAAGATCCCTCAGTGTCTAAGCTTTCTTGCTGACCTATTTAATCATTTAGTTTAATAAGAACAGACATGAATAGGCCTACTTGTTGAAATAATTTTACTTCTTAAATTGATTATTTTAGAAAGTATGAGATTAACTCTTAATTTACACATCATTTTAAACTAATTAATATGTCCAACTGGTATAAAAATACAAAGTTTGTTTAAGGCAACAAAATTGTCAGGAGTATGGAACACTCACCTTTTATTAAGGAAAGGGAGGATAATTTCTGTTGAAGACAATGGCAGAAACAACTAAAATGTAGAATATTGAGCATATGCTTAGTGATGTTTCACTTAAACATTATCTCAACCACGGTCAGTTGAACAGTGTTATAAATGAATAATGAGATGTTTATGGTGGCCTGCTTGGTGAAATGGCGAGTCCAATCCTGGGGATTAGGAAGTGGGAAAGAAATAGAGCTCATAAATTGTGCATGCATCTGGAGTGGGTGTATTGGATCTAAATGCGGAAATGCATTTGTGAATGTGAGTTTGTGACTTAGAAGAGTGCCCTGAGCTTCTGATGCAGATTCAAAGGATCTGTACTTAGGGATAGTGTTTATCTAAGTCTAATAAGTGCTTGAGGTCAGTAGGGATTTGGGATTATGGATGGATGGCTGAAGACAGCTTGGGGAAGAACTAGTACCATATTTATTTAGGAGGAAGCACTTCAAAAGAATACCCCACAATAGGAAAATAAACATAAAGTAGGGCCACACAACACAGGAAAATAAATCCACTCAATGATTAGCCAGCCACTGCTATTTCTTAATTTGCATTTGGTGGTTTATTAATAGAAAACAATAGTGCAAATAGTCAGTTAGGATGTGTTCATCACTGACTTTTTTAGTTATACTCAAAAGATGCCAGGCTTCCGATGGGGAAAGAGTTTTCAAAAAATATTCCTTCTTGTTGGAAAAAAGTCATGGGAGTTGAACTTTCTACTCTAATGTTCTTTATTTAGTAAGCATACATTTTTTTTTTTAAATGACAGACCTCTAGAGTTTCTTCTGAAAACTTAGTATTAGAGGGTTACTAGTTGCTTGGAATGGAACTTACGGCCTTGCATTCCTGTACTTTATCAATGAGCTGAATTCTCAGCCTCAATAGTTTTAAATTTTTTTTCTATTTTATTTTTATGAATATTTTGCCTGCATGTATGTCTGTGTCCCACATTGATGCATGCCCAGTACAAGGAGAGTGTACCATTCCCAGAGCTACAAAAACCAAATGACTCAAATACTGCTTATGTGTTCCCATACTGAAATGAAAAATAGATTGGTTTTTGTTTTATGGTGACAATGTTATTTTTAGAGAAATTAATCATTAATTAATCTTTACTTTTATTTGGCCAACAAAAAGTTATAGGGTACCTTCCAAGGATAGAATGAAAACTCTACATTCTTTTGTGTGAAAACTATTTTAGAATACATAATTAGATGTATAATCTTCTGGTTTGAGCATCTAGACCTTTATAAGTTCCCAAAGTTCCTCAAACTTATGATATAAAAATTTAAACATGGCTTTTCTTTTCAGTAGACTTATTTCGAAGTTTGACATCCTGGAGGGATTTTAAAGGATGCTTTTGTGATGAGAGCAATTACAAAGGCAAGAAAGATTGTGGGCATTTGTATTGTTATTTCAAAAGCTTCTGAACATCCCTATGTTCCTTTGTCTAGGTCATCCTGCAGCCAAGTACTTTACCATGAGGGTGAAGCCTCATTATCCTGCCCTACCACATGTTTTAGATCACTTATTAACACCTCACCTCATCTGGCACAGAAAAAAAAATCAGCCTATCTAAGATACATTTTGATCTTGGAATTGTGGAGTAACAAACATTCAAGAACCCTATTGCAGGTTATTATTATTTACTTGCTTCACAGGTCTTGCCGAGAGCACAAAGACTCCATTTTTTAAATAAATGTGTACCTTTTGATTTTAGAATGTAATATTTGTTATATCTTGGAAGCTTTATTAGAGATCCTGAAAAACACAGGAGTCTACTTGCAAACATTAATTGAATACAACTTTACTCTACAGGAACAGATTTTTCAGTCATTGGAAGGGATGCTGGTGTCATTTCATGTGTAAGGCATGACCCCTACTTAAGCAGAGATAAAAAAACACTTCTCTAAAAGCAACTTTCAGATATCAATGAAAATCCCCAAATCAACTCATATGTCATTCTTTTCATTTACTAAATTTTCTTTGTAAATGTGTTTGCAGGTGGTGTTATCTTAGACAGCTAACCAGTTTATACACATGTGTTGACTATGTCGTATGCGTAACTGTGATGAATTTTGGGTGATTCAAGGGTAAACAAAAAATATTTGCCAAACCTAGGGTCTTTTAAGTTGTTACAAAAGTCACACACGTTCTTAAAATGAAATAATCAAATAACCAAATGATCAATTGAAGTACAGAAATTCACTAATTTGGGCAGTTTTACTCTCTCTGTTTTCCCCAACACATGATCATTTACCACCCTTTAAGTAATCTCTGAAATCTGACACCTTTTAAGGAATATTAAGTTCCAGAATGATCTCTACTTTCAGAGGTGGAATTAGGGTCATTGCATTGAAAAGACTCCAGAAATTAGCAGATCAGTAATGACTGGCAACAATGTTTCCAGATCACAATTTTAGTAGAGTCAATCACACAGAGAATGTTGTAGGGTCATTTTATTGTTGTTTTAACCTATTTGAGTAAAATACCATAACTATAAGAGATATTACCAAATTTGTAAAAACAAAAAGTTTTATTCAATGAGCTAAATTGAAGAGGATGCAAATAGGAAAACCTGCATTCTTTGGGAACCTGAATTTTCCTCTCATGGAATGATGGAATCAGTGGTCCTCCTTTTCTTACTCAATGCAGGACATCTACCCAACTCACTGTGAAAGAGTTTCCTGTCTCTTCACTGTCTCAAGTATACTGTAAGTGCGAGTGTTACTTGTAGGCATGATCTGTGACATTTAATATGATGGAAAGGGAGTTGATAGCCATTATACTAGAGTGATTTGGATTGAAGGTTGGTGCTGTATTTTGTTATTAAAATAACCATATATTGAAGTTTTCTGGAACCATTTTATGGTTTATATCTGTGTATCTGGCATGACATTGTTACTCTCTTTTATTTTAAAAAAAATGTATTGGTGTGGGCTTTAAAGATGTCTCAGCATGTAAGAGCATAAGGACCCAAGATCAAATGCCCAGGACTTGTATAAAGCTGGGTGCTGATGTGTACATGCCTGTTACTGAAATGTGATGGGATTGGAGACCAGAGGATCATTGTGCACAGTGCTCTTCAGTTTAGCACAGGGTTAAGTATGAGACCTTGTCTCAAAAAATAAGCCACACAGTGACAGAGAGAAGATATCTGGCATTCTATTCTGGTCTCTTCATGCTTGCATTGACAAGTACATTTACACACATATGTGCATACAGCACACACTCACTCACACACACAATTAAAATATAGAAAAATGAACTTACTGCTTTAAACAAATCTTCTATGACCACCTATGTTAGGAAACATAATGCTATTTCCGCAGGAAAACCCTTCTTGATGTGATTATCATTTAAGGTCATTGTCCTCTCTGGAAAATAATTTTGCGACTTAAAAATCGTAAGAACTATAAAGCACTGTTAAAAATAGTGTCCCCATTTGGAGAAAGTGATGTGGTAACTCTTTAAAAGGATATACTTCTATTTTAGGCATGCCATTTTTGAATAAATTTGTAATATTTTTATTTGATTAACTGTACAATGCTGTTTTCTCACCATGTGTTTTATTGAAAGTAAGGGGTAGATCATGTCCACAACTAACCATTGGCACTTATGCTCTGCTTGGGACATTGAAGAGGAGTGATGTCCATTCACAGTGGTTCAGTGGGTGTATACATTGAGTGAGGAAAGGAGGACCAGTGATTTCGTCATTCCATAGTGTTAAATTCAGTTTACAACAGCCTCCAGTTAGCTTCCTAATCATCATAGAAGGGTACTTCATTAGCTATCAAAGGTGACAGTATCCATATTGTTTCCATAACATGTTGCCAACAAGCACAGACTTTTATGGTTTTCCCTTTGAGCTTGGTCTCAAAAATGCAGTCCTCAAACAAAGTTATGTACCTTGTTCATTGACTCCTCTTGTTCTTTTAAAGCTAATCCATCAAATCTCTACAAATGATGACATTTTGGCTTTATAAATTTCTCTCTGGATAGTTGTGAAAAGATATGCTGATTTGAAACAAAACAAAAATCCAAAACCAGTTTTTAACCCTAACAAAGGGGTTTGTAATGCGAAGGCCCCTTTATCAGTAGTAAGAAGAGCCTCGTAGCCTAAAGTAAAGGACACTTTAAATACTTAGGGGAACTGAGAATAGTGGTGTGCAAGAATCACCACATGGGACTTAAACAAATTCAGTTTCTGGGACAGCATGGATTCAGGGAAGAATAACTTCACAGGATTATTAAAATGTTAACTGAATAATGTATATTAAACATTTGGCCAGTAACATATTCAGAGTAAATATGGGTATTTAGTTGAGTGAATGAGAGAGTTTTGAGAGAATTGAAGTGTGTAAGTTATATATTCTACCAAATAATGCTCTTTCTTATATTTTTTCTATGCCAGCCAAGACCCTCTCCCATAAAAATTAGCACTAATACCCACAAATGAAAGTTCATTTGACTGACTCAGACAGTTTGACAAACTTTGTGTTTTTCAATTATTCAATTTTTTTTTAACTTCCAAAATCCACAATTAAAAATTCTGAACCACCTAGATTAGGATTTGAGGTCACCAAGACTCAATTTTACTATCTCCATCTACTGGCAGGGAGGAACTATACCCCAGCATCTGGACTGGCATAGAAAAGAGGAGAAAGAACATTAAAAGGTAAGCTGAATGTACATTCTTATTTCCTCTGAATTTGTACACTTTTCTGTCACACACTGTGTTGTATGTCCCAGTGCTGATGGTTGCTTCAATGATCCATCATGGAATGAGAGGTGTTCAGGTGATGGAGTGCACTTGGCTGGTCCTCCCACGTGAACAGATGTAGACTTGAAGGCTTTTCTTTCATCATGACAGTCTTTCATGTCTGGAAAACTCTGAGTTCCTGTCTGGTCATTCTAATGATTGAGTCTTGTCTTCCGGTCATCACATAAATGCATATAGAATATACTCATTTCTGTAGACTCTCTGATATGGTAAAGAGAACATTATCTGAATTAATTATTTGAAGTGTAAGGATTTAGAGAGAGTAAAAATATGTTTCTTTCTAGGATATACGTTTTCCCTCTGGTGTTTCTTAGAATTCTTAGAATTTTTCCTGAGCCTTCACTTATTAGTATTTTCTTCTGTAGAAAGAAATGAATCAAGCTTCCTAGTTAATTAACAAGTCAGTCTTAGCAAATACATGTTGGTGGGGGGGGGGAGGGAGGGAGAGAGGAGGAGGGGCATGAAGGATTTCATATTTTGGTTTTTGTTATCCCTTAAGAAACTTTTTGGAAATGTATTGGCTTTCTGTTATCAAGGTTGCATCATTGTAATGAAACTGCAATATATAATCTATACTGCTCTGCTATAAAATATATAAAATGTAGCTGCAATGAAATAGTTTTTTCTTGGTGTGGTTTATAGCAGAATCTGTATAAGACCTCCATATGTATTTAAAAATGTTAGGAATAAATGTTCTTAGGCTTTTCCCATGCACAGCTTTCTTTACAAATCTTTATCTCAACTTGAGATTTGGAGTAACAGCCATTTGTCAAGATAATTGGTACTACTACATTTGCTGCTACTAAATTAAGCATGGTTCAAAGAATTTTCCTATCCATTCTCTTTTCCTTGTCTCCCCTCCCCCAGATTTGCTCACCAGGTTGTTCAAAATCTCCAAGAAGTTTCATTTAAATTTATAAGGAATATGAGTGGATAGTTTTCAACTTTAGAATTAGACAAGAATTTGCAAGGAAGTGCTCTGTTCAAACAGGTCTGCTCACATCCTGGGAGGTCATGAATGCAGCTGGTCCATTTGTTGGCTAAGGGATTAGCCTAACATAAACAGCAATAATATCACAAAGAGAGATCTCAGGTCTTCCAGCAGAAGATCTAGATCTAACAGCATCCAGCTCGACAGAAATAGCCCCCATGTCTGTCTGAGATGAGACGATATGGAGTTTTCAATAATGATCAAAGGAGGAGTGATAACAAGAGCATCGGAGGAAAGCCTCCCTTCACAGATGGACATTCTTGTGGACTTGGGAAAGTCAGATTCAGTTGCTCTTTGAAACAAAATTGCTGATGTTTTGGACGCTAAGCCTCCCTCTCCTCATCTTAGGATGAATGTCTTTTTATCTTTGACTCTATCTTAAAAATTATCTTTCAAAGATAGCTGTTGCCAGAGAATGGATAGATGCAAATTTGTTCTGGAATGAAGGGAAGTCTTCATATTTACACATCTTCACTCTTCTCCCACGGCCCCTGGAGACGGTAAAATAAGCTGTGATTAAATAGCTTGCTGCAACTGGGTACTTTCTTGTTATTACTATATATATATATAACTCAAGAAGCATAGCCGAAGCACCCCATTTTCCATCAACTTATGAAAATTTTATTATTCACTTATGGTCTCTGTTCTCTTAAAATAATCACATTTATATATTCTGTTATCATAGTTGAAGAGTCAGCATAGCTCAGGATCTCATTGTTACCCTCAAATTTCCGGTTCTCAAATACTGAGAAGAGACCAATGAGTTCATTCCAAATGGCACCATAATGAGATCTGGACAATGACAAAATTCAATTTATATTAATAATCTTCCACCATTATTGTGAGTAGGACCAGAACAACCCTTAACCCCTACTTCTTCAGAGTAACAAATAGGGAGACTCTCCATGCTTAACTTTTCGTCACTGTGCATGAACAACACTTCCTAGTATAAGCGTCTGCCAAGAACCTAGCACCTTCGCTATTACAATGTCTTTAGATTCAAGGGAATTGTAAACTTTTGTGAATGATGGTGTTTCTGAGAAAGTGGTGCTTCTCCTCATCAAACTCCTAAACCACTGCCTAGAAGTCACAGCTACAGCTCCGTGGTCTTGCTCTTGGGAAATGGGGATGATATATATAATGCGTTATGCTTCACATAACATTCTCCTGATTAATGGCATCAAGAAACTGGATAATTGTCTAATGGTTTCCTCATTCTGTTTGAATTAGAGTGTTATGAGAAGCTTTTCTCATTCATTCATATATAGCTATGTAATTTTTTAATATTATAAATTTTAAATAGTATATGATTATCCCCAGTTAATAAAAAGCAAGTACCAAATGACTTTCCCCACATATCAGAATTTTTGTCTCTGATTGATTCATATTTAGAACTTAAGTAAAATAAGTACTATGATACAGTGTTATACATTCCCAGAGTATGAAACATTACTACTGAGCATGTTTTATTTTTTTGAAATAAGCATTCATATTAAGAAACTGTTGAATCTCAATAATGAGTACTCTCCAATGTAGGTTCTTGGCTCGCATATGTGAACATTATGTAGATGAACTTCCTCCAAGATCTCTAATACAAATGATGGAATTTAACCAAGAATTAATATAATGTAAATGATGGAATTTAACAGTGCTGAGTGAACCATTAGTATCCTTATCAGGAATAATCTTTGTAAACTCAGGATTTGAGGGCAAAGTCTTTAAATGCTGAAATAATGTATAGCACTCTTCTGCTATGTTCTGGGATATACATTTCTTTATTATATCAGCATATGAGAGTAAGTGACACCTGTAAGAAACAGACTAGATAACATTTACATAATTCTATAAAACTGTTTACCTTCTGAAAGTCATAGTATAGCAGAAAAGAAAAAAATAAGCAACAGAATGTCTGTTATACTCTACATTTGCAAGTCTAAAGTAGCAGATAGTGGAAAACACTGAGTGCATTGAAGAAAGGTTACATTTGCCGTCAGTTTTGGTAGCTGAATATTCCTTGGTTGGACTGCCAAGCATGACACTAAGTTAGCCCTACTAATTACTATGTTAAGAGGACTGGGCTCTGTTTAGTTTCTGATGTTTCAAAGCTGTTAAACAATTTTTTTGGTTGTTTACTCCTTTTAGGGGGAACAAATTTGTATCAGCTAGAGTAAGTCCAAGAACCTTAATTGGGCATATCTTAAATAATTATATTAGTTTTTGTTGTACAGTTAGTTCAGCAATCCCTTCTTTCACTCTCTGTTAGAAGTTGTTTGCTCTCCTAAAAAGTAAACTATGATAGAGAGCAGGCTCTAGGCTTGTTGATTATCTTTCTGTTGTTCTGCTACAGTATTAAAGACACTGGAAATAGTAGATTTTGGTAAAACAATGCTTAAAACAATGGTAAGGCAAAAGCCAAAATCCAGGGTTCCTAGCTCTTATATTATCTTCCTCATTTACTTTTATGCAGAATGTTAAGACATCAGAGTGCTTGTGGGGATCTTCTATATAGACAGAATGGATAGTGAGTGTTTGTTCTGGTGTGAAGTTCAAGTTTGCCTTTTCTCTGAAGAAACAAATAAAAGGATGGTAACATCGTTCTGACATTTCTAGAAAAACTAGTTTCTGTTGTTGGCCTAAATGAATATATATGTACAAACATCCATGTTGTATGCCAAAGGATTGTCACTATTCTTAAAATGAAATTTATTAATTAGCCACGTAAACAAATTATCAAGGTGAAGATAAGGAAGGATGATAATAAGGCAAAATAATAGATAAATAAATATATAATGAAAAGACAAGCAAACGAAAGCATAAATGGGACTAGTGACTACATGAGTTTGTCAAATAAAGATTAGCAATTGATGCTCTGATTCATAAAGAAATGTTTTTGAACATTTAAAAATAACATGTACTTGGAAGGAAGGATGTTGCACATCTCACAGGCCATCTGTGAAGTCTGCCAGCCTGTGAGTGGTGACACACTGCTGATAACTGCCTTGATTCTGCCAGACAGACACAGAATGTGCTAGAGTTCATAGACAAAGCCAGATTTTATTTATCAAACTTTAATTTATGGAGTTCTTTTTTTGCTAATATCAGGGTAAAATATTAATGTATTAGAACTGGTATGGTGGCACACTTCTGTAATCCCAGCACTTGGGGTATGTGTGGGCAAAGAGACTGGATGATTTGTCTTTCTTCATGAGTTAAATATTGTCAATAAACCATTTAAACATTATTTTACCAATAATAGATGTTGAAATACTACAAATTTTAATGGTTTTATTATCTTCCTACTGTACTACTCCCTGTCAACCATAGCAAATATGTCTTTAAAAGAATCATTGATATGTAATGCATGGAAGATAATAATAAGGAATCTCTTTTACTTGAATACTAAACTGTTTTAATGTGTAATTAATTGAGTTCAGTTGTACATATGTAGCCAGAACTTTTGCAGTATTTATATTATTAATCTCTTCTCTTTCCCTTTTTTCTGCTTTTGACACATTTTAGTTTTGAATGCTGTTCCCTTAAGAGGGTTTTAGCCAGATAATATGGCATTGACTATAATTACAAATTCTAAAAAATCTGCGTCTTTCATGTAGTCTTTCCTTTTTGTCTATGATATACAGGATTGTTATTTCATACACAGTGCAAGCCTTTATGTTGGTAGCTGAATCATTTAACTACAAGCATGTGTTTTATTGGGAGTTTGGGTGTGTTTGTCACTGGCTTTGAGCAAAGCAAATGTTCATTAAACTAGGCACATATTCTGTACAATACTGTAGAAGTGTTTATGCTTACATTCCCAGTCAAGTTATATTTTGGAGTTATGGCTGTAAAGACCACAGAATTGTAGTGCCGAGTCTGAATTTGGTAGAGTGTAATGCTTGTTGTTGTCTCCACCCTCTTTCTATCTTTTTTTTCCTTTTTGATGATAGGCCTAGTTGCTTGAGATCTACATGAAACATTGACTGTCACCTGCAAATCACATAGGTTGGTGGCGTACCTCATTTACCTCACCTTTTGATGTGGATTTTGGAATCTGAAATTTTGACTTAAATTAAAATTTACAATTCATATTACCATAAAGAGAGGCTAAAATTTTTTCTTCAAATTGAAATCATAAACTATAAAGGCAAAAAATATAAACAAAGAGCTAAGTATATGTACTTTAGTCATGAACTTTTGATTGTGTATATGAAAATAGAGTTGTAATCTTTTAATAGCCAGTGGTTTTGTTCTATATCAGTGGTCCTCAGCTTTTCTAATGCTGCAGCCCTTAAATAGAGTTGTGATGATCACAGCCATAAAATTATTTTTGTTTTTACTTCATAACTGTAATTGTACTACCATTGTGTATCATAATGTAAATATCTGTGTTTTCTGATGGACAAAGGCCACTGTTGAAGGGTTTTCTTTTACCTCAAGTGGGTTGTGACCTACAAATTGAGAATCACTATTCAAAATTGTATATGACATTGGTTGCTAAATTTATCAAGTATATATTGCATATAAGGGATGTGTTTTGAAATATAGTAGGATATATAATGATTACTAATAGATGTGTTTAGAAAAATAGCTCATTAAAGTATTAGCTGCTATGTAAGTTATTGCTGTATTTATCTGACACATGTAGGGGGCTATCAAAAAAACTGAAACATAGAAAGATAGCTCACTTTAAAATACTTAAATATAACCAGGCACTGGTGGTGCATGCCTTTAGTCCCAGTACTCAATAGGCAGAGGCAGCTGGGTCTCTGAGTTCAAGGCCAGCTGGGTCTACAGAGTGAGTTTCAGGATGACCAAGACTATACATAGAGAAACCCTGTCTTGAAACCCTGTTGGCATGTAGAAGAATGCAAATAGATCATATCTATCAACCTGCACAAACCCAAGTCCAAGTGGATAAAAAACCTCAACATAAATCCAGTCACACTGAACCTGATAGAAGAGAAAGTATGAAAGAACTTTGAATGTGTTGGCACAGGAGACAACTTCCTGAATAGAACACCAGTAGCACAGACTGAGGGCAAGGATTAATAAATGGGATCTCACAAAACTGAAAAGCCTCTGTACCTCAAAGGATACTTTTAATATGACAAAATTGCAGTCTTCTGAAAAGATCTTTACCAATCCGACAGAGGACTGATATTCAAAATGTAGAAAGAACTCAAGAAACTAGATATTAAAAAAACAAATAATACAATTTAAAACGGGGTACTGACCTAAATAGAGAATTCTCAACAGAAGAATCTCAAATGGCACAGAAATATTCATCAGGCCGGGCGGTGGTGGCACATGCCTTTAAACCCAGCACTTGGGAGGCAGAGCCAGTTAGATGATCTCTGTGAGTTCGAGGCCAACCTGGGCTACCAAGTGAGTTCCAAGAAAGGTGCAAAGCTACACAGAGAAACCCTGTCTCAAAAAACAAAACAAAACAAAACAAAACAAAACAAACAAAAAAAAAAAAGAAATATTCATCATCCTTAGTCATCAGAGAAGTACAAATCAAAATAACTCTGAGATTCCATCTTGACACTTGTCAGAATGGCTAAGACCAAAACCACAAATGATAGCCTATGCTGGAGAGGATGTGGAGCAGGGGAAATACTTCTCCATTTCTGATGAAAGTGCAAACTTAGACAGCCACCTTGGAAATCAATATGGTGATTATTCAGGAAATTGGGAATTGATGTATTTCAAGACCTAGCTATACTACTCTTGGTCATATATCCAAAGGATGTGCCATCCTAATATAAGAGCACGTTTGAAGGCAAATGGATGGAAAAAAATAATTCTGAGTGAGGTAACCCAGACCCAGAAAGACAAACATGATATGCACATATTCATAATTGGATATTAACTGTAAAGTATAGGGTAATCATGCTACAATCTACAGACACACGGAGGCTAGGTAACAAGGAGGGCCCAAGGTGGGATATATGGATCTTCCTGGAAGGGGAAGTAGAGGATATCTGATTGCACTTGGTGGGGATGGGCATGGGAACTTGAGAGATCAGGTTGGAGGGTGTAGACAAAAGGGAACAGTGTTAAGAGAGATGACTGGAAAGAGGGTTTATGGAGTTGGGTAGAAGCCTGATACAAGGGAAACTTCCATGAGTCTACAAGGGTGGCCCCAGGTTAGACACCAAGCAGCAGAGGATACATAACCTGAACTAGATATCCCTTATGATCACACTGGTGACTACCCTGGCTGTTATCTGAAAGCCTTCATCCAGTGACTAATGGAGGCAGATTCAGGCCAAACATTGGCACTCACTCAGGAAATCCTGTTGAGGAGAGGAAGAAGGAATTGTGGGAAACAGGGGTGTCAGGAACAATGCAGGAAAACACACAGAAACCATGAGCCTGGCTTATGGGACCTCAGAGTCTGAATCAACCAAGGAGCATGCATGGGACAGACCTAGGCCCTCTGCATATATGTGACATTTGTGTGGCTTGGTCTACATGTGGCACTCTCAGCAATGGGACAATGGGCTGACCTCAGTCAATTGACTGGCTCTTGGGAACCCATTTCTCACAATGGATTGCCTTGCCCAGCCTGAATACAGGGGGAAATCTTATAGCAAATTGATATACCATGCTTTGCTGAAGTCCATGGGAGGCCTGCCCCTTTCTGAGTGATTACAGAAGAGGCATGGATAGGGGAGTGTGAAAGGGATGAGGGAGGGGATGGGTAGGAGGAAAGGAGGGAGGGGAGGCTGTGGTTAGGATGTAAAATAAATAAATTAATTAATAAAAATTTAAATAATCTGTGAATATTTTAATAGCTCATAGTCATTTTTTAAATTAAATTTATGAGGCTAGATCCCTCTCTGATCCTCAGAAATATACTGGTGTCAAGCTATTTTCTTTGGAGAAATAGTGGTTTTATTTACTCATATATTTATATTTATTTATTTATTCATATACTTATTTACTTATTTATTTATTCTTGTATGTGTGCTACTGGGGATGGAATCTATCTAGGTCATCGCATCTGCTAGGCCAGTGTTCCACCACAAGAGCTAGCCTCGAGCCATGGTTATTTCATGTAAGTAAGGATAGTCAAAAGCAGTATCCATCATTAGCACCCAGGAAGAGGAAAACTTTCTGAACAAAGGCTTGCTTCCAAGGACTAGTCAAAGTATGGAGGAAAAATACGGCATTACATTATTTAATACCATGAACAATAACAATTCACTCTGAGTAGTTTAAAGGTGAAACAGTTTGCTCTTTCAACTTAACAATATTGCCTTGTATCATTCATCCCTCTCTCTTTAAAAATTCATTATGCCTAAATTTTATTTTATCAACTTGGTTTTAGTAACAAAGCTTTAAGCAAAACTTTGATGTAATTGCTGTAAGTATTGTTGAAGATTTGGGACAAAAAGAAATGTTTGCAATCCAAGCTTTTTGTACAATAGAATGTTTGTTAGTTTTCTAACAGTATGTAGGAAATTGACACAAATTTAGTAACATAAGAATGTCTGTATATTCATTCGTACTTTTTCATGTGGCCAGTGCAAGGTCTATGTAACAGAGTTCCTGCTCATGGTCTCATGAGACCTAAACCAGTCTACTAGATTATAATTGTTTCTGAGAGTAGCTGAAAGGAAATTGCTTTCAATGCCGTCATGTTTCTTGATGTTACAGAATAAGATCATATTTCCCTACTGCCTAGCATCTCTGGTCCTGTGCTCAAAGTTTAAAACATCTTACATGGTCAAAGCAAGAATCCCTGTCCCACTGAATCTCTCACACTGCACACTGATTTCTCTCATATTAAGATGAACCCAACTTCCTCTACGGGCTCCGTATACTTGGGTTATGGCCTCCCAAGAAATCGGCCTCTTGGTTGATCTGAGTCAGCAGGCCCTACATTTAAGCAGAGTTCAACAAGGCCAGGAGAGCTTGATGGACATGTGAGACTCCTTCCTATCACTAAGTAAGTGAGGTTACTAGTGTGAAATCTGTAATTTTAAGAAAGATCATCAGCTAATCTGCTAGAGGGCCCAGGTTTGATTCCCAGAACCAAATGGTGGCTAACTACTATCGGTTACTACAGTTCCAAGGCATCTGACATCTTTTTTTTGCTCTCCATGGGCACCAGGTAAACAGACTTAGGCAAAATACCCATACCTATAAAATAATAAAATTAAATTTAAAAAAGGAGAATGACTTGAGAATAAGAAGACTAGGAAATTAATTTACTAAAAAGTTATAGGAAGTGAAAGAAAGCTTGAGAAAAGTAAATGCCAGACAATCAAAATACAAAAAGAAAAGGAAAGTTCCTAGCCTCATCTGACATGTGACAGTATAACAGGTTCTAACACTGCTGTAGACTGAAGGGACATATGTAGTATGAATCTTAAAGAGTTCTTATTAATGAAGTCAAACCTGAGGCCAGTTATTGGGGTGATTGCTGGAAGATCAGAGACACAGAACAAGCCACGGCTACCTCACCTTGCTATTTCCTCAGGTGATCCTGTTTCCTCAGGCTGGAAGCTTCTGAGTCTTCATCCCAATGGCTCTCAGCTGAACTGTGCTGCTCCAAAGCCTGAATACTTCTCCAGTTATGCTTAACTACATGCTTTTTTTTTCCAATTCCTGGTCCTCACGCCTTATATACTTTTCTCTTTCTGCCCCCACTCCCTGGGATTAAAGGTTGTGTATCTGGGATTAAAGGCATGGGTCACCACGTTTAGCTGTTTCTAAAGTGGCCTTGAACTCAGAGATCCAGCTAGCTCTATCTCCCAAGTGCTGGGATTAAAGGTGTGTACCACCGCCGCCCAACTTCTGCTATAGCTTACTCTTCCCATTTTCTAGCCACCATTTTTGGGTTTGTTCTAGTGGCTGTCTGTTCTCTGACCCCAGATATGTTTATTTCAGGGAACACACAATATTTTGTGGAACACAACACCACCACAGACATAGCCAAACGTTGGTATCAAGAACTTACTCCATTACTGTAGGTAACCACACATCTAAGCACCTAGTCAATGAAATATAGGCTCCAATGTGGTGCTTTAAGCTCTCTGGAATCCAACTGCAAAGAGGGCCCACTGTGCTGTAGTATGTCTCTAGATATGTGATCCTCAGGACCTGTCATCATAAGTGGCCTGATGCTCTACTGTGAGAATAGAACTGCCACCTCATCTTGTCACATATCCTGCCAACCTCCTTCCTTTATGTGCTCAGGTACATTGAGCCTTTGTAATCATAGCATTATATGAGGAATTGAATAAAGGATGGTTTAAAAGTTTGTTAGTTTTGTTTGTTTGGTTGGTTGGTTTTCCTCTATGAATATATTTTAATGGCCTGAAGACTTCATTATCTTAGTTCTTTATTCTAAGTGGGTAAAAGTCTGCTTTTTTTTATGTAATTACAAACACATTAAAACAAAAAGAAGATATCATTAGCCATATAGTTTGAGAGATACATGAATATCTCATTTTACCAATAGAAAAATACTCCAACCAGGGGATCTCAGGTATCATATTTTACAATACATTCTTCTTTTAGAAATTCAAATCCATGGTAACCAGCTAAAGCATTGAGAAATGCTGCAAGCTTGGCTCTATTTTGTTGTCTTTATTTGGTCACAAAATTCTCTTGTAACAAAAACCAAGGCCATCTTTACTCTTATTTTACTTTAGAACAATGATTCTCAACTTTCCTAATACTGCAACTATTTAATACAGTTCCTCAGGTTATGATGACCTCCAACCATAAAATTATTTTCATTGCTACTTCATAACTGCAGTTTTGCTACTGTTATGAATTGTAATGTAAATATCTGATATGCATGATATCTGATGTGTAACTCCCAAAGGGGTCACTACTCACAAGTTGAGAAACTCTACTTTGGAAGGTCATCTAAGACATGGAGTCAGCAATTCCAGCTCCTCTGAAATTATAAGCTTCAACTGGATACAGCTAGGTAGAAACTTGTATAATAAGCTCCTATTGGCATCGTTTTGGTTTTGTTGGTTCAGTTTCTCAGGCACTGAAAATTAGAGCAGACAGAGAGGTCTGCAAGCTTGTGGTGTGGTCTGCTGTTGACAATTCCATCAGATATGGGAGATACTGATGACCTCTTTCTATCATGTTCCATTTCATTTATGTAGCCTCAAATTCTTTTTCTCCAAGCATTTCATATTTTATCATAAATAAAATTTATGTAAACTATGAAATAAGTACACTCTAACCAGCCAAGGCAATAATTATTTAGAAAGCTAATAATTATTTGTATTGTTTAAAATGTAATTTTATAAATGTATTATTTTACATTGTATAATATTTTACATAAATGTAATATAAATTTTATAAATGTAATATTGTTGGGCTTGATGGCTCAAGTCTATCATCCAAACGCTTGGAAAGTGGACACAGGATAATCAGGAGTTCAAACCCAGCTACATAGTGAGTGTGCGCATAACGTGGGCTACATGGGATCCTGTTTCAAAAAAAAGTTATAAAATTATAGAATTATGTCAAACTCATTTAGAATCCAAAAAGTTAGTAATTTACAGTTCAGTAACTATATTAAAAAGACTGATTTTCCATTTTCCTTCCATAGTAAAATACATAGCTTTAAAAGAAATAATACATATTGAAATGATTGACACTTGATTTATATTGTATAGGGCATGCTTGACTACAACACCTGGAAACAAATGTGAATAATAAAAGTAGTCCATTGTTTTGAAACCTGTGGTTTTGGAGACACTTGTTCTAATAGTGTCCCTGTGCCTGTCTCTTTGCTTTAGGAGTGCAAGATCCCCAGCATGAGAGAGTTGTTACTGTCTCTGATAATGGGACCATCCACAGCCCGAAGTTTCCACACACTTACCCAAGAAATACAGTGCTGGTGTGGAGATTAGTTGCAGCTGATGAAAACATGCGGATCCAGCTGACGTTTGATGAGAGATTTGGGCTGGAAGACCCTGAAGAGGATATATGCAAGTGAGTAACACATTCGCAAGTCCAGCAGCATGGAGCTCTGTGTTTTTCAAGCTGCTTCCATGATATGGTTTTAAATGGAAACTTAGTTATGTTTTTGATGAACCCAAGTTTACAAACACTTCAAATTTTATTTCAACTAAGGTCTTCTTGTAAAAAAATCAGAATCCCCAGGCATGCACAAACTCAGTGATTGCTTTCTGTCTTTCTATCTACCTCGAAATAATTTGTGAAAACCATATCTGAGTACAACTGCTTATAAGAGGAAATAGATAATAAAAGCTATTTAAAGGATTGTACTTCCATCAGACAGTCTGAATTACCATTAGCATTAATTTTATATTTGAGCTTCCTGAAAGTCAAATCAGGAAGATTTGAGATGAGGAAGATATTTAAAGAGAGTTGGGATAATGGCTCATTGGGTAAATTTGCCATTCAAGCATGAGTGCCTGATTTCACATCTCTAGCACCCCTGTAGCTGGTGTAAAATCTCAAGCTGGGGTAGGCAGAGACAGAACTGTGCAACTCTCTGGCCAGTCTACATATCTGAAGCTGTGAGCTCCAGGTCCAACCAACAATATCCTGTCTCAAAATATTAAGGTATTGAAGTAGCTGCTAAGTAAGTCACCCTGTATCAGGTTTTGGCTTCCATGACATGCACACACATATATACCCACAAGTCACTTACACATGCTTAACATACACACACACACACACACACACACACACACACACACACACAAATATATATATACACTCACTCACTCACATACATGAATGTGCACAAGCAAATGCTGTATCTAAAGGTGTACATTATTAAAATGATACACTGATACCTTGCTACATGCATGAGGAACTAAGAAGCGGAAGTCTCATCAGGAGGAAGGCATACAGTTTGAAGAGCAGAATTTGATATTCAGGATAAAAATGAATGGTAGGAATGCACCATGGTTCTCAGCAGCATTCAAGATCTGGTCAGGTGGGATAGTTTATCCTCTTGGAAGCACTGCTTTAAATCAGACCAATGCTCCTCTTTCTTTCTTTCTTTTTTTTTTCCTTTTTATTTTATTTTTTTCTATTAACAGCTCAATATAGTACAAATTCTTATCCTAATAGTGAAATGTTTCACTGAGGCTTGCCCAGTGATTGAGTAAAACCAGAACTTATTATAAGCCACAGTTATCTTAGCCCCCCCCCATTATGTAGCCTGCTTCTGTGGGTTGCAGTCTGATTGTTCTTTGCTTTATATCTAGTATCCACTTATGAGTGAGTATATACCATGTTTGTCCTTCTGGGTTTGGGTTACCTAACTCAATGATATTTTCTAGTTCCATCCATTTGCCTGCAAATTTCATGCTGTCATTGTTTTTCTCTACTGAGCAATACTCCACTGTGTATATGCACTCATTTTCTTAATCCATTCTTCACTTGAGGGGCATCTAGGTTGTTTCAAGGTTCTGGCTATTATGAATAGTGCTGCTATGAACATAGTTGATCATGTATCTTTGTGGTATGATTGAGCATTCCTTGGGTATATGCCCAAGAGTGGTATGGCTGGGTCTTGAGGTAGATTGATTCCCCAATTTTCTGAGAAACTGCCATACTCATTTACAATGTTCCTCTTTCAATCCCATGTGACTATGCCTGTAAGGTTGGGTGATCTTAAGAATTTTCATTTCAGTGCCATTTGTGTATCATGAAAACATTTTACTTGATGGTCTTTGCTGGATATCTTGTGTCTTCTTTACTAAGTGAGTTGAAAGAGAATTTCCTTTTTGTCATGTATTACAGATAAATATTGACGTGCATGTCAAGTAAACTTCATACTTTGTAGTTAGCTCTTAGCTTTAGCATCATTTCCCTGAATTTCTTCTGTCTATGATTGAGGTTTGCACTGTGTTTTCCCTTCTATTTGTAATGTAGACCATCAGAAATAGGAGCTCTCCTGAGATGACCAGGATTCAATCCCACATTCTACAGGGTATTGTGCAAGTGAGAGGAGTGAGCGACTGCCTGGGAGCTGACGCATATTCTGTACCTAAACACAAATAAAAACTTGTGTTTCTTCATTTCTGTTTAGATAATTTGGTTGGGAATAAGAATTCCAAGTCTTGTGAAGCACATAAAGAGACTGAGGTCTACCCCAGTGAGTTGAAAAGCCCAACTTTGATCAGTAGAAGGGACCCCAGAAACATTGGTATAACTGATGGGCAGATCATAGAGAAGGCATAATATGCTGCCTAAGTAACACGCTTTTAGATAACAACTAGAAGATAACTGTCACCTTACCTGCCATAAGCAGTGTGTGATAAGATTTCATCCAGCATGGAGCTCAACTTTAAGAAGCCGCTCTTCCCATGCTTTGATATTCCTCCCTGATTGCACTATCTTGTTCCTACCAGTGCTCTACCCCTGAATGACACCCCCAGGCTAGCCAACCTTCCCCTGTCCCCACCACTGCAGTGAATCATTGGAATATCTGGCATTCTTCTACAACACAAAATGAATTTTTGCACTTATGTCTAAGAATGGTCAGAATGCAGACCTAACATACTATATTCCCAACTTGACTAAGTGGAATTAAATTACCTTTAAAAGTGCCCATTTTAAACATCTACTATTGATATACAATGATCTCTGTTTTGTAGTATTCTTATTGAATTTTTCTTTGTCTTTCAATTTTTGATAATACAACAAGTACAAAATTGCACATGTTCATTAACTTGAGTTTTGTTTTCTGATAAATTTCAATTCTGATGAAATTGAGACATTTCATAGTTACTACTTGCCACCTTTGCTTCCTGGTCTTTGAAATGCCTGCTCATGTCTCTGGTCTCATTTCCTATGCGAATCTTGTGTCTCATATTTTGGCCTTGGCTCTGCCAGCATGTGTTTCTGTGGCTGTGCAGATTTTTACCAGGGCATGTGATAGCACATGCTCCTCATTGAGTGGGCAATGGATTTCACCAGGGATGGGCAGCATAGTAGCATTGTAGGCTTCTTCTAAGGATCTGCTATTTCTAGAATACTTGAGGCTTTTGGTCAGCTGTATCTATCTTACTGAACAGTATTGTCTTAATAACTTTTCCCATTATGGACATTTCTGTTAAGGGTGACTTACCTTGTTTTCTTCCCTTGGAACCATCATGGTTACTTTAGTTTTCAATATATTTTTAATATACTCTTTTAAAAATTACAATACTAATATGAAAGTATATTAGTCAAAGTTTTCTAGAGGAACAGAACTTTTAGAATGGATATATAGATGATAGACAGACAGATAGAACCATAGATTGGTTGATAGGGGATATATCAGAATGGCTTATAGACTATGCTTCAGCTAGTACAACAATGGCTGTCTACCAACAGAAAGCTCAAGAATACTCTAGTTGTTTGGTCCATGAGGCTGGATGTCTCGGCTGTTCTTCAGTATATTCCAGAATCCCAAACTAGGCTCTAACGACAGTGAGAGAATGGATAGGCCAGCAAGAGTGAGGGCAAGCAGGCAAGGAAACTAAGCTTCCTTCTTCCATGTCCTTTATATAGACTGCCAGAAGAAGGTGTGGTGCAGATTAAAAATGTGTCTTCCCACCTCAAAAGATCTAGCTTATTAGTGAGTCTTCCCACTTCAAAAGATTTAGCTAAGAAAATAGTTCTCACGGGTGGACTCAGCACCTTGGGTTTTAGTTAATTCTAGATGTAATCAAGTTGACAACTAAGAAGAGCCTTCACGTAGGGAATGCTCCCAGAACCTCTCACATGCTAGGCAATCACTCTGCCACTGAGCTGCATTCCCGCTCTCTCTCTCTCTCTCTCTCTCTCTCTCTCTCTCTCTCTCTCTCTCTCTCTCTTGACAGGGTTTCTTTGTGTAGATTTAGTTGCCTGTCCTGGAACTCACTCTGTAGACCAGGCTGGCCTCAAACTCACAGAGATCCACCTGGCTCTCCCTCCCTAATGCGCCTCCACTGCCTGGCTCCTGATCTCTTTTTATTTGGAGACAGAATCTGAGTAAGTTACCAAGACTGTTATTGAGCTCTGTCACTCTTGCAAGACTTGATCCATGATAGTCCTGCTTTAGTAGTTGCAATTACAGGCTCATGCAGCCACTCCAGTTGCTTTTTGATATATTCTTTGGAAACAGGTTGTAAATCATATAAACTAATCAAATTTTTAGCCTATTTTTCTATAATCTCTAGAATTTTTTAAAAAAACTGACATTGTGATCATAGAGGCTCGACTTTAGGAACGCCATGTTTCTGTGTTTATTGTGCTCTCCTTTCGTGTTCATACATTTAAAAGCATTTCATATATATATTATATTATATATGTAATTTGCATTTATTACTAATTTTTTTTGTTCATTTTGAATTTTTTTGAGGTTTTGAGATAGATACTTGATATGTGACTCAGGTCATCCTCAAACTCGTGATATTCTTAAATTGAACTTCAAATGGCTCTTTCATTGTGGGGATATGGTTATGGGAGCTGGATTGCTTTTGATTGGTTTTGCAGTAAAATACCCTGCCAGAGCAACTTTAGGGAGAAAGGGTTTCTCCAGGTGATAGTCCATCTTTGTTGAGAAGACAAGGTAAAGACTTAAAACAGCATACCACATGCACAGTGACGAGCAGAGAGAAATAAACATGTTCCTGTTAGCGTTCTGCCCACTGTCTACACTTAGGCATTTCAGGAGCCTCTGTCCAGGTAATGGTTGTGAACACAGTGGGCTAAGACTTTTTACATCAGTTAAGATTTAATAATCAAGACTGTGTCTAACAGACATGAACTCAGGCTCACCTGGTCCAGACAGTCCCTAACTGATATTCTCTTCTTTCTAGACAATGTCAAGTTGCCAATTAAAATTCATAGTTACCATTACATAAGGGCCTAGATGTAGCAGCATTGAATCAGTGACCTAAGGGGCTGGCTGTGAGGGTTTGTCAATGTCAACTGCTGCTGCTTTTCATGAAGAAAAGAAAATAGATCATGCTTTTGACAAGTATGATCTATGAATCAAAAGTAGCATTGTTTACTTGGGTACTAGAGACTCTCTGGGCTCCATGGAAGGCAGCATTGTGGTGATAGTATGTTCATATACACAGTGAGCAGGACTAAACCACTGGCTTCAGCCAATACGTTATGCAGCCAGTGGGGTAGGATTTGGGAGGGTCATGCAGAAATAGGGCAGATGAATATTATAAACACACACATGCATACATCTACTGCCTTTCTATGAACAGGAGATGTTTTGTTTTTCAGTTTTTCTCTCTTTTAACTGTCTTTCTGTCTCTGTCCCTATCCATCTGAATAGGTGGGCTGATATGGAGAAAGATGATTATATCAAGAGGCTTATGGTCCTCCACTCTACACAGTCATATTTAATGTATTATTTACTGACCCTGTTCTTCCATGTCTTTTGATGTTAGAGAGATGTAATGTGCCAAGGAGAATTTAGTAGGAAACCTTTTATAACATTTCTCTTTGTTTGTCACTTTTTCTGGTATAAATAATATCTTCATTGCATATAAGATTCAGTAAGAAAGATGATAAGAGATGGTACTTGAGAAGGGTTTATTAATTGCCAATCTGACTGACAATAATGCCTCTTCTTCATCACATTTGGCTTTTTCAGGTAGGAAAACTGGAACAAACCAGTAGGGACCAGCTGTGAAGGGAACTTAGTGGATTATGGAAATGATAAATTTGCTGAATTAAATGGAGATTTTTTAATATTTAGGATTTAAGATTATCAAATATTTATAGCCTTTCTCTAAAAGTAAAACATTCCCTTTAGACATTTGCTTGTCTTCCTCCTGTTTATAGTAGAATTAATGTGGCCTTATTATTTACTCATTTATTTATTCCCACATTCAACAAATATTTATTGAGCACTGTGTTGGGTAATATGATGATAGCAGTGTGTAGGAGATGTCTATGCCCTCACATAGTCCATAGTTAGGGTAAAGGCTAGTAAACAGACAAGATAAAATGTTATCCACCCAGTGCACAGACAGAACAGTAGTTACTTTAATAGATAGGGTTTACACTGCTTTGCTGTCCATTTTATAAATAATACCATAATTGGGCATTTGGGCTAACAAATAAATAAATATCAATTCTACATAGGATGGATAGACTAAACTTGCCACATGGACCTTACATCGAAACATCAGTTTGTGTGTGTGTGTGTGTGTGTGTGTGTGTGTGTGTGTGTGTGTGTGTATCACCCTGACTTCTGTACTTGAGAATACTGTAGATTTCTTACACCAGTTTAATAAAACCTTTGCAAGTTGTGCAACATAAAATTTTTAAGGAGATGTCTCTTTATGCAAACAATAAAACGTGCCTTAGTTGGTGGCCATACAGCTTAAATAAAGACAGTGTTGTTTATGTGGCTGATACTAACCATGGAGTCATTTAAGTGCATCACAAGGACTTCCCAAGCAAAATGGTTTTTGGGGATCCTTAAAAGGACTGAGGGAAAGAAGGTCATACTATTAATAGATAGTATTTGGTTTAAATAATTCCATATTTGATACTGGAGAAAGCCAAAGCCACCCCATGTATCTTTTTAGATACCCTATGTCCAGCTTCTCTCCCTACCTGAGACCAAGATTCGGTATCAGGGTATACTGTAACTCATTACTTCACTTTTATGTTGATGCACACACAGGACAGATGGGGCAAGCAAAGCAGTGCTTCTGGAGGGCAGCTTTGGACACTCTGCTAGAAGACAGAAATGGTTGTGTTTCTGGGCCCTAGATGTCATGGGAACTCTGTGGCTAGCTTGTCTTCTCAGGGGCAGTCGGAGTGCCTGCATCCCTGACCTCTCCAGACCTTGCTTTAGGAGACACCCTGTGCTGAGGTATTAAGTTGCTCGTTGTTGTCTCTGTTCAGTTAGCCTAGTGTAACACAATGCCCTAGACAGGTAGCTTCTAAACTACAGAATTTTATTTCTCAGTTCTCAATGAAAGTCCAGGTTTGAGGTGCCAAGAGATCTCAGGGGTGGGAGGGTGAGGGCAGCCTGGCCACAGATGTTGTCTTCTTGCTCTCTCTCCACATGGCACAGGAATGAGGGATTTATTTTAATTTTTGTGAGGATAACAATGACATTCATAATCTCATCACCACCCAAGGCCCTGTGTCTTAACACACCCTCACAGCCTAGGAGTTACTGATTAGTACAGGACTGTTGAGAAGTTACACGAATTCACATCACTCACACTCCCAAAAACATATCACTGCAGCTGTGAAGAAGAAAGGGAGGAAGCAGCAGTGGTCCCTGGACATTGTTTTGGTGTGACAAAAAAGAGACTCATGCACTAAAATTTAGGAGGACAAGTTCTATGAGAACAGCTCCAAAATACTGTGTGCATGAGGCAGGCTCCGTCAAAGTTCCTCAAAGTCACCTGACGGCTGCATGATGGAGAAGTGAAGGCTCAGTTTGCCAGAACTGGAAAATGCAGGAACTGTGAGAGCAAGGGCTTGGGCTGGAGTGGGAAATGCCTTGGAGGTAGTGAGTGGAGAATCTGAAGTGCTGGCTGGGGCCTCGATGTGAAGAGTGCTAAATTCTGAGCTGGTTATGAGCATCTTTTCTCATGCTGTATGAAGACAAAGCTACTGTTGCTAAAGAATCCTGCTCTGACCCATAGGAGGACAGTTCTGGGATGTATGCACCCGAAGAGAGACTGCAGGTGCTCAGAGTTCTTGGAGGATTTTCAGTTTCTACTTTCCTAGCTCCAAACTTACATGACTGTAACTCTTCAGTCTTGCACTTCTGCGGATTCTTTTTCAATTGCTCCAAAAATAAAGAACATGCTTCTACTGCTTTATACTTTTTCCATTGATGCACTAGGAGCTGGGGTACCCATGCATTTGGGTGCGATGAGAATTGACAGGACTTCGGTGTTTTCTGTTTAAAAACTGTTATCTTTTGCTTCAAGACAAAATAGCTATTTGCATATTGTCAACACTGCTAGAATTTTCACTAGAGAAAATCCACTGAGATCGTGCCGTTCTACAGTCTTGTGAGAAGTCTTCCTTCTCTCTCTGCCTTCTACAGTGTGGAAGCAGCAAGAAAACACTGGAGCAGGCCCAGAGCCCTTGCTGTCTGGGTGTTTGGGAATAATCTTACATGCTGCTGGAGCTGTGCAGTACTAAAATACATTTCCCTCGATAGTCAGTGGCCTGACCGGAAAGATAGTGAGATCTATTCAAGGAGTGTTGGGATTATTTTTCAAGCAGCCGCAAAAGCTTTCTTGGGAAGACAACCAGTTTGGATCAGGTCAGTGGTGACTTTATCCAGCTGCTGAATTAACAGGATGGGTGCCTGCTACTCTCTTTTGCCTCTGTCTCCCACTCTAGGTGACTTTCTTCTCTAGATCCCTGTTCTTTTCAGATGCCAATTAAGCTATGGGGAAAGGAGCTATTTTTGTAATTGCTCTGGGAGGGATTTTGGTGTGGAAGGATATGAATGGAGTACTAGAGCCTAAATAAATAGAGGGAGAGAGAGAGAGAGAGAGAGAGAGAGAGAGAGAGAGAGAGAGAGAGAGAGAGAGAGAGATGCAGCAGCTAGAACTGGAAACTGTGCTACTGTGATTGGCAAGCTTCCGGTTCATGCCCATTCCCCAAGTCAAGGTGATGCACTGTGATTTGGGTTCCTGAAAGCAAACCTATCTCTGCACTCAAAGAGGAAGAGGTGGTACAAAAATAGTAGTGTCTCTTCTTGGTGCTAAGGGCAGTCAGGACTGCCATGCAGCTTTCAAATTCCCAGTTACTGTTTTCCCACCTGTACTTTTGGCCACAGAATAAAGCTCCTTTTGGAAGGCAATTGCCATTTCCAGCAACTCTTTTGAGTATAGTTAGCTCAGTAGCATAATTTATAGCTTTGTTTTCCTTTGACCTCTGTAGAATGTACTTTCATAGTTTAAAAAAATCAGCAAAACAAAACAAAAAACATTCCTTAGAGGACTTAAAATGATGGGTGGGGATTCGAATAGGCTCAGATCAAAAGGCTATGCTGTTGGCTAATGAAATGTTTTGGTTTTATGTTTTGAAAAGTTCAAAATCAACATTCCAAGTAGAAAAAAGTAAGTGTTTGTAATGCCCCACACTCCTGTCTGTCTACCCTAGTATTTGTCTCTCAGTAGAATCTGATATTTTCCCTACACCTTCTTCTTATCTCCCAGCATTTCCTTCTGCTAGTCTTCCCTGTCCACCTTCCAGGTGACTGTGCTACCCAGAGGCCACTTTCTTTCACTGACCCAGGCAGAGCCTTGTGGTTCGTAGACGATGAAGTTCTGTGCTGTTGTAAGTTTTTTTTGTGACATGCAGTTACTTTACATTGTCTTACTGGGGGGGGGGGGGGGGTCATGATGAAGCCACTTACTTATGCTATTTAAGTGGCATATTGGCTTGTATATGGACAACAACAATATGGGATTGAAGAAATGTAAGTTCATTGTTTCACTGATTAACTATCCACCTGGATTGTGTAATCAGAAAGAAAGCACTAGCAGAAGCCAGGATCATGGCTGGCTAAGAAAGGACTCTATCTCAGCTTCTCTTTCCATGGTGTGTGTAATGCAATTATGTCTCTGATATTAAAGCATTTGTTTCGCTTTGCCATATGATCTTTGAAATAACACATTTTCCTTAACAAATGCTTTGTGTGTGGGGGTGGGGAGGGTGGCACACTTGCCTGGCACACGTAGAAATCAGAGAGCAACATTCCAGAGTTGGTTCTCTCCTTCTACTGTGCTGTTCCCAGGGATGGACTAGAATGATTAGGACTTCATCTCCTGAGAAACCTTGAGGCTCACATCTAACACATTCTTGACCTAACCTGGCATTTCAATTACCTGCCTTCTGGAAACTAGATTCCATTGAAGTCCCACCTGTCTAAAAGGAAAAGGCTCCCTTTTAATAAAGTAAGTCTTTTGGTAGCCTGCTTCCCCAGTCTTTTATAATCCAGATAGATGCTGGTTAAGATATACTTCTCATTATTAAATGGATTTATTTCTAAGTCATTTGGTTTTCTTCTTTGAAAAATGACAGGATGGAAAAGAAAGTTAACTTGTGCAAAAGGATTGGTGTTTATGTGCAATTGATCAGGGTTAAATGAACAGATGGACACAGCACTGGCACTGAGGGCCTCTTCACTGCATTTGATTGGGTGTGAGAGAAGTTGACGGAAGTGACTTACCCAAGATGCATCTTCATGCCACCATTTTCACAGAGGGCAGGGCATTTATTCTCATCAGGGGTAGCAGAGAGCATCTGCACACTGCCGTCTGTGTGCAGACAGAACCCTCTGTAGATATTAAGATTTACCCAAACTTGAACACGTCCTTTAATTTTCGGTTGTAGTAAGTATGCACCTTTTTAGATTAGTGTTGTTGCTCTATGGTAGAATGCTTAAGCATCTATGTATAAGTCCTCAGTACTGAAAGAGAGGGAGAGAGAGAGAGAGAGAGAGAGAGAGAGAGAGAATGTAGGAATGTGTAATGAATGCATGTGGTGTGGTGTTTGTGTGTGTGCATGGGCATGCACACATGTGCATGTGTAAGTGAGCACACATCAGCTCGAGACCTAATCATTAGTTTTTGTCAGGAGCACACTTAGGTCATTAGTACACAGAGATTTGTGTTCCTGCTGTGGTTACAGTTACTACAATCTAATATACCAGTGAGTCAGAAGCAGCTGCTAGGACTATTGACAATTAGTTAAAACAAAACAAAAACAAAAACAAAAAAAGCAGAAAACCTGGAAAGATTTCAAGATGGCTGAATAGTTGTGTCCACCTCTCTTCCCCTAAACCAAAATACCAAAACAACAAATTTATAACTGTGTTTTGAAGTGAATGCTGTGGAAGGGCTTTGGATGTCAGCCAGAGAAAGATACAAGTTCCATAAGACAGGGAAGCCAGGGGTGGCAGCAAAGAAGATCACAGTGTCCAGCAGCCACAGCCTTGCATCCAGTGTCTAGGAGGGCAGGAAGGAAGGAAGGGAGGGAGGGAGGGAGGGAGGGAGGGAGGGAGGGAGGAAGAAGACAGACAGACACACACACACACACACACACACACACACACAGAGAGAGAGAGAGAGAGAGAGAGAGAGAGAGAGAGAGAGAGAGAAACAGAGAGACAGAGAGAAACAGAGAGACAGAGACAGAGAATCAGAGAGACTGAGAAATAATATGAATGATGGACATAAGACTACGTGGGGAGTAGTTGGAAAAAGATAGGGTGACTAGGAGCAGGGGCATGGTAGAGGATAGTTGGGGAAATATGATCATAGTATATTGGATAAAAACATGCCGGGCGGTGGTAGTGCACGCCTTTAATCCCAGCACTTGGGAGGTAGAGGCAGGCAGATCTCTGTGAGTTCGAGGCCAGCCTGGGCTACCAAGTGAGTTCCACGAAAAGGTGCAAAGCTACCGCAGAGAAACCCTGTCTTGAAAAAACCAAAAAACAAAACAAAACAAAACAAAACCAGGATTTTCTCAATTTTTAATAAATTTAAAGATGGCAGTAACCTGCATTGTTAGGAAACCCTCCAGATCGTTCAACGACAGACAACAGCTTACAGGAGTGTTGTTCCACGCCTGGTAGACAGGCACTCATATTTGAGGAGACAGAAGTACCACTGTTCCTGAGTTTCACATTCCACACTGTTGATGTGTATCACATTGCAATAATGCCCCTCCATAAAATTACAGCCCCCATGTGTCTATTGAAAAATAAATGTTGAAAATGAAGAAAAGTTTTCTATCGTTATATAGACACGGAATTAAAGACAGTATTCAGGATTAGATCAAAACTTTGTGAGTACAACTGTTACAGAGAAAGCCTCATTTAAATGTAACATTTCATTAATTCACTTCAAAGGGGAATCTCTGTGCAGTGTGCTGAACTAAAGATATATAGTGGTTATGGCTTGCTTAAGATTTATTAAGTGGTGGTCATGGTACATGCTTGTATAAGCCATGCCCTGCCTTTCTCACAGACATTTACTCAAAGGTGGGCAGTGTAGGAGGCCAGATGGCCAGATGGCCTTTTCCTCCTAGACAGAGCTCTCTGTAAACTTAGTTTTAGAGTATAAACATAATAGACAATATAAGGGTGCCCTTCTTTGTATGTAGATACTAAAATTTGCCCAAAATAGAATACCTCCTTTAATTTTCAGTTATGTAAATGTGCACTTCTCAGGTTAATATTGTTGCTCCATGGTAGAGTGCTTGAGCATCTGTGCTTAGTCTTCAGTACTGCAAATGAAAGAGAGAAAAAGTATGTGTGTGTGTGTGTGTGTGTGTGTGTGTGTATGTTTTGTGTGTATATGTGAGGATGTGTGTATGTGTGTTTGTGTGTGTGTGTATGTGTGTGTGTGTGTGTGTGTGTGTGTGTGTGAGAGAGAGAGAGAGAGAGAGAGAGAGAGAGAGAGAGAGAGAGAGAGGATGTATACATGTGTTTGCGTGGGCATGAACATGTGTGCATGTGTGAATGGGCACACATCATCTCTAGAACTAATCATTAGTTTTTGTTGGGAACACACTTATGTCATTAATATGCTTTCCTTTGTAAGAGTTGCTGTGGTCATGGTCTCTCTTCACATCAATAGACTAAGGTAATATACTAGGCAAGCACTCTTCCTCTTAAACATATCCAGCCACAACAACAAATTCTTAGAATACACTAAAACAAGTAGATTATATTTGCATAGAGGAGACAGTTCTTTTTAGCACTGGGTAGATTTCTATTATTTTGTCTTTTTGAAGGTTTTACATATATAATAAAATACAAAGAATTTTGTCTCCCTGTAAACAATATTTTATGAATCTGCTTTCAATATATTAAAGTTTTTTTTTATTAAAAAGGCTTTGAGAGGACTAGAATTGAAGATATTTTACTTGGGTTTCTAAAGCAATTTGATGCATTGATGATTCTTCACATTAAAATTAATATCTCATCCAACATTGTTTTTTAAATGGAAAATGCTTAAATTACCAGCAAAATCCACATTGGAGTCAGTTCAGTGAATAGAATTTCCTTGCAGTGAATCCGTTGTGACAAGTTCCTGACATATTTCCCCACTACACACCTCTGCTCAGGCAGCAGCCAGTGTGCATCTTACCTGGCTTTTCACCATCGGATTTGAACCCATGAACCCAAGAAATCTTCCATTTCAGCATGCTGCTTATGTTTATGAAATGCTACCATGTCACCTGTCACCCTCAGCAGATTTTGAAATGTTTTTGCCCTGGGAAGGAATTCTTCATAGCTTTTAGAATAACTTGGGGAATGTCTAGGTAAATTTTCTGTCTTCAAGTAAACTTTATTCCCAGTCAGAGGAGAGACAGTTGACGTTCCAGGCAGCAACTAATTTAGGCTCCTGACCAATTCTCACCAGAAATCCCCGTATTGACTGAAAAAAACAGTTTCTTTGTTTATTCTCTCTCTCTGTAGTTCTCAATCTCAGTTGGTCGGTTTAAACAAGCAAGCCAGTTCACGATATCAAAATATTTGTGTGAATGGAATGAACTATAATTTATTGCTTCTAAAATTATTTCATGGGATTGTGGTAGGCTTTGTTTGTGCTGAGGCATTGGGGATCATCCCAGTGGAAATGAGGCTTTCACTCTATGTTATTACAGTGATTTTTGAGGAGAAAAATTCTTTCATTTCAGTTCTCCTGCTATTTATCTTGATTAAGAACTTCCAAAAAGTGTCTGCAGTAATTTGAAAACAGGTTGCTGATTGTGGTCATTCTCTGTTACGTTAAGCAAAATTTAGACCCTTGTTTGTCTTTCTCACATGATGAAAAGGAACATCCAAAACTATATGCTAAGTTTCCATGTAACATATTGAGACAGAAAAGAAAGAAAGCAAAAGAGAAGAGGAGGGAGGGAGAATGGGAAAAGGTAACACATAACATGTGTAGGTTGAAACCGCTTGTGCTTGCACATTGTATATCTTTCTGATGCTTTCAAGTTTTTGGGAGCTGGGTTAGAGAAACCAAGGCAACCAGACATGCTTTCCCACTATTTATCAGGCAACTGTGGCATGAATTATCATGGTTATCTATAGCACCTCCACACTTTCAGGGATCTTTTATGGTGGTAGAGATGGCTTTTATTTTAAATTCAATTATTATTGCATGTATGTATGGGAGCAGTGGACCACATCAGTGATCAAATCAGGACATTCAGCATATCTGTCACCTCTAACATGTATCCTTCCTTTGTGGTGAGACCACTTGTAAATTCCTCTTTTGCCTATGTAGAAATATACATTATGTTATGATTAGCTATGGTCACACTACTATATAATAAAACATGAGAAACTATCCTTCCCATCTAGTTATCCTATGCACTCCCTGAGTAACCTGTCTCCCTTTCCCTATCCTAGTCTCTTCTCTACATCTAGGAAAAAATCTTTGAGAATCCACATGGAAGTAACGTCATGTAGTCCTACTGTTATCTGCTCATCCAATAAAGGTTCAGACCAAATTCAGAGGTGAAAGAAATATGCCTGTGCTTGCAGAGCTAGTAGAGATGGCTCCACAGCTATAAGTGTGTCAGCACACAGCTGTCAAACATTTGGGGCTTAGCAATCAAGAACACTCACTACTCAAGCAGAGAATGACCTTTGTTTTCTTCCCAGTAACAACATGACAGTTAAAAGCGGAGTATAAGTCCAGATTCAAGGGATGTAATAACTTCCTCTGGCATGTGCGTATGTAAACACACATATGTATAGGCTAAACACTCATGCTGGTTACATAATAATGATAATGACAATAATAATATGGACTATAAATCTGTAATCACTCTCTCTATTTATTATTCATGGCTTTAATATTTGCCATGTCAAACAAAATCCATTCTGTCTTTTCCCTTGATCCCAGAACTAAATAAAAACAAAATCTGTTAGATACTACAGATTATCTGCTAATGGACAATCATCGCATGAACTGTTGCCTTCCTATGGGGTCATTATAACAGTGAAGCAGACTCATGTTTAGAATATTTCATTACATGTTCCGTCTGTTAATATGGGTGTTATGCTCCAGTTTGCTGCATGCAGATCAGGTGGAAGTCCCTGTTCTACACCAGCATTAATATATGCTTACTGCACACCTCGAGTAGGTAAGCTTGAGTGGCAGGCAAGAAGCATCAGTATAATCTGTGTCCTCAGAAGAATACTTACTAGGCCTGTCAAACAAAAACAGAAGCAAGGAAGTATGAAATAAGAGGCTGTTTTGAAAAGAATCCATATACTTACAGAGTAGATGAAGTATATAGTATCATTTAGATTTGAAAGTGTATTCTTAGACTACTAGCAATAGTAAAGAAGGTACCTGAATTGGCCTACTCTGGTAATCAGCTTGGTGAATACCCTGTCATCATAAAGCCTCCATCCAGTAACTGATGGAAGCAGATGCAGAGATCCACAGCCAAGCACCAGGCTGAGCTCCAGGAGTCCAGTCGAGGAGAGAGAAGAGGGATTCTATGAGCAAGAGCATCAAGATCATGATGGGGAAATGTACAGAGACAACCAAATCAAACTGGTGGGGACTCATGAACTGGGACCAATAGCTGTAGATTCTATGGCACTGGACATAGGCAAGACAGTTGTTTAGCTTGAACTGCTTAAGAAGACCCTGGCGGTGGAATCAGGATCCATCCCTGCTACATGAGTGGGCTTTTTGAAGCTTAGTGCCTATGGTGGGACACCTTACACAAACTTGGTTCAGGGGGAGGGGCTTTGACCTGCCTAGACTGAATGTACCAGGCTCTTCTGATTCCCCTTGGGAGTCCTTGCCTTGGAGGAGATGGGAATGGGGGTGGGTGGGTTGAGGGGAAGGCTTGGGGGTGGGAGAAGGGAGGAGAGGGGCACCTGTGGTTGGTATGTACAATGAACAGAAAATTTCTTAATCATCATCATCATCATCATCATCATCATCATAATAGTAACAAAAAGAAAGTGTATTCTGTGGTTTGGATGATGAATATCTTCCAGTGATGTTTATGCTAAAGTTTGATAAGCAGATGACACTACTGGGAGGTAGTAGAACCTCTGAAAGGTAGGGTTTAGTAGGAGGTCATTAGGACATATTTGTCTACCCTTAAGGGGGATTGTGTGTCTCCAGACGTCCTGTGCATTTCCTCCTTGGTCCATGATAGGAGAGGTTTTTGCTGGACTCTGCTCTCCTTCTACGCTGTTTTGCCTCATTACATGCTGGACAATGAGGCACAACCATTCATGAACAGAAGCCTCCAAAGCTGGGGGCCAAAACAGCACTGACTAGTAGAGAAGTGCAAACAGAAATGCAATCTGAAGAGATTTGCAGATAATCAGCAAGCTGGCTGTAAAGAAACATCAAACATTGGCGTTCACCTTCATGAATTCCTGCACTTAGATATAGCCTTTAGCAGGGATGACTCAACATCAGCTTGGCACCACCCAACAAACTGTTATTGAGTTGCTTAATAACAGGCTCCTAGGAAATATCAGTGTAGAAAACAGAAAGAAATGCAACACATATTGATAAAAGGGTGACCCTAGAGATCCAGATTTGAAAGAAAATAGCTATGGTTGACACCCAGATTTGTATTTTAAGAAGGTAGCATGACCAATTAAGGCATGTTGTGAAGGAAGGTGAGCCCTTGGTGATATTGGAGAGGAGTGTGCATGAGGAGGAGACTTCAGAGTTCTTATGAGGGTCCGTCTGTAGTGAGCTGGCAAGGACCTTGTATTGTAGGTTTCTAATACACAGGGAGAAGAGAGACAAAGTGTTTTAAATAAAACCATTTGAAATAACTGTTCCTAACACGACTGTTTGAAGAAGGTTGGAGATTAGTCACATTCTTCTTTAGAATTCCTTCATCTCCTATTTTAAAAGTAAATGAGGTAAGTCAGAATATTTAACTTCAGTCTCTCCAGTTTCTTCCTGTAAATCAATCAATCAATCAATCAATCAATAAAGCGGAAATACTTGGTCAGAGAAAAATGATTAACCTGGAACACAAGTTTTCAATCACTTGTGAATTTGTGGTTAATGCTTCATTCCCAGTACTGTATCCAGTATAGGAAGGACTATCTAGGTGAAATGTATAAGCATAAGTATACTCTCAATTAGCTGTGTGTCCAGTACTGTTTGACAATGTACTGCCTTGAAAACATATAAGGATAAAGATATGGAAACCTAGACCATGGATTAAAATATAGCAAATCTTACAGCTAGTTATTAAACCAGAGTGGGAGATATGCACACAGAGCTCAGTGCTTACCATGGCCATCTTGAGCAAGAGAGCAATGGAAGACTATTAACATCAAAACAAATTTCAATGACTATATCCAGTTCATTACTATGAAAAATGTAGTTACATTTGAAAAAAAACAAATTTCAATTACTATATCCAATTCATTACTATGAAAAATGTAGTTACATCTGAAAAAAAAGTCAGCTTGCATTTAATGTAAATATCCAGAATTAAGAGTAAAAGAATGAGTGAAATGTTTAAGAGAAAAAAAATATGAGGTATTTCTATGGCAACCCCATATGTAGAATTAGATTTTTGGCAACGTTGTCTCTTTATATTTGGCTATAAATCTGTTGCCTTATTGGCTGTGTGTGTACTCACTCATCCTTTCATTCTGCTAGAGTCATGTACCCTGCTATGCATCAACCAAGTATCATGCTAAGTATGAGGCCTGCAAAGATGATTCAATGGCCCTTTAGCCTCCAGGAAGCACTGAAAAACAAAAGCAAAATAAAATTCAAAATTGTAATGTGTGTGGTATGGACCATGTTGCAAAGAACTCACTGCCTCTGCCTCTGGAACTCCCAGAAGGCTTTGCCTGAGAAACTCCTATGTGGATGAAGTTTGAGGCAGTGGAAGCATATCAAGTGAACTGGGCAGGTAACCTTGCATTAGGGGACTTGATACCTAACTTTTAATATATTGACATGTAATCCTTGAAAGTTACTATTTGGCATCTTCTCAGTATATCCAAAGAAATGTAATGCTGTGTAGCTTGGAACCCCTGAGTAATACTCTGGTGACATAAAGTGTTTGACCTATGACAGGGCCATTATTGCTGGAATCACCATACCAAAACATGTGGTCATATTTACCATCTGATGAAATATGCTGTCTCGCCAAGGTTGAGGTTCATAATGATGAAAGCCTTAAGTAGCTCACAATGACTCAGTTGCCCAAAAGCCCTCAAGTAGACGGAGGAGCTGTCTGCAAAGTTTCATAGGTTTTCTGACTGAAGGTGGCGGTACAAAAGAGAGCAGATGTGTGTGTGTGTGTGTGTGTGTGTGTGTGTGTGTGTGTGTGTGTGTGTGTGTGTGTGTGTGTGCGTGCGCGCACGCCTTTTTCTTGGATAACTTGAAGACCTTCATTCTCAGATCAGTCTAATGGAGTCTTTGATGCTCACACTGTAGTGGTAAACAACTGATGGAACAGGAGTCATGAAGATAATACCCAAGAGTATCTTTAGAATTGTCTTTGGTCTATTCTCTTTTTAACACTAAAGTGAAGTTTCCATATTTAAGCTCTAGCTTAAACAAAAATATAAACAATTCAACAATTGAAATTAGAATACATAAATTGTCAGGAATGGCCATTTATTGTCTCCCATCCTTACCTATATGTATGATAATTAGCACAGTTTTTCATATTTATATCTGAAATAATAGAGTTTAATTTCTGTTTGCTTTTATAAACATCGCTGAAGTCTTACTAATGGAGGGCTGTCCTACTACAAATGGCTTTGGGATTCATACTGATGACTTACATCATATATATAAGACTAATGAGATTCAGAAGCCACTGCAGTGTCCTGTGGGAAATGGTTTAAAACTGCTAGGTTTTCTGGCAATGTGAAGACCTGTGAAAGACTATATGGTAGAGTCTTTGGTGTAAAAGCAACAGGAAGGGGTGACTAGAGAGTGAGGAAATAGAGAGCAAAGATGAAAGAGTATTTGAAATGGAACAAGAAGAAAATAAAATAAAACTATTGGCAAATAACCCCTGCCTTGGGACCTTGCCTGGCGGTGAATTATCCAAGTGGGCACTTAGCCTGGTGTTTCTCATTTCCCTTTTCACACCATGGAATAAGAAGTAATCGCCTTAGCAGGACTTACAGCCCTGATTGCATCACCTGACAACTGGACTGGCCCCTTTGAGATAAAGCTTATTGCTTTGTTTCCTTTCTTGGAAATGAAAAATATTTGATGGATAACCACTCGTTATTCAATCACTGGTTTCAGTGAAAAACAGATTCCCACAGATCTCATTCGTCCCTTGTCCTAGTAAACAAAGCCAAGGGGCAATGCCAGAAAATACACAAAACAAAACAAACAAACAAACAAAAGCCCTGTTTCTATGCTTTTCATGTGAGGTAGAATTAGGATATTTTATTTATCTGCTTTCTGAGATTCAAGTCTTTTACTGAAAATTATCAATTATTGTCCTCTGTCAAGATTGTGGTCCAGAAAGTGTAACGACTGTGTGCACACCAAGTCTCCTTTGCTGATTTCAGTCTCCATCCAGTGGGGATGAGCTATCCTTCTGTAGCCAAGTCCATTTTATCATTGATGTTCTGTGTGAGTGCTTGCACATGTGCATGCTGCTGCCCACAGGACCGAAGAAAGTGTCATAACCCCTGGAACTGGAGTCATAGACTGCCCTATGGCTGGGATCTAGGTCCTCTGCAGAATGATGGTTTCATTTCTTAAATGTGGCTCCTCCTCGACTTGACCTTACTAATGACCAATATAGTTATCACCACATACGTAAAGGTAGTCTATCAAATATAAACTGTTATTTAGTTGTGACTGATTTATTAGTGACTCACACAACCTGGGTGCAATGAGCAGCTGTACACACACACACACACACACACACACACACACACACACACACACACATCACAGCACATGTTAGTGTGATGCTTTTGTAAAACTCCTCACAAGTGAGATTGTGTCAGAGAGTAAAGGACATGCTCCTTAGAGGAGAGGGGACTGAGTACGCTGCACCTCATCTTATTAGAAGCATGCTTTGTGTGCTTTCTTGGGAACCATCTTGAGTCGATACTTACAACTGCTGTCCAAATCATGGCTTCCTGTCAATAATAGTACCAGAATAAGAGTACCCTGAAACGAAGTGAACTTCATTGAAAGTGGAAATACCTAGGATTCGCTGGGTAAGGATAGGTAACTATGTAGTTCAGAAACTGTTCCACCTTAGACATGAGTTCTGAGCCTCTTGATGAGTGCTTCTTTACCCTTTCATCTGGTAATCCCCGCATTGAGTATGACAGACACTCAAAGAAACAAAGGAAAGTCCTCAGAGATTTTGTAAGCGACCAATGAATCTGCCTTTTACTACAAGAGGAGCAACTGTTGAAAGAATATATCTACATTCTGATCTTACTCTAGGCAGGCTAGATTCAAGACAACTGCTTCCACAGAGAAAATGATAAGGGGAGTTGGGCCTGGTCTCTATTGCCAGGCAGTGGCTGTGGCTTATATTTACTGTGCAGTACCATGATTAGTAACCTATCCCTTTACCTTAAAGGAAACATCGCCTTGTGGTCAACGATTACCATTTTCATCACCTCTCTCTTTGCTCTGACTCTGATTGCCATCTTTTTACTCTGTTTCTTTTTGAGGTAGACTTTTTTTTTTTTTTTGATAACAGGTATATGTGGGACTAAGCAGTATTTTTCTGTGTACCTGACTTATTTATCATAATGTCTTCACATATTGTAGTAAATGACAGAACTTTAAGCATTTTCCCTTTTAAATGTGTAAATCATTTTTTCACACACCCCACATTTTATTTACTTATCTATATATAATAACTAAATTTATTCAATGCTTTTGCTATTGTGAGTAAGACCAAAGTGAGGATGAGAATACAGAAGTCTTCCTGATATACTAGTTTACGTTCATATATAATACTTGTATCTAAATTGTGATATAAATAATTCTGTGATGTTTTTTGAGAAGTCTCCATATTACCTCCTAAATTAACTGTATTAGTTTGTCTACATACCAGTGTTGTATAAATTATCATATTGTGTGCTTGAAACTATATCCTGGTGCTTTGAAAATAAATCCAACATTTTAATTAAAGGCAAGATATCCACTTAGCTTATAAATGCATAAAGAATTCTAGGGCCTGTTCTTCCTCATGGCTGGTCTTTCATTAGAGTTTGTGTGTCACATTAAGGCAATTATTGTCTTTAAGAACTGGTATGTGCTGGGTTGGGGATACGGTCAGTGTATTAAATGTTTTCAGTACAAGCACAATGATTCAAGTTCAGATATCCCAGATTTCACATAAGAAGCCAGGTATGGCAGTGCCCATTGTATCCCCAGTGCTGGGGAGGCACAGATAGTGGGATCCTTGAAGTTTGCTAGCCAGCCAGTCCAGTTTAGAGAGCAAGCTGTAGTACACTTATATCTGCACATGTATGCGAGACACAGTCATATATGCCTACCCCCTAAAAAGCAAACAATAGTGTTTATTAAATAGTTTATTGTTAGATGCTATGGTAATACTATGTATAAGTACTTTCATTTAATCCTCACAAAACCTTTTCTGAGTTAATGACTGTTATCTTCCTTTTGTAAAAGAGCCTCTGGAGTGTTCAAAAGAGACTTGTAGAGAGTTAGTGATAAATAGTACCATTTAGTATGGGTAGAATGATTCTTCACTGTGTCTTGTTTAATCAGAAACAGCATGGTTCTTTCAAACATGGACTCCTACCCTATAGCCAGGCTCCTAACCTCTGCCTTTTTCAGTCTTGCCTGTATAACTGTTTTATTTCATAACCTGTTTGTGTTCCTGCCATGGACATAGTTGGAGTAACCAGATGAGTTTTGTTTGGCGATGCAGCTGTTATTTGTGAAGCACTAGTTTCTTGTATGTACCTCATCATGTTTTCTGTGTTAGGGTAATTAGTATTTTACACAAATATTCTAGAAACCTTATCAAGATTTTGATTTTTAAAGAAGTCCATGACTTTTTGTCATTCAGTAATACATTTTCTCAGACAGTAGGTGGTCATTCATTATTGGCTAAATGTATTTCTTTGTTGTTTGGCCATCTGCTGTGACCTACATTTTTCCCCCATGAAATTTCTGAGTCTTAGGTCATAAACAAAACATATTCATCTTTGTATATCACATTTACTGAATTATCATATTCATTCTCGATTCTTTTCAAAGCTCAAAGTTTAAAGTAAATTGATTCCTGTCTTTCCTGACCCACACCAACTCTTGTTAAATCTACTTCAATAGAGATGATATATAACAGTTACCTCCATAGCACATTTTAATCCTGCTGCCCCCTGCCTATGCTTTTCAGCCTCTCTACTAACCCTACTGAAGTTTGTTCTCAAAATCTATTAGCTGGGAGTAGGGAAGGTTCTCCTGGTAAAATGCTTGCTTGCAGTGGTGAGGATCTACTTGGTCCCCAGAATGGATGCAAAAACACCAAGTGTGACATATTCTTATAGTACTGGGGAAGGAAGTGTCAGGATGTCTGTGGGCTTGCTGGGTAGCCAGTCTAGCAGAAATAGCAAACACTTGCTTCAGCAGGAGACCTTGACTCAAAAACTAAGGTGGAGAAGCCCTTGAGGAAAGCATCATGATGTCAACCTCTAGGCTCCTCAGTGGAGTTTCAGGACAATGAGAGACCTCATTTCAAAGGAAGTGAGTAGCATTCCTGAGAGTCTCACCAGAAGTTTATCTCTGGCCTCAAACAGGTGCAAATATGCACAAACATGCACTAGCGCTCTCTCTCTCTCTCTCTCTCTCTCTCTCTCTCTCTCTCTCTCTCTCTCTCTCACACACACACACACACACACACACAATCTATCAGCAACCAAGGATGTTTGTTTATTTTCTCTGTTCTTATCACAACACTTTTGATTCTTCCATTTCAGATTTATCTATACTCCTCTGAAACCCCAAGGTAGTAATGAGAACCCTCAGTCTGCTCTGCTGTGATGATCAAGTTTGCTAGCTTCATTTCACATAATACATACCTATAGTTTCTGTTAGGAAAATTTTCATCCAAAATTGAAAGTTTTCTGCTGTTATTTTTAATAAGCAGGTAATTAAGCCATATTAGCGATTCACTTACTACTTTGATCATATTGTTGTTATTCCTTTTAATATTCTTGTGGAACATTTTTTACATTCTTTTTTATGTATGGATAAATCTCACACTGGGCCAATTATTCTAATCATGTAATCTATTCATGGCTGGTTGATAACAATTTTTTTTTGCAATAGCCTACATGAGTGAAATGGGCCATATTTTTGTATGCTAACATTGCCATTTCAGAGAATTCAATACAAGGTTTAAGTTAGTTTTTTTTTTTTTGCTATTAATTGGGAAGATATTTATTTTCAATGTTTTGTGACTACATATGAGAAATTGGAATTTATATTTGTTTATAGTTTAATAGAGATCTCATAAAACCTCATTTCATTTCATCCTTTCTACTCATAAATCTTGAACAACTTTGAAATTTCTCTAAGAGTTGTTATTTACTTTAACTGTTTTTACTAAGTTGATAGGTCACATTTTAGCCACATATTTCATACAATTTTCCAAATATATTCATTGAAAAAATTGCATAAACTATAAAATTTAGATTTTGTTGTTGTTGTTGTTGTTTGAGACAGGGTTTCTCCATGTAGTTTTGGTGCCTGTCCTGGATCTCATTCTGTAGACCAGGCTGGCCTCGAACTCACAGAGATCTTCCTGTGTCTGCCTCCCAAGTGCTGGGATTAAAGGTGTGTGCCAATGCCACCCAGCTAGACATTCTTAAGTATTATTATATCTTTTTCCTAGCTTAGTGGCTGTGTTAATTGTCATTTCTTTCTTTTATTATTCTTTTACTGCCAGTTTTTGTTTTTAATTATGAATATTAACTTTGTCTTTGATTATATTTCTTAACAGATTTATTTCTAGTAGTTGTCCTTTTTTTACTTGTTCTCTTGTCCTTAATTATTCTTAGTTTTGTAAGTTGAATTGTTGGCTTATACAGTTACATTACTTTTATTTAATAATAAGATGAATTTAAAATCTTAACCTCATACCATGGCAACTTGAACGACTTCTCATAGGGTGAGCTGTCCTGTAGCCAGAAGGTTTCTCTAGTCTGCCAGGCCCTTGCAGTCCTGTGGCCCGCTTATAAAATAATCAGGAGCTTATATTAATTATAACTGCTTGGCCATTAGCTCAGGCTTATTACTGACTAGCTCTTACACTTAAATTAACCCATAATTCTTATCTATGTTTGGCCATGTGGCTTGGTACCTTTTCTCAGTTCTGCCTTGACATCTTGCTTCCTCTGTGTCTGGCTGGTGACTCCTGACTCAGCCCTCCTCTTCCCAGAATTCTCCTCATCTACTTGCCTTGCCTATACTTCCTGTCTGGCTACTGGCCAATCAGCATTTTATTTATCAACCAATAAGAGCAACACATATTCACAGCATGCAGAAAGACATCCCACAGCACTTTCTTGTTCCTGTGAGAATCTCTCCATTATTTGGTGTTAGTCCTGGGAAGTATGATTTTGTGTGTTTGGCTTCCACAGTCTACATTGTTTTAAAATTCTCTACAAAGATTTTAGAGTCACTCATAATAAACTTTATCAAATTAATTATAGTAAATATCAAAATTATCAAGGTACATGTTCAGTTACATTCATTATAGCATTATAGTCTGTGTTTTCCAGCCCTTAAACATGACTTTATGGTCAGCTTTTGTGTAGAAACCTACAATTTCTCTGTAGTTAGTTAGCCAAATAGAATAAATTTAATTATAAAGATGTATTTTAAATATAATGAGTAGAATCTTAGCTGATACTTCTTCTCCTCTTCTTCCTCCCCCTCCTTCTTTTTCTTTTATATTTCTTTACTTTAGCTCTGTTTTGTTTTCAAGACAGCATTTCTCTGAGTAACCCCCCTGGCTGTCCTAAACTCACTCTGTAGACCAGGTTGGCCCTGAACTCACAGTGATCCATCTGATTGTGCCTCTTGAGAGCAGGGATTAAAGGCATGCACCACCATCACCCAGCAGGTCTTATCTTTTAAGACTGTGGTTCTCACCCTTTCTAATGCTTCAACCCTTTAATACAGTTCTTCATGCTGCGGTGACCCCAACCATAAAATTATTTTTATTGCTACTTCATAACTGTAATTTTGCTGTTGTTATGAAATATCATGTAAATATGTGTTTTTATATGGTCTTAGGCATACCCTGCAAGTGGGTTGTTTGGTCCCCAATGGTTTGGACCCACAGGTTGAGAACAGCTGTTCTAAGACCTTGGAGTCTGGGATTTGGCCCTTGACACTGAAGCTGCAGCATTACAATTAGTTACATTGTAAGCTTAGCCAAAATTATTTAACTTCTCTATATTTAGTAACTCATAAACTGGGCATAATCAGAGCCTTCCAGTTAGGCTTGCTAAGAGGATCTATTGGGTTAATATTCAGAAGCACTTAAAAAAAAGTGCCTGACACATTGTAATCACCTCATAAGTAGATAATTATTTCAAAGCCTTTTCAGTATTAATTAGACTCTAGAAGAATATCTGGTCTTTGAATAGGAGTCTGAAGATTCTGTTTGTGTTTGGGTAGCAAAAGTATAAGCCGATAAGCTCTGTACAGTAATTGCCATCTTATTATTTTTATTACCTATCCCAACCTGCTCCTGATCCAGTTGACACTTGCAGAGCCAGACTTTCTATAATCCACACTCATTTGGCATCGTTTCTCACCACTGTCAGGCTTGATAATTCATGGGACAGGTTTAGTTGACAGGGTTTTAGTCAGTATGAACTAGAGACAGCCTGTTCTGCAAGGTTGGTTTATTTTTTGTTGAAAGAAGCTGGGTGTCTGACAATTATGTTTACCAGTGAATTTATTTCTCTGGTATACTCCTTAAATTCTTAGGAGTAAGGAAATAGCTCCCATATCCTCACAGTTTCTACATTCCCACAGGAGAATGAAAATTTTGTCTACAACATTAGACTTGTTTGTTAAACATAAAAGAACATAAATCCTCCCAGGGTCCCAGGAGTATGGCAGAGACAGGGAGTGATCATTACCAGCCACTTTGCGCTGTGTGTACTGCATCATGTTGCCCTGGGAATGTGGTGTTTGATTGGCTCATAAAATACACTTAGTAAATCCTTTAAATAGTGGTATGGGCAATTGTTCACCTTGAAAATTAATACCTGGGAGTGTATTGTAAGGATTACCATGTCTCCAGTATGGTCAACTGAGCAGGTAGAAATGGCTTACTTTAAATTTCCCATTCCTTTCGCTATGCCCTATGTCTTAGTTAGGGTTTCTATCATTATGATGAAATGCCATGACCAAAAAGCAAGTTGGGGAGAAAAGGGTTTATTAGGATTATATTTCAGCATTCTTGTTCATCACTGAAGGAAGTCAGGAAAGGAACTCAAACAAGACAAGATACTGGAAGCAAGAACTCACACAGCGGCTATGGAGGGGAGATGCTTACTGACTTTCTTCCCATGGCTTGCTCAACCTACCTTCTTATAGAACCCAGGACCAACAGTACAGCACCTAGATCTCAAGGAGGTATTTCCTAGACTGAGTTTTCTTCCTCCAAGGACTCTAACTTGTATCAAGCTGACACACAAAACCAGTCAGTACAAACAACATATGTTTTTTTTTTCATTTGTTTCTCTCTTCCTTTTCTTCATGATATTTTGACCTATATTAGTAAACATTAAACAAACATATTCACATATGAATTCCAGATGAAGGCATCTGGTCAGGGAAAACAAAGTAAGAAACATAACCTCATGTAAATCGTTAGAGAAAATAACTAGCTTTAAATGTATTATGCTTTTCCATTTAAAAATCTCTTAGTTCCTAAGATTATGTGAGAAAAATGAAGCTAAAGAATGTTGTTACAGTACTTAAGGGGAAGATTCATAACTATAGTTGGTCCATACATTGTCTTTTTATTAATACTTTTTTCTTTAAATCTAATACTATATAAAATGTTGGGTTTGAATCTATCTAGTGTATTCATAGTACATTGTATTTTAAAATCTATCAATCATTTTTCAAGCCTGTCAGACTTCTCTCTTCTTAAAAGTTTTGTAACTTTCTCTTTATTATCTTATATTCAATCTAGAGAAGCCATCATTTATTTATGTGTGTAATTGTTTTAAAAAAATGGTCTCTGTGTTAGGTAAAGCTTGGGATGTATTCCTTAGTAGTTGAGCATTTTCTTAGCAAGTGTTAGATCCAATGTCCAGAAGTCAAAGAGAAAGCTGGAATAATAGCAAAGTGATTTTATAAAAAAAAAAAAATAATGTGTGCTACTACCTAAATGCATATTATCAACTACCCTAAAAATTAAAAAAAAAAGTAATTGGTAGTTTGCTTCTACATGGAAAGTATTAGTAGAATTCTCAGTATTCGTTTGGAACTATGCTTTTCTAAATTAGTAACTGTTGGGAAAGTTCTAAGTAAAACACATCTTCCCTAACTAGGAAAATTGAACAATGATGATGGGAATTAACTAGAATTGAATTATTCATGGATTGAATGTCATATAATTTTGTTCTATGCAAAATATTTAAATTTTAAGTGTCTGATCAATCTTGAGTTTGTTAACAGCATATCTGAAGGCTTTGAAAAGTATTCCATACTTTTCCAACTGGTTTTCACTTCTTGTTCTCTTTAACTTTCGGATGCAATGAGCTCTCATTCAGGCCTATTTGGAAACAACACACTGATCTGCTCCATAGATGTTTTGCACATATAAAATTTCCATTGCCTAGAGATAAGCAATGATGTCTCTGCCCCCTTTGCCTCCTCACAGGTATGATTTTGTAGAAGTTGAGGAGCCCAGTGATGGAAGTATTTTAGGATGCTGGTGTGGTTCTGGGACTGTGCCAGGAAAGCAGACTTCTAAAGGAAATCAAATCAGGATAAGATTCGTATCCGATGAATATTTTCCATCTGAACCTGGATTCTGCATCCACTACAGTATTGTCATGCCAGTAAGTACTACTTTGAAATTATCCTTACTTGAATGAGTCAGCTATTTTTAACTTGAATTTCTCATTTTAAAATGGGAATCAGAACACCAAACGTCCAAAACCATTCTCTAGCTTTTTTTTATTTTTAATCACAATGGTCTCACTATAGTTGCTATAATCAACTTTAGCATTTTCTCTGTAGATGATTAGAAATGCTAAGTGCCTTAAAGATGTAGTAAAATTAAATATGTGATTTTTTTTATAGTTACAGCAAGATAGCAGACTGGGGAGATGGCTCAGTTGGTAAAATGTTTACCCTGAACAAATGAAGCTTGGATTTTGATCCCCAGAACTCATTTTAAGAAGCCAAGCATGGTCGCATATAATTCTGCTCTGGGGATTCAGAGAAAGACATATGCCTGGGACTCTCTGGCCACCACCAATCTAGCCTAGGTAGTGAACTCCTGCCCGGTCAGAGATCCTGCCTCAAAAACTCAAGGTCCTGAGATCTCACTTGGATTCATTACTTGAAACTTACAAGTAATGTGTCCACACTGCACCTGAGGGGCTAGGTCCTGTTTGTGTCAGTATTTCCAACATGAAAATCATATTCCGTGCATGTTTAAGTGGCATTGAGTCTGATGAGCTATCCATGCAGAGTTTGTATTCCGTCTTCAGTTCCTCTAGCATCTCTCAACCAGGATGCTCTACTCTGGCCACTGAACTGCCCGGAACTGGGCTGTAGCAGATGGAACTGTGTGAGTAGATGAAGATGTTGTAATTATTCTGATCATCTTTAGGGAAACAGCAGGCTATGGGCTGAGAATATAAAGGTCAGATCCTACATTTCCTAAGAAGGGTAATGTGGTGATGTTAGAAAATTACTATTTTTTCCTTCCACTTTCACAAACTTTGGCTCCTTTGTGTTCACATTTCCTTTGGTAGCTAACCTGCCACTCCTTACCCTACCATTTCGGCTTCATGAAACCCTCACTACTTTCTTAGAAATACATCCATTCCATTTTCAGTAACTGTCTGCCGAATAGTGGGATTTGATGAGTGACAATGTGACAGGTGATTATGCTTTTAAGCCTGGCAGAATGTTTTTGAATTATCACTGTGTGTTGCTAGATGTCACCCTCCCTCCCCTCACCCACCCCTGTGCTAACCCTGGCCAGGCAAGATTCATCAGTCTTAGCCATGGATCAGATAAATGAAAGCCTAAAGGAAGAAAGCATACTTCGTGGAGAGCCGACTTAAAGGATCGTGTGGTATTTGCTCAGGGGCAGTTGTCCCTGCATTATCCCTCATGCATTTCTTTCCCTCTGTCATGGATGAACTTTCTTATTGACATCCCCACTTCCCTACAAGCAGTGACCAGACTGACCTCAGAGTCCTAGCTGCAAAGCAGGACCTGCTGTACTGCTGACCACAGGCCTCGGTAGATGGTTAGATTTCTGTACTAAGGTGTGCTGCACAGGCCTAGCTTCATACAGTCCCACAGCACTGAGCTTTTCTAGAAATTCAGCTGTTTTCCTATAGACTTGTCTAAGACCTGAATGGGATATCCTAACGTCTCTGGTGTTGTGTGCTACCTTTGTTGTCACTGAAGGACAGAGGAGACACATTAGAGAACCCCAGTTACAACAATGATGCCATTTATTCTCCAGATGCTCATGTGTTAGTCTGTGGCACCAAGGATACAGCTGGACTGTGGTGTAATTGTTGTCTGGGTTCCCTTGTTCAGGTAAGGAGAGGCCTGAGTAGCGCCGTTAATGATGTATCCACTACAGTCAATGAACTTAGGACACGCTATCCATTTTAAACATTTTATTATTTATAAAAGCATCCATATAATCAGCCTTCCCTGCTTTTGGTTATCTAAATTGATATGAATATGTAATTGATATAACTTGATATGAATATTTTACATCAACTTGACACAGAAAATTTTAGTCAGTGAGTGATTTTTAAATCTCAAACTACAGGAAAATAATGTACGTTAAATTGAGTTATGTTTTAAAAGTAAGGAGCTTGCTCTGTAGTTTTATTTGTGAAAAGAAATGGACATCAGACTCTGGTCTGCCATGAACGCTCTGTGGTTCAAATTACCATGTCATAGAAGAAAAGTATACAAAGATCTATTTTTGTTACAAGTATTTTTTTTTTTTTTGGCTGTGCATGCCAATTAAGTAATTATGTCTACTGTTATAAAATGATTTACCCTACAGCCTAGAAAGGAGTTCTGGATTATTTTGAATAACACAAGTTGAATGAATATTTCATGGCTTATAAATATAGTTTTCTTTATATTGCTGAAATGTTGAAACAGACTTTTTTGGATTACCAAGTAACTTGGAATAAGACCAATTAAATGTGTCTCTCTATTTTTCTATGTTATATTGGTGTCATTAGCTAGGCTTAGTTTTAAAACTACCACTATGAGATGTTGATGTAATGTCATAATTAGTTATAGCTTAAAAAAATACTACGTAGGTTTAAAATTTTAACATCTTAATGCTATTTCAAATAAAATATTATGGAAATATAATTCCCTAGTCATGCATCATTGATAAATAATGAAAGATAAATCTGTCAGTTTTATAGTAAATGATATATTAAGTTTTATGATTGGTCACAAGAAGTTAATAATGTCATTGGTATTTTCCCCCTTTATGATGAGAGGGGAGAGAGGGAAGGAGAAAGAGGGGAGGGTAGACTACTCACACACACAGCCTGGTAGATTAGTAGTGAGAGATTGTTTAAGAAAAATGAAAACATTGGAACCTTGTTTCCCTTCGAAGCCCACACACAGTGAAAGCCGGAACATAAGTCAAATCTCTTAGAAAGAAAAGTTCTTGTTTAATGTTGGAGTGATGTGTATTAGGTTATATACACCATGCTCTATAGTGTGGTATCAACACCATTATTTAAAATGGTTAAAAAAACAAAACAAAAAAAAAAAACAAAACAAAGACTAAACAGAACAATTTTTTTTAGGAAACTTTCTGTTAGGAAACTGTTTCAAAAAAATATATCTGAGTTTTTAGTAAAAATGTATAAATTTGGGTCTGCACCTTTTCAGGGGTTTTCCTTAATGTATAGAACAATTTTTCTTTAATGTAATGCTGCATATAAAATGCTATTTTTAATGTTTATGAAATGTGAGGGTTTTAGTTTTTCTCCTTCCAATAGGGTGAAAATTTTGATTAATTATTGCACTCATATTATATTTTCTTAGATAATGTTATTGAATCTCACTTAACAGTTTTGAAGTTATTAAGAAGTAATAAGATAATAAATACTTTTAGCAGTTTATTTACTCTGTTTTACCATTTGATGGGCATTGGTCTTTATTGAGAGAACTAGATCCTGCAGCTACCATAGCATTTGACTCCCATGTATCGGCACCATTTTATTTATTGATGGGGCATGTGGATGGCAGTTAGGGAAAGGATGAATGGGGCATATCACTCATGTCCACTCCAGACCATTGACCTTTAAGATTCTACCAAGTCTGTCCTATTTTTTTTTTAAATGTTTTACTTCTTTCTAAGTATGTGTATTCAATGACACCTGCTTGGCTATAGAAGTTTTTGTTATCTTTGTTAGTAGAATTATATAAAAAGAAAACAAACTAATGTAACTCTCAATAAATTAAAAAAAAAAAAAACAAAACAAAACCCTGCAGTGCTGTACAGGGAGAATGCAGCCCTGGTTCTCTGCTGTAACTATGTCAGAACCCAGTTGTATTTTTTCACACCAAGTTTGTAAATGACTTCTTCTGAGTTAAATCAGTGTGCAGCCATTGTGGTGGTTTCTTCTGTGGGGAGGGGTTAGAAGGACACTTGGTGCCTGAGGTGCCAGTGAGGAATGCATGACTGATTGCCAGGACAGTTATTAATTATGCAGACAGAGAACAAAGCACTTCAGTGGATACTGGAGTTGGAGAGAGGAAGGAGGGAGGCTGTTGTCCCTTCCTTCTGGCTGTGCTAGTAGACATTTCATGTCAGTGTCCTGAAGAAAGACGTCTCCAGTCTGAAGGCAAAATTCATTGATTTGATCAGGTGAAGAAACATTCCAAACGACTCTTTAAGGAAGCCTTCAAATTCAGTTTTCACTATTTGACTTAGAATAAAAGCAACAAGCTCCTCATCCTTTTCGAATTCCTATCCTTCCTCCATTGTCTTTCAGTCCCTGATATTCATGGTTCAGTAGTAACTTATGAGTCAGCCCCCGCAGCATCTGACATCCCTTGTATTATCTGGGTTATATACCCTTTGTTATATACCCACAAGAAAACACACACTGTATGTGTGTGTGTCTGCCTTGCATGTAAAGACCAAAGTACAAACTCAGGAATGACACCCCCTGTTCCCTGAGATGGTCTTTCTTTCTTTCTTTCTTTCTTTTTTTTTTTTTTTGGTTTTTCAAGACAGTATTTCTCTGTGTAGCTTTGGAGCCTGTCCTGGAAGTCACTCTGTAGCCCAAGCTGGCCTCCAACTCACAGAGATCTGCCTGCCTCTGCCTCCTGAGTGCTGGGATGAAAAGCGTGTGCCGCCATTGCCCGGCAAGGTGGTCTTTCATGTACCTGAAATTTACCAGGTAGACCTGGCGGGCCAGCTAGAGAGCCCTAGCCATTCTCCTCTGCACTTCTCCAGGAGTCATATTCCAGGCATGCCACTGTGCCTGGTGGAATATTGTGTTTTGTTGTTGATAATGATGGTTCTGGGAATAGAATGCAGGTAAACACTTCACCTGCTTTGTTAACTCTCCAACCCTCACATAAATTATTTCAATAAACATTGTTGAATAAATTATTTTGAGAAAATTTAAGTAGGTATGCTAATATTTCCCCAAATCTCTAGTACTTTGACTCTATTTTGCTTTAATTTAAAAAAATCCATATAAATATACAGTCAGTCATGTGAGTGATTTGAAACATTTTTTTTGCTTTCTTTCTTTCATTTATTTATTTATTCATTTTATTATTATTATTATTATTATTATTATTATTATTATGTGTTTTAATTTTATACATCAGCCATGGGTTCCCCTGTCCTCCCCCCTCCTGCCACCACCCCCACCTTCCCCCCAGACCCTCCCCTCCATTCCCATGTCCTCCAGGACCAAGACACCCCTGGGGATTCATTTAAACCTGAAACAAGAAAACAAGTAGTTGTATTACTTAGTTTCCCCATTCTCTTAGCAGTCAGATTGATCCCATATCCCATATGCCCCTATTTCCCACAACCTCAAAATCAAGGCTGTAAGCAAAATCAAGGCTGTAAGAGGCCTTTTCTTTCTTTCTTTTTTTTAAATTATGTGTTTTAAATTTTATACATCAGCCATGGGTTCCCCTGTCCTCCCCCCTCCCACCCCCGTCCCCACCTTCCCCCCAACCCCTTCCCTCCATTCCCATGTCCTCCAGAATCAAGGCACCCAAGGAGATTCATTCAAACCTGGTGGAATCAGTACAGGCAGGTCCAGTCCCCTCCTTCCAGATTGAGCATGTGTCCCTGTGTAAGCCCAAGGTTCCAAACAGCCAGCTCATGCACTAAGAACAGGTCCTGGTCCCACAGCCTGGATGCCTCCCAAACAGATCAAGCTATTCAATTGTCTCACTTATCCAGAGGGCCTGATCTAGCTGGGGGCTCCTCAGCCATTGGTTCATAATTCATGTGCTTCCATTCGATTGGTTATTTGTCCCTGTGCTTTTTGCAATCTTGGGTTCAACAATTCATGCTCTTACAGTCCCTCCTCTTTCTTGACAGTTGGACACCTGGAGCTCCACCTGGGGCCTGGCTGAGGATCTCTGCATCCACTTCCATCAGTTATTGGATGAGAGTTCCAAGACGACTGTTAGGGTGTTTAGTCATCTGATCACCAGACTAGGTCAGATCAGGCTTTCTCTCGGCCATTGCCAACAGTCTACAGAGGATGTATCATTGTGGATTTCCAGGGACCTCTTGAGCACTCTGCCTATTCCTGTTCTCATGTGGTCTTCACTTATCATGGTCTGTTATTCCTCTGAAACATTTTTAAGAAATAGTAGAGGAATTGTTGAGAAGAAAAGAATGTCATAATTCTTAAAGAAAAACTAAAGAGTCACACAAATAAAACCTTAAACAATAATTCAGCATGAATTTGATATCAAATATGATATAAACAACTCAAAGAGCATATTGTAAATGCCTATTGTCACTTTTGTTCTGGGATGATACCAGTTGTTTTTTCATCAGTCTTATTTAGAGATACTGATGCAAGGCCATTGCGTTGGGTGGAAGCATGGGGCAATGGCAATGGCTGTAAAATATAAATTGGGCAAGAGTTTTATTACAACATTGGAGAAAATTTTTATGCTCAAACAAATAAGCTTATTTCATGGCTGGACTTGGAGTCTGTGTGCATATTTGATAGCCAGTGTGTCATGTATTCCTTCGTTACTCCTCAGCGTTCAGAAAGAGTGGTAGGAATTTCTCATAGAGTTTGTATGGACGTGTTTCAGATCATAGCACTTGCCTGCTTGCTCTAGCTTTCCTAAGATGCATATGTAGGACTATCAACTTGTCAACCATCAGTATTTGTTAGTCATAATGCTATGATGGATTACCCTCTGTTTTTGTTCTTGCTCAGCACTAGCCTTATCTGGTTCTTCACAGATGTTGTGATTCCAGCACACAGCATGGTTCTAGACCAGATACTCTTTCATTCCACTGCGTGAAGAAACACTTCGATAAAATATAAATATGTTTTCATTTCTTCATACTTTGTAATTGCATTTAACTTTTGTTTAACGTACTATTTTTGCTTATTTTTTGTTTTTTGAGAAATTAGCAGTTACTGTATTTACATCATTTCTGCTCCTCCTCTCCCTCACTCCCCTCTGAGTCCCTTCATTTCATTGAACTCCCTGTCATGACCTCTTCACACACACACACACACACACACACACACGCACACGCACACGCACACGCACATGCACACGCACACACACACACACCCTACAGAGCCCATTTAGTGTTTCTTGTATGTAAGAGTGATTAGTGCTGACCTCGTGGGATTGATAATCTATCAAGGGTTTTTATCCCCGAAGGAAACTGCTTATTCCTCTCTTGGTAGTTATTGACAGTCTCCTTTATCTTTCTTTTAGCTAACCTGGTTAAGAGCTTATACATCTTATACATTTTGATTATCTTTTAAAAGGAACAAACTCTATGTTTCATTGATCCTTTGTGGGGTTTTTTCACCGATTTCTGCCCATGTTTTGACAATTTCTTCAAATGCATTGATATTGTTTTTATTTGTTCTGTTGGGTTTTTTTTGTTGTTGTTGTTGTTGTTATTGTTTTTTTCTTTTTTTCAAATTCTTGAGGTAAATCAATCAGTCTGCTCTTTCTGGTGTTTTGATGTGGGCAGTTGGCACTACACATTCACCCTTCTGACTTTCTGTTCTTTATCTCATTTAATTTCAAGAATTTGTTTGTTTGTTTATTTCTCCGATGACCCTTTCATCATTCAATAGTGCATTGTTCACGCTGAGTGAGTTTGTGCAATTTATAGTTTCTTCTGGTATTTACCTCATTTTATTACAGTATGTTCTAATACATGGCCTATTTTACAAAAACAAGAAAACTTATATACTGTCATATTTGGCTAGAATATTTTGTAGATGTCTCTTAGGTCTATTTAGTCTACAATGTCATTTAATTCCGAAGTTTGTATACCTTTTAGTACAAGTTAGTATCTGTTTTTGAAGGTTTGATTTTTTTTCCCTTGGAGATAGCAAATAGCAAAACGATGCATCTTGCTTTCTGATTCAGCCAATAAGCTTGTGTCTTTTGATTGTGAGTTCGAGAGCACTGATAGAATTATTATTGAAAGATTAATTATAGTGATATTTTATTTGTATTGAAATGTGAGTTTAAACTGGATGGTCATGTTGGTTGATGAACTATCACCTCCTCTAATTAAGAGGTCTCTCTTGTTCACATCCAACCTTTATCAGTTTTGATGGTACCCACAGCTTATCTTCTCCTGCAGAAACAAAAGCAAAACCTCGTCCCCAACATAACACATACCCTGGTTTCCATTCTGAGGTCAGCACATCCTTGAAGTCTATAGGCTGATTTAATTCTGTTGTTTTTTCTGTTAACCAATGTCTCTCTGCAGCTGTTGTTGAACAAGAGAGACCTCTTAATTAGAAGAGGTGATAGTTCATCAACCAACATGACCATCCAGTTTAAACTCACATTTCAATACAAATAAAATATCACTATAATTAATTATGCAATTGCTATAGTTTTATGATATTTATTTTCTTTGACTTACTTCACATAACCCCTATCCTAGCATCGTTTATTTTTCCCCCATAGTATCTACATTGTTCTCTCATCAGAGATATTCCTTCTGGTACTCTTTGTAGAGATATTTTGGTGATTATAAATTTCTTTGCCTGTTGCTATCATGAGAAGATTTTCTTTATTGTTCATTTATAACCAATGGTTTTGTCAGATCAATAGTATGGTTAGCATCTTTCAGAACTTAAATCCATCACATGGCTCCAACTTCTCCTGGGTTTTAAAGTTCCACTGAGCTGTTACACTGATGGATTTACCTTTGTGTGAGTCATATTACTCTAGTACCTGACTGGGCATCTCTTTCCCTGAAGTTTGGAAGTTTTCTATAATTTCATTGAAGTTGAGTTCTATGCCTTTGACCTGGAATTTTTTTTTTCATCTATTCCCACAACTTATAGATTTTGTTTATTCATGATGTCCTAGTGTCCCTGAATAAGGGCTATTAACCATTGTCATTTTATGTAATTGGTCCATTTCCTTTATTTCATCTTCAAGCCCTAATGTTCCATCTTCTGTGTGAGTCATTGTGTTGCCAAGGCTTCCTTCCCATTGAGCGTTTTAATTAGACTTATTGAATGTTTCATTTCTAATTTCATTTTGATTTGAATTTTCTTTAGTCTTCCTTTTTATTGAATTCAATTTTCATATCCTGTATTATTTCATCCAGCCATTTGTTTGTATTTTCGTAGACTTATAAGCATGTCCCCCTGTAACTAGTGAGACAATAATCTTGTTGAAGTGCATTTCTTTTGAGTTCATAGGGAGGGAATTGGTAGGAATAGAGATGGGGAAAGCTGCTTTTTTACTGGGTGATAAAAATTGAGGAATATAAAAATTTGTGTATAGATGTATTATCATGTCTCTTTGGGAGTTATATGTTCCTTCTTGGTGGATTTACCCTGGCATCCAGTATTCCTGAATATTCTGTTCATGAGGCAGAAGGACTGTAAACAATTATCACTTTATATAATTGATACAATTCCTTTATTTTGTCTTCAAGCCCTAATGTTCCATCTTCTGTGACCTATGTGATCTATGCAATTGAAAAGCCTTCTTGGCTTTTATTCTACAAGTATTTGTCTATTTCAATAATACTGTTTATGTGTTAAGATTACATTGAATTCACATGGATTCACACATACACATAAACTCAATTTTTCTTTATTAAGAAATTTTTTATTCATTTTCTATACAAATCACAGATTCCCCTCTCATACCTCCTCCTACTCCCTCACCCCAGTTTTCCCCCCAAGTCCCCCATCCTCTCCTCCAAGGCAAGGTCTCTCATGGGGAGTCAGCAGAGCCTGGTACAGTCAGGTGAGGCAGGTCCAAGCCTCTCCTCCCCGCATCAAGGCTGTGCAAGGTGTCCCACCATAGGTAATAGGCTCCAAAAAGTCAGCTCATGAACCATAAGCAAGACAGTTGTATAGTTTGGTCTGTTTAAGGGGCCCCTGGTGGTGGGATCAGGATAAACTCATGTTTTATGTCTTCCTTTAGTTTTTGATGAAAATTAAAAAGTAAGTACAATTAGCATTTCATACTCATAAAGAGATCAACATTGGCATGTGAACGTATTGTAAATGCTCATCAAAGAAGTTCTTAAAACTTCAAGGTCCTCCACTCTACTTCCAATTTGATTTCATCTCCAGCATGGTGCTCAGCAGCATTCTTTCATCGGGATTTCTGCTTGAAATTTTAGGTTCTGATCCTTTTCTTAACTGGCAGTGTGACAGATGACACAATGCTCCTGAGGTTTGGTGGCCAGGGCAATGGACCAGTTCCTAGTAAGCAGGTCTATGTTGTAAGCTAACATGTATCACAAACATTAAATACATTTTTAATTCTATTATTTTCAATCCACCTGCAGTGTGTCTAGATAGAATGACCTTATATAACAATGAGTATGTATTTTGGTGTCATGTGGAAAAGAATGACACAAAATGAAACGAATGCCAGGTCTTGTAATGGCTACTCCGGTGTCTTTCTCATTGCCTTTCCACTCTTCCTACCTTACTCCTCCTTTCCTTTCCTCCATCCTTCTCTCCTTCCCTTCTTCTATTTTTTCATCTGTCATCCTTTTTCTTACTTATTTACTCTTATTTTTAATTTTTAATTTTTTTTATTTAATGACAGATTTCTGTTAAACTCATTTTGTTGAGAAGTCTGGGCTTTGCATACAAGATCCTCTTGCCTCATCCTTCAGATTGCTGAGATTATAGGGGTGCGCCACCACACCCAACTTCATGTCATCTAATGATGTAATGATACACAATTATTTGAAATTTAAAATCCAGAGAAGGTAACATTTTAGAAATGAATGTACTAATTAGTTTCTTTTTAATCAATTTTAGAGCTCAGGATATTTCTAAAGACTGGTTTTGGAAGTCAGAGAATAATCATTCAGGAAATAAAAGCAAACTGAACCTCTGTGACCATCTCAAAACACACGACATACTATTGGCTCTGCTATTGTGCACAGTTTGGAAGTTATTAATACGACAGCTGTTATGGTAAATAGCAAAGTGGTGAATAATGGGGTTTAAATTGTGTAGTCTGCTTAGAGTAGCTTTACGATGCACAGGCAAGGAAGACAGAAGTTCTTGGGAAGTGTTATTCTCACAGAGGCCCTGAGTTTGAGTCCTAGCACTCAGTATAATGTCTTACAACATCCTGTAACTCTGATCCCAAGGCATTTCACCACTTTCGAAAACATTTGTACTAGTGTGCATATGCCCACACAGATAGATACACACACACACACACACACACACACACACACACACACACACACACTGTATTTAAAATATCCTAAAATAATAAACAAATGAAATCATCTTTTGTTAAGTACCTACTTAATAAAATGCCTTAAACTGCAAAAGACTCATAGCATTTTAGCTTGAAAAGAGGCGCTTTATGCACAATGTCTAAAGTAGAACATGCACTCAATACATGTTTAAAATAAATAAAAAAGGAAATGAAATTAGAAGACTAATATATGGATGAGCCTCATTGTGTAGCTGCTTCTATAATCAGTGTTTGACTCTAGGCCACTAAGGTTCCCAGAGAATCCAGAAGGGAAATTCTGTCAGCAGGATGCCTTGTGCCAAAGCTGTAGGCCCCAGGTCCTGAGTTCCTATCTGCACATAGGTACTAGCATTCTTGTTAAGCCTAGCTTTGTTTCCATGTAGGCCAATGTCATAGTGAGATGGTGAGTGTCTGCCTAAAGTTCTTCCCTGTACTTCTCCATTGCAGCTAGTTTTGCAGGTGGAACATTAAGGCTGTCATGTCTTGACATAAAAAGGCTGTATGAACTATACTAAGTATTTCCAAGGAACTTTCCTTAAGAAAGCCGGATTTGTGCTAAAAACTTTTTTCTTACCTTGTTTTGTTTTACAAGACTGGATTTCTCTGTGTAACAGCCCCAGCTGTCTTGGAACTTGATTTGTAGACCAGGCTGGCCTCGAACTCTAAGGATCCTCCTGCTTCTGCCTCTTGAGTGCTCGGATTAAAGGATGCCACCAGGCCTGGCTTCTTTTTCTTTTTTAAATGAAAGAATAATAGAAACCCATTAAAGTGGCAATTATCCAAGACTTTAAAACAACATCTGAAGTAGGAATTGGAAATGCATCTCCAAATCAATCTATGCAGTGTTTATTACCACCTCTGAAATTGTGCTTTGATATTATTTTGCACTGCTATGGAGGAAATACTTTTTCTAGTAGAGGAATGTTTTGATGGGGTAAAAGGAAAATTCACTTTCCTGCTGTTGTAAGGCACTGAAATAGCATTAAATGTAATTAATTGTTGTAGGGAAGCAACTGTGTGAGACCTTGAAGAATGAGGTACATTGCATGCCCAGGCTTGACTTCCAACACCTGAATGGGGATGTATTAAAGTAGATGACACATACTCTGGATGAAGTCCTTAAAAAACATATCCAATGTTCTGACATAAGTATTTTCCTTTCTCTGTGGGGTATGATGAGTGACAAAGCCCTGGGATGTACTAATCTATTACTGATAAATGTAACACAAAGAATTCCCAAGTCTACCAGAGACTTATTTTCATTTTACTTTCTGGGACCCCTTCTGACTTACTCTTTTGCAGAGAATGGATTTATGTCTAACTGAAGTGCTCTGTGTCCCTTAGAGTCACCTTTAGAATGCTAAAAGAAGCTGAATATTTGCCATTAAATGTCACCTCACTAAAGTGTGTAATTGAAACACCTTGATAAGATCGGTGTAATTACCATGTGTTTAAACTGTTTCCCCAAAGTCATGGGATCCTGTGTGTCTCCTCACATAATGGACTTGTTAATTCCGCTGCAAGGGCTTTAGGCATTTGTCACTGTTTCTTCTGCCTCACCTCAAATTCCATTTGGCATTAATTTAAGAATCTCAACTTATAATGTAAGAGTCTCACCTTTTGAAACAGGCGAGGTGGTTCAGCACTGAGAAGCATCACTACTCTCCCTGAGTTTGGTTATCAGCATCTGCATAGCAGCTCCCAACCAGCTGTCACCTCGGTTCCAGGGGATCTGATGCTGTCTTCTACCCTCTGCAGCACCAGGCACATTGGTGTTACACATACATATATTCAGACAAGACACCCATACACATGGAAAAATTAATAAAAAAGAAAACACACTCAACTTTTAAAAAAGCAGCATGATATTGACACAGACCTGTCCTCCCAGCACATAGGAGCCTAAGTTTGGAGCCAACCATGACTATACAGTAAGTTCTCAGATAGCTGGGGCTACAGCTTGAAACCCTGACACCACACACACAGGGACATACAGATACACATGGACATACATGTACATATACACAGTCACACAGTCACACAGATGTAGTCACAGAGTGGCGTATAGTCCTTAGACATTTCCCTCCTAATGGCCTTTGTTCCTGACTTTTCTCTTCCTTATTTAACTTATTAGTATGTGGTAAGGTGCAGTATTGCTTAAGGAAAGGATTCATTCATTAGAGCTATGTTTGTCTTCTTCAGAGTCTGGAAACCAGGTATCCACTAAGCAATGACCCTACTACTGAGCCATATTCCAGAAACAACTATAGTATACCATTATATGGTTTTATTTTAATATTTGTACTTATTTTCACTTTTTTTACACAAATATACTCCCTAGTTCCTCCCTACCTCTTTTTCCTTCCAACCTCATGTGTTCTTTAAAAAACCCACTTCACCTATTTAGTGCTATCAGTGAGGGCATGCCTATGGCATTTCCTGAACACTTACTGTTCTATTAGACTCTTTCTATAAGTTATCTCATTTAGTTTTGGCAGAAACCATAGAAAAATCATCCTTTCATGTAAGAGAAAGAATTTCCACAGAGACTACTTCTTGCCAAGTTCCATCACAAATAAATGCAGAATGCTGTAGTAAAACTTCCAATTTCAGCCATAATGTCATGTTTCCAAATAACTTTTGTTATGTAAAAAATTAGTTATTTTGAGATTATTTCTAATTTGCAAGAAACCATAGATTCCATTTACCCTTCATCTATTTTCCCCAAAAGACACTACCATCTTGCTTAGGTGTACATAGGTGGTTCTCAGCTTATACTCATTTTGATCTTTCCAAAGCCTGTTGATATGATCCATCTATAGACCTTTCCTTGAGGTGCTGAACCATGGTAGCCAACCACAGCACCCAGACAGTCATGTAGGCCAGCTGGCAAACTCCACTGTATAGTTTACTGCTTAGCCTGGCAACTGAGTAAGCTAGGTGCACTGTGAGCTTCATAAACTGGATATTCCCCACTTAGAATTGCTCTGTTAGCATGGAACAGTTCTGCACTGAAGAGTACTGGTGTAGCATAGTACAACCTTGAAATAGACATTGAGATGTCAGAGCAACACCCCCACCCTCCACATCTTATTCTTTTTCTCTGAATGAAAAACAGTTCAAAGCACCCTACCAGGTAAGAAGTACATGAAAAATATTTCATAAATAAGAGTGAAAATATATCTGATCAGTGGTTCAATCTAAAATAGAGAACATGTGTTTTGGTTCAAAAGAGTCCTTCAAAATATCAATTTTATCCTCAATTTGGTGCCTTCATAAACATTTTCATCTAAAAGTCTGTGGTGTGGTATGGAAGCATTTTTTTTTTTTTTTAGCAGCTTAGAATGGAACACCTATCATAGATTAATGATTACAAAATAAAAGTAATACCATAAAGCATTCCTCTTGATGTTGGATCCAAAGTGAATGTGTGAAACATAAATAGTCACAATACATAAATCCATGAATGAGCCCTTTCTGCCTGCAAGACAGAGATTAATGAAGTTTCAGGATGCTAAGAGCTCAAGATATAATCTATAGCTTTAAACTAATGTCAAGATTCAGAACTGATTGCTTAAAATGCCTTCATTTCTCCAGAAGAGATTGATGACTTTAGTTTTACTAAATCACTTCTCATGCAAATATATATATAATTTAGTTTCAACAGGTATGGTATGTGGTAGTATTTACATATTCAATGTAACTATATAATAACTGAAAATCAAAGCATTTTCAAAGTAAAAGACAATATAGTCTATGACGCTCTCAAGGTGTTTCTTCATTTTAGAATTGAGTGGAAGCCAATTCAGGAATGCCTTTGGAGACTGGTGCATGAGGTGACTTGATTGTTCAAGAGGAAAATCATTAAAATGAGATACATATCATGAACACTGAGCTTCCATTTACTCCTCTGCAGTTAGGTTCAGGGACTTTATTTTTTAGAAGCATAATTTGTTAACCTAAATACTGTCCTCTTTCTTCAAAAAACATCACAGTCATAATGCTTCAGTTATGGCTTTCATCTTGGTTTTCTTTCAGTACAAATGAGAACTCCAAAATATTTAAAAGCAATCTGTGTGTGGACCCTTCTAGTGTTTTATGAGTGCTTTCCCTCCTACATTCTACAGTTGTATCTTGCATACCTAATTTAATACCAAATTTTATAGCAGCTCATTTATATGGAGTACTTCCAAAGCATTCACAGCAAGTTCATTTGATTGGGTTTACAGTGTTTGACTAGCTTAACAATTGTAGTAGATAGTACTACTGATATAAATACTTGGGAACAAAATGTGAATCAGTGAGTGTTAGTTCAAGTGGTTGGAGGAACAGAGTATTGGTAGGCAGTGCTAAGTGAGTTATGGGTATCATCAATCAAGCTCTTCTACCATTGGGGAGATGATTATGACAATTTGCCAGGTGAAGGACCTTTCAGATAATGCACGTAGCATTTGTCCTTTGTGCAGTTTCCACACAGACTTTGCCTGGCCCAGTGTCACTGGAAGGTGCAGTTCAGTGCATGCAGTCAGTACAAAGGTAATTGGCAGTTGGGTCTTCCTAGGGCATTAAGGTAGCTGAAGACATCTCTTTCAGTGTATATATGTTATGCATCTTTGTTCCTTTACATAATTTTCCTGTGGTTTAACTTCAGTATTTTTCAATCCATCTATGATAGACTAGTTCACTGGAGGCTTCTTGGCACGGGAAGGATTGACTTTCCTACTAAAGTAATGATAATGTGCATAGAGCTCCAGATGGAGAAATGTCTTCCTTCTCTCTTCCCACTTTTCTTCTCACTCTATCTTCCAACATTTGTTCCTCCTCCTCTTTCTTCTCCTCCCTCTTCTTCCTCATTCTCCTCCTTCTTCTCCTCTTCTCTCTCTCCTTGTAAACATACACTTATGATCTACTTGCATTATTTTGAAAGTTCTTTTAAAACTTTTATCAGTACTTCACCGTAACAGTACTTCTTTATGAAAAAGCCAAGTTCTATTTTGTTAATGTTTCTGCTTCCTAATGTATAACACACTCTTCCAACATAGGTGTGCTCTATTTTAAGGAGTAAGGAAAAAGACAGTAGAATATGTCAACCAAGCTCCTTCATCACTTAACTTCTCAATTGTGTCTTTACACCAAGGCTACATGCATGCTGATCAAGCAAGGGACATGGTTTACTATAATCCCCTGATTATTTTTCCAGACATTCTATCAAATGCAGTGCAGAGCTTGAGTCACAGCACAAGGAAGCACCTGAAGCCATAGCAGTGAAGCCCCTCAGCCCACGCTGTGGTGTCTGCTTTGTTTCTGTGGTTCTGAATGTTCCTGATCTAGCTTGATTTTTCTGTCCTCTGTACAATGCATAGTTCTCCCAGCAAATTGGCTTATACACAAAACATAGAGAATGAAAGTTTCTGCCAACATTGTTGTGAGAACTCATTATAAAATTCTTAGCTCAATGTTTGGCATACATGGGGCAGGAAGTATTTATTAGTTTCATTTCAGGTCAACACTGGCAAGTTTTGATCTGAAGATACTGTTCTTCTAAATGGGTATTTCTTGTACTTGTTGACCAAGACCTACAATAAGGAAAATTTGAAAAGTGTCATCATGCTGTATGTATATATGCATGAGACCACGTTTTTTGAAATGTCATGTTTGCAGCAGTAGCCTATGACTGTAATCGCCAACACCTCAAGTCATGGAGGCTAGCGGTTACAGTGTGACTAGACCCCGTTCTCACCACTGAAAAACTAAAAAGGACTGAGGTCTGTAGCTCAGGGGTAAAATGCTTACCTAGGCTGCTAAGGAAAAAAAGAAGGAATTAAGGAAGGAAGGGAGGAAGAAAAAGTTAACCTTAGTGTATAAATGATTTGTGCTGCCTCTGTGTTTGTCATTTGCAGCTTTACATACTTTCAAGTCCTCACCACTGGAGTTGGAAAACACATTGACATTGACTGTGAGAAGCACATTCCCTGGAGCAGCTGGAACTTTTGGTCAAGTGGGTTCTTAGCACACAAGTGGCTGTGAATTCACCTTTGACCTTGCAAAACACCATGTTCTTTGGCCATTTTTCTTTATTTTCATTCTCTAACAAAACAAATTCCTTCTAAAAATCCCCAACTTGAAATCAAAAATACTTTTTTATTCTAACCTGGAAAACCCAGGAGGAATTCCTGAAAGTCTAGGTTCAAAATTTCCATCAGCAGCCATTACAACTTTTATGAACTTAACCTGGATGATTTTTAAGAATTGTACTAATACCTTTAGTGATAATAGGAACTATTGATCACCTGCTCACCCTGCCATAGACAGCTTGTTGTGTAGGTCCTGTTGGATTAGACTGCTTCCCCACTTGTTTTGGTGAACTCTTCACCCTTTGACACAGGAATTCAGGGTTTAGTTACAGAACAGCTTAGCAACCAGTCAGTTCCCCCATCATATTCAGTCAGTGACAACAGATCCAGGTCAAAGAAAGAGTTTCCTGTACATCTCACAGCTCTTCTTAAGTTTTCAGTGAAATCAAAGAGAAGACTGGAGCTATGACTCAAGGTGAACTATCCCTTTCAAGTGCTTAGAAATGCAGGAGATCGTTATTCTTCTCTTGTTCTTGGTGAAACTGAAGAAACAGACAAAAGATATTGGAGAGTTTGGACAGGTCTGCTTGCTTCCTGAACTATGCACTCATCACAACATTGGGCCCTTTAGTAGCTTCTGCTCTGTTTGTTTATCATATTTCTATCCGAAGATAATGTTTTTTTCTTTTTTTGTTTGTTTCTTTTCTTTTTGCTTTTCTTTTTTCTCTTCTCTTTTTTTCTTTTCTTTTCTTTTCTTTCTTTCTTTCTTTCTCTTTTTTTTTTTGGGGGGGGGGTATAGGAAGAGCTTGTCATTTATGGGAGACATATTGTTTCAAAGATTCTGGAATTTCCAAACAGTTCTCTCCTCATTCATGTCAACTGGTTTCTTTCTCTTTTGAATTCTGATCTTGACATGATTTGTTTTTAATCATCTGCTGTCTCATTTTTCATGGAATGTGGTTTTGGGTTTTAACTCACTTCCATTCTGGTTCAACTTTTCCAGTCATTCACACTGCTCATTGAATGTGTATTCTGAATGAATTTTACTCATATGTTTACATTTTCCTCCCTATATTTAGAACATAGCTCCAGTGAAATCCATGCTTCATTTTTTCATCAAATTGTGAATCATAATAACAGTAGTATTTATTTAAATGATTTCTTACCCAGTTACCCATCCCCAAAACTATGTCCCTGAGAACAAGTCTAATCTGTTGTCACATTTATTTAAGCATAAAGATGACAAGTTTTCCTCTTTGACTCTTTGAGTTGAAAGAAAAAGATTACCCACCTTAAAAGCTCTGTGACTGCTTCCCCCATTCCCTTTATTCTCTCAATTAATAATAAACGGGGATTTCACTAGATATGTCAAAGTTTCTACTGTGAAAGCATACTGGAATGTTCAGTGTCAAATAGATATGAAGTTCCCATGTGCAGGATAGTCAGGAAATTATATTGCTGCTGGCATGCATCTACGCATTACTCACTGAGACCTGTTAATGTTTTAAGACTTGCTTTAGAATTTTATCTCTGCAAGGTTACTTCAACTAACTTTTGCATAATCCGAGAGCAATTGGATTAACACTAATTAACTGAAGCTAAATAATTACCATAATAAAGAGGTAAATAATCATGTTGAGTTTTGTTTTAAGTCACACTCTGTAAGATTTTATTTTTCAGAATTTTTTTTCCTTTAGTTCACATGGCAATCAATAGTTTGGAGTCCCATGCTTCTTTTTGATTCTGTATTAGGCCTTTGGGGATATAATTTACATTATTTTTTTCTTCTTTATTTACTAAAGCTGTTATTATAGTCTTCATCAAAAGAAATGTGTTTTATTAGGACTCGAGGTATATCAGCCTCAACACAGTCCTATTTTATATCTAGCTCATAGTAAAGCATGATAAGCTGAACACAAACCATAAAAATTATACATTTTCAGGAATGACCAGAGTTTAAATGCTTTCAAATCAGAGATCTACTACTTTCTTTTGTTTTATAACAGAGCACCTGGCACATAGGACAGCCACTACAATTTCAAACAAATGAACTTGCTAGGTTTTTGTTTATGGGTGCCTTACAAAATAGACATAATATATCATCTGCAATCCACAGAAAGATGTTTATTCTATATTATTATTATTATTTTATCCACAACCAAGAACTCTAAAGTACAGGAAAAATAGTGCTTTTTCCAATAATCACACAGGCAAATAGGAAATGGAGACAATGGGTTCATCCCTGGGTTCCCTGACTCAAAATTTCATGCCTTCCTATGACTCTTAAAATCCCAAGTTCTTCCCAGTGATGTTCTGAATATAGGTCAGTCTTCTGCACTCCATTTCCACTGTTCCTATGTTACCTTGTTTTGTCAGCTTGTCCTTCCATTGCTGTATGTTCCATGTGTGCATGCATTCCTCTGTGTGTGTGCACATGCATGCATGCATACACATTGATAGACATAAAACCCTGACTTTCTCCCAGTTTTAAAAGCATATATCATTTACAGTTGAGTCCTGAGTTGTCATGTGAAGAATTATAAACCTTGTTTTTATTTTGTACATCTCAACTCAGCACAATTAGATATTTTATTTTTCTGGAAATCTGTGTAAGGGTCATACATTTTTTTTTCCTTGTACTCTATATCTGATTAAGGACATAAGGAACCTCACGTCCTAGAGTTTGAGTCATTCTGGCCTGCATGGGAAGTACATGCTTTCAGGGTGTAGACTAAACTAAAGTGTGTCCAAAGTTCACCAAGAAACTGTTTTACCCATTTGATAAAAGATTATATCGTGTTCTGACTCTCAAAGAATGAGTTTATCCCAGTGTCAGCAATTATATCATCTTGAACTCTAAATCAAAGGAATAGAATGAACCACTTCCCAGACTATCAGGAGCAGCATCAGGAGCACAGAATGTATTCATGGTGGGTGGGCACGCAGAAAAAAACTGTCTTCTTGGTACCAGTATAATAATTTCCATAATAATCTATACAAAACCATGGAATCCTTACTGAGATAATTAAAAATAACTGTTTTTGACAAGGACTTTACAATACTCATTGCATGTGCATTTCCATTATCCGTCTTAGATCACCCTCTTTAAAATCTGAAAGAACAAAAGTCTCAAAGCTCTCATGCATTTTAATCATTTTAACCAAATAGGCTTTGTGTAAATGAATTAATTAGCAGTAATGAATGCTCCAAATACAATTTGCCATTATTGTTTTCTACTTGGATAAGTAGCCCATTGGGAAGTCATGAGACATCTCAACAGGTAAAGATATTTTCTCCCAATCCTAATGAATTAAGTTCAATGCCTGCGTCACACATGGTGTAAGGAGAGCATTGATTTCCTCATGTTTTCCTTGGGTCTTTATACCCATACATAACACACACACACACACACACACACACACACACACACACACACACACACACATACATGTGTTATTTAAAAAAAAGAAAAGCCTCTTAATTTCACCATAAAAGCAAATGAGTGCTCAAATCAAGTATGTGTTTTTCACTCTTCTGTGTTTCTGATACAGAAGTTTAACTCAAACTATTGTTAGTTTGCCTTTAAAGTAGACTCTTAATGTGGACTATCCTGATCAAGTCTGAAGAGGAAAACAAAGGTACTAGTAGAGCCTGCTGCAAAAGCAGGTTTCTCCATTGTGTGTGATGATTCCTAAGTGACAGAGAGGAAGGAGATGACCCACAGAGGGAGATTCTGTGGCTCCCACCAGAGTGCTATTTCCCTCCCCCACAGAGCATAGCTAGAAAGCGGACCATCCAGGCTTCAGATCATCTCACTATTCTTAAATTCTTGACTCCATTTATGTCCAGATTCCATAATTAAACACACAGCAGCCTTCAACTCAGACCATTCCTGTTTGCTGTAGCCTCACAGCCTGCATCCTTTCCCCAACCAAGAGCAATATTCTTGTATATGCTGCCGGGTCAAAAGCATCCCCACCCCTATCAAGCCCTTATAAGTGTCTGCAGTACTTCTAATCTATGCAAGTGACTTTGTACTCTTAAAACATGCATCTCCCACCCTACCCGACTACCCAAACTACTTGTGTGTGTGTGTGTGTGTGTGTGTGTGTGTGTGTGTGTGTGTGTGTGTTTGTATGTGTGTGTGCACACACATGCATGTGTTTTCATTGGGTTTGGGGTTTATTGGCTTCCCTCCGTCTCTTCTTTTTTCCTTCCTTCCTTCCTTCCTTCCTTCCTTCCTTCCTTCCTTACTTCCTATCTCTCTCTATTTCTCTCTCTCAAAATCTGATGGATTTTGCTTGCTTCCTTGTTTTTCCTGACTGCATGTCTCGATTGGCCCAGATTGGCTTCGTATTCACAGTGATCCTGCCTCAGTATCCCAAGTTCTGTAATACCCATACATACGACACCATTCTGCTTTACTCTCGGAATGGTTTTGGCATGCTGCAACTGCTCTCACAGCACTTGGCCCCTTCTCTGTGTTGTGGTTCTTACCTAAAGGTCATAATTTGTCCATAGAGAGATGAGAACATTACAGCAGCTCTGGAATTCATCATCAGTATCCTAGTGTGGAATGTACCAGTTACACAGAACAGTCTGTTGAACAAATTACCCTCTTTCTTACTCCCTTTGAAGGCCATATCATACTATATCAACAGATGGTAGACACTCTCAGGAGTGTGGGGTGGTACAGTAATGTTTCATAGGAATCTTTGTGTTCTTTGTTGCCATAGGTGATTTTTGTGACCTGTGTAAATTCTGACTATGTAATATATGTTCATTTTAGTGGTGTGTCCAACATGAGAAAACACAATCCAAGAACAAAATGTTGTTTATTCTACAATTTGTGAGGTGCTCAAATCTGGAAAAAAAAAAAAAAAAAAAACTCTAAAGACATCATAGCAGAATAGGAATGTCATAGAGTGATATCAAAAGGCTGTGAAGATAAATGATAATATTTGCCACTGGTACTTTACCTTCTGGTGACATGAGAAGTTCATGCTTATTTGTTACATTATGGGCATCTATTAAAATACAATTCTTTGTAATTAAGGTAATCATGTCCAGTGGACATGATCAATGAAATTGTTTTTGCTGGGATTTTATCTTATTTCATATAAAGAAAGACGGTGAGTATGAATTTAGAAACTGATATAGGAGATGTGAACTAAACAGATTCCAATTATTTTTAAAGTTCCTTTGCATAGAGGTCATCATAGCCATAAACAGACTCAAATTTCATGTTAGGGCTCACTATTGTGAAACACTAAGTCCCTCTTTGACAGAACAGCTAATGAATGTAAATCTCAGTTAGAAGAGTGGGAAGTTGGTGTATAGATCTCCTCTGTGGAGTCGGATAAGCTATGGATTGCCCTGTCTGTAAACCTGTCTGGACAGAGATGCCAAGGCACACACATAGGTAATGCCACTTTACACAGCACAGACCAGCGTAAGTTATCAAATCATGTTTCAATAATTATTTTCCTTTGCTAAAATATTACAATGTAGATAATTAAGTACAATAAACATTGTGTATATGGAAATTTCTAAGCATAGAGAAGGCTTATTTGTTAAAATTTATAACTATTATTTTGCTTTACTTTATAACAATTTTCTTAGGCTAGTTGTTTCAACCTTGCTGGGAAACTATATCCCGGTAGATGCACACAAAAATAAGGCATTACAGTGTAATCTAGAGTGCTATTTCATCATCAGGGTTAGTGGGACTTGGTCTTCCAATCTAAAGAAGCGAGCATTGTTCACATCTTGCAGCAGCCCATAGCAGAGTTAGTGAACACCTTTAGTCAAGAAAGAATGTACCTCCTGGGGCATAAGCAACAGGTTTCAGAAGTACTTTGGGAAAACTGAAATTTCTGGAAGCTGTGCACACACCTTACACAGTAAACCATCTCAACAGTATTAAAAATAAAGGATAATTCTGAGGTTTAATTTTTAAAACCAGATATATATCTCTAGAAAAATTTAAAAGGGGATTTTATTAATACCCCTTTACCACTTGTGATAGGATGTGTAGAATTATCTTGCTTAATTGCCAATAAAACTAAAAGAAGGGCCAATTAGAAGATCGCTTTAGAGGATGGCCTAGATGGGAAATTGTCAAAATGTAGGCATTGTCTGAGCATAGGACCACAGTGACCTTTTGTGGGACTTTGCGTGTCAGGTAGAGAAAGGAGAAAAGGGTGGCTGTAAACTGAGGCAGTAGCGCATGCAGCATGAAGTCCGCATGTAAATCACATCCAGTGCTTTGAGAATTCAGATATTACCAAAGGAAAGAAGGAAAGCAAACTACAGACAAGTGCCATCCAGGCAGGAAGAATTGTGGGGAACCAGGCAACAGAGCCGGTGAGCAGCAGTCGGACAGGCAGAAAGCAAACCCATAAAGCACAATGCACTGCACCCATGTGAGACCATGAGAGTCGGCCACATATGTGTCACATGTGACTCTCATGGACATTTCAACCACCTCTGCAGGCAATTCCCCAGGCCTGAATTGTTACTATCTAAATTTTCATTAGCTATATCCTGGACTGCTGGTCCCTTTAAATTATTTTAAATTTATTTTATTTTATGTGTCTGAATGTTTTGTCTGAGTGTATCTGTGTACACTGCATGGGTACCTAGTGGTCTTGGAGGTCAAAAAAGGGTGCTGGATTCCCTATAACTGGTGTTACAGATGGTTGTGAGCTGCTAGACATGGAACCCAGGTCCTTTGCAAGAACAAAAGTGTTTTAAACTACTAAGGCCTGTCCCCAGCTCCCGGGTTGGTCTATTTTAAATAAAAATACCCAGAATAACCTCCTTCATTCAAGACCCATACAACATTAAAATGAAGTTGTGTCTCTTCTCTGACTGTTAAATATATTGAACACAAAATTAAGAACATCTATCAAATAAAGCGACCTCTCTGTGCTAGGATCCCCTCTACACATTGCACAGCTCTCCTCAATGGCTGCTGAGTGAAATGCTGAATGAGGAGAGATCTCTGTGAGAATGCATTCTCTAGCATTCTGGGGTGAAGTGAACACCATTTTGAGCTTTGCAGGGGGGTGTTAGTTTTTTTTTTCTAACTGTTTTTACTTCATATTCTTTCTTACTATCTGTCATTTCTTAAGCACTATAAAGAGCAATTTCATGAGTGTTCAGTGTGATAAGGTAAAGGTCACATGACACTTTGCTCATAAGTGTTTGCAGCTATCAAAAGCTATTCAGTGTTTTGTTGTTGTTATTGTTTTGTTTTGTTTTGTTTTTTGCAAGTCATTGTTTTTAACTTGGAGGAAAAAATTTTCAGAGCTTAGCACAAAACAAAACAAACTTAACTTGACTTCCCACAGATGCCACTGTGGAAAGTGCTTTGGGGGATTGTTACTCCTGTGGTACAGTTTTACCTAAAAAGTGAAAATAGTTGACTCACACTCACCAGCAGCCAGCTATCCTACCTTGTGCTTAATCTGCTTCCATGGAGCGCTTCCCTGGGGCTTAAATCTCAGGTGCAAACACTGTGGTGCAGTTCCTTCTTTATCTTGCACTGCAAACAAGTTGGGGAGAGAGGATTAAAAGGTACAGCTGCCTGGTTTTTACAAATGTAGCTAGAGCCTGTGGTTCAAGTATCATGGGATGAGAAAACAGGAGCCCCTTGTAATTGTTAACCACCAAGTTAGGAAGATATCGTACTTAGGAACATGAGCAGCACTTTATTTAAGCTAATTTTGGTCAACCTTGCCATCTTATTGTTTTTAATACATGAGACTAGGCGAGATCTTACTGCTTTGGGAATTTTATGGAGCTGTGAAGTTCATGGCCTCCAAACATCCATCTCAGCCTTCAAAGGGGAAGTCACTATTTTTAAGTGTTGGCTTAAACCCACTGTTACTCTTAGGGTCTCAGAGTCTGATGGAGACACATCAAGGTAAATTCAATCACAGTGCTCTTTTTCTATGAGACTCTCTCTCTAGAGTCATAATATACCACAACTGGCTATCTTCCCTAGGAATTTTCACTTACATATATAATCTCCATCACCCACACAGTATTAAACATCTGTTCCTCTGTTGGAATGCAAGCATTGGCTTTTCTTTGCTGGCTTAGAAATAATTTAAAAACAAAACCCAGATTAGTTTTTTGCATGAATTTAGATAAGAGCCAGAGGAAAGTAAAAGAAGCACGCTGAAATGGATTGTTCCAGGGCATTCTTGTGTATTTAGTGAACTGCCTGTCAGTTGTTCCTGGCAGGCAGTTTTGTCTGCATGCTCTGTCTGCAGCTTAAACTCTTAACATCAAAGCTATGTGCAATATATCAGCTTGACATTATATAAATGGGGCTGGAGACACCTCTGTGAAGGCTGTTACACAAGGTTTGACTTTTGAAATCCTTTTCATTTCTTTCTGAGATGAATCTTCTCCATGCTACCTGGGCTGGCCTTGAACTCCTGGGCTCAGTCTCTTGAGTAGCAGGGAGTACAGGCACATACCTGACTTTGAACTTTTTTTATTTGATTGTTTTACTTTTAACTACAATAATAGAGTCCAATATACATTCTTAACTGTGTTAAGCATGAATGAAGTGTAACCCTTATCAGTCTAAAATATGTTGCATGCAGTTGACTGAGAACACTGTACCATAAATCATAATTGACATTATAATTTTGCAGTTGCTATGCTACTCAAGATAAATATTTGTGTGTATTTGTTCAGAGAAGCCTCATTGTAAATGCCATGTTTTTAAAATAGCGCTCACCAGGCAAACCCCAATGAAAGGACAAGCTAGAGTCTTTTAGAAAGTATTTATTGTGAATTTATGAGCAGTTCAGATTGTACTTTTCTAAGCAGGGAGGCAGCTTTTCTTTTTTCTAAAGAAGAGGTAAAGATGGTAATAAGTGCATCAAACACTTAATATAACCACAATAAACACCAAGCACTAAAACACTGGCTGTCAAATGTCTCACTGGAGAATCCATTGAGGAGATTTGCTTTCCTAACCAGGCTTGCTGCCTGGCTCCAGTAACACCAACTCACTCCATTTGACTCCTGGTACTTTGTTTGACCTCATTGGCTGCCAGATACTCTTCAATAATAGAAATGAAAATACATTTGTCTCACAGCTCCTCTTTTATATCAAGTTCACTTTTTGTGATCTGCACCTACCAAGGTTTGTATAATACTTGTCTGGACATTTACATGATGCCCAGCAGAAAACTGTCCAGTTGGTTATCTCCAGGTGAAAGAAGACTGCAGGATATTTGTCTTAGGATACATGAGCTTCATAAGGGCTAAACCTTCTACCCTCTGGTGCATAATGCCCACCCTGTAGGCTTCTGGAGAATGCTTGCTAAATGAGTCCATAGATGGATAATAGTAAGACTGGTGACATCACTCTCCTGAAGGGAAGAGCTGAAAATCATGCTGTGGCTCTCCTGAAGGGAAGAGCTGAAAACCATGCTGTGGACCATAGAGGTGGGGATGTTCATTTATTTGTTGACATTCCAGAATATGGCCATCTATGAGGTAAAGGTAATAAAAAGCAGAGGATAGAAAGTCCAAGGGGCCCTCTATGTCTTTCAAGATTAACAACCCAATCATAAATATTTAAAGATTTTAAAAATATTTATTTTGTGTTTGTTTGTTTGGTATGTTGTGCATGCAGAAGCACACTTGTAGAGGTCAAGGAATAATTTGTGGAGCTGCTTTTCTCTTTCCAGTACATGAGATCTGATGATCAATTTGAGTCATTAGGCTGGTCTGTGGGTGCCTTTTACAGCTGGAGAGCCATCTTGCTGGTCCTTAAATACTTGGAAATATCAAACATCTTGTTTGAGTTTTTCCTGAGCTAAATATAAAAGGAAAAGTCTGAAAGTCTGGTCTGAACAATGGCCTTTTGCAATAGGAAAGAAATTAGAAGGTGTTCTTTTCTCTAACTTCTGTTTTCCATTGTCTGCTCATTCTGAAAATCCACACAAGCAACACAGGAGAAGCAAAATTCGGAAAATGCAGACATTCCTCTGTTCTGCCCACAGACTGTTCACTGCATCCAGAGAAAAGTACACTGTTAATTTTTCCATGCTTTATTATTGGTGGGGAATCTTCTAGGGAGGGCGTAATTTTCATTTATTCTGTCCAATTTAACCCTCTGAAAAGCTGAAGCATTTTTCAGAGGAATCAGTCAATCTACACATACACACGGCAAGAGGCTTTACTTCCAACTTTCCTCATTTTGAAAGGCTTTCACATGGAGACTTCATTGAAACCAAGAGGCATCCATTTTGCTGGCCCTAGGCCTGTTTTTGATGTTTTCTTTTGTATTGATGTTATTGACTACACTGTCACCTTGGTTCCAACTGTAGCCTTTCTACTCAGACTCCAACAGACCTGAAAGCAGCCGAGACAGCTGACAAACTGGGATGGCAGTCAGCTGTATATCCTTAAATCACTGTTCACACCCCGTCTTCCATCTGGCACTTTAATATATGCATTTCACCTGACTTTTCAAAACATTGTGTTATTTTTTGTACACAGATTATAAAATTTTGAATTTTCATAATCATGAAATATGTGCTATTAATTTTTGAAGAGTCTCAACTTATGTTTCAGATAAGTATATACATTTTTCTTTTTATTGTTAAAATTTGAAAAATGTTTTTCACTGTGCTTTCATAGTGGGTAATTAATTAATCAAAGTCAAAGTGGTTAAATGAAAAACAAAACCTTTCCTAGGTCATTGATTTTATCCTTAACATACTTCCTGGTCATTGTGTGCATTCTACTAAAAGAAATGTGTTACCTGGGCAATGAGAAAACACAGAGTATATGTATTTAAAAAAAAACATAAAGAAACATATCAGATTGGATTTCTACACTCAAAACTTTAGCAGTATGGGGGGGGGGGGGGGGGGAACGGTCTGGAGTGACAGTTAAGTTTTTGAAGTACTTGCTTTGCATGTATAAATACCTGAGTTCATTTATCATATCTCTTGGAAAAATCCACTTTGTAGTAAGTTCTATTATCCAGGGCTTGGAAAGCAAAAGAAATCCAATTTCTGAGGTCCTTAGCATAATCAGTGAACTCCAGGCCAATGAGAGACCCTTTCACATACAAACAAGGTAAATGGCACCTGAGTAAAGACATTCAACATGACCTCTCACCTTGAAAATGCATGTGGACAAGCATTCACACACAGAGATGAGTTTGTATATGTGTATGTATGCAACAATGTTCAAGCATACACATAAAAAGTTTAATAAACCAGGCTATGGTGGTGCACGCCTATGATCCCAGCAATTGGGAGGCAGAGGCAGGTGGATCTCTGTGAGTTTGAGGCCAAACTGGTCTACACAGTGAGTTCCAGGACAGGCTCCAAAGCTACAGAGAAACCCTGTCTTGAAAAAAAAAAGTTTAATAATATAATTGACAAACCAAAAGTATCATAAAATAACTGAAGAACATATCAATCCTAATATTTTAACCAATTCCTGAATTGTTGAAATTAGGCCTTAAAATATGTCCAAAAGTCTTATTCAAGGCTGTCAAATGCACTGCTGATAGTTATACTATGTGACATCATCTCCTGGTAATTGTGGGTAGGGTCTGAACTCACAAAGCCTGGTGTTCCTGGAAGGGCTACTTCTGCCCCAGGAAGAGTGCTGCTTGTTTTCAATGTCTAGAACAGACTCTGCCTTTCAACCAAGGGGCCAATAAGGTACTTATAGAGAGACTCTGAAATGAACACAATTGTTGGGAAATACTAATGTTAGGGAAGTCCAGGCTACTGCAGATGGATGCTTGGATGGAGTGCTCTTTGAGAAGCTGTTATGAGTCTATATCCATCAATAGGAGGAGGAAATGAGTGTGGAGGGCATGAGCACAGTTCTCATGGGCAGAGCCTGGGGTGAGTACAGTTTGTGCTAGGAAGAGACTGGATGAAGGGAACAAAGTGTCTATGTCTTTGATAAGCAGGGATTAGGAAAAGGGCTAATTGTGGGGCCTGGATACTGGGTGAGGATTTAGATTTTATGGTTCAGAGGAGAAATCACACAGTCAGGGATACCTTATTTTTGGTGAATTAAGCCACATTTCAGTAACATAGGGCAAAAGCAGTGTGAAGCAACTCCAGGTTACAAGGCTCAGAGTTGGTGTACACAAATACTACCAATGAGAAAGAAGAGCTGATACAGTGGTGCTTTATTATAATAGATGTTGCTGTTTTCATTGGATTTCCCAAAGAAATTCATGGTTGCAATAGAAAAAAAAAATGAAGATAAGAGAAAACAATGAAAAACACCCATTCGAATTCTTTGACATTATTGTTAAATTTTTATTTTGTTTTAACTTATGCCTGTTAAAATCACCATTTACTAAGGATATTTTAAGAATAATTTGTATTGTTCTTTTAATATAAGTTCTTGAAGGATGTCATTTTATTGGCTTTCCATCAATCTGCAGTTTGAATGCAGATTATTCTAATATTATAAGCTTATATTTTTCACATTTTTATTATTTTAAATATCATTATAAATCAACATCAAACAACAGTGTCTTATTAGATATTCTTCCTCTTGCTTTTATTTGGACAAGTGATATCATTTACATTGTAGAAAACCCTGCATTTTTTCATGCACTTATTTTGGCCTAATGTTCACTTTAACTGTGGTATGGCACATCTTACCTTGAGTCAACATTAAAAATTGAACAAAATGGTGAACTTTACTGCTTCTGATAATTAAAAAAAAAAAATTCAAACTTCCCCACCTTCCCTGAAATTACCAACTTATTTTGTTTCTTGTTTTTCCTTTTATGGCGCTCTAATGAATTCTCCTCTACATGTAGGTTACCTCCATTGTTTCTCTGTTTCAAGTAACATTGTGTTGAATGTGTTTGCACTTATTTTAATTATAGGGACATGATACATGTCAGTCTCTGGTCTCCACTGAATTCAGCTTCAGTTCTGAAGAGGCATGCTCTCATACATTCATTCTAGGCACAGTTCAGGAATTCCAGTTCACTCACTCCATCAATAACACATTTGTAACTTTTTCTAAACCATGTATATGAAGTAGTATGTCTCCCTTAGTATGAAAACATGGCCTTGCTTTGTTCTGCATGAATTAATGGATTTTGTTGTATTTTCTTAAGTTACAGATTATTCAATGTTTTATCTGTAGGTTGCTCATTTCTTCTATCCGATTATTTCTCTTTTGATATAGGCTAGATACTAGCCTACTGACAGTCTTGATTTGATAAGGCATGCTGTAGCTGGAGTTTTCTCCAGTCCCGCTCAGACCCAAGTAAACACACAGAGACTTATATTACTTATAAACTGTATGGCGGTGGCAGGTTTCTTGCTATCTAGTTCTTATATCTTAAATTAACTCATTTCCATTAATCTACATCTTGCCACGTGGCTCATAACTTACTGGTATCTTTACATGTTCCTTCTCCTGGCAGCTGCTGGCAGCATCTCCTGACTCAACCTTCCACTTCTCAGAATTCTCTCCTCTGCTTATCCTGCCTATACTATACTTCCTGCCTGGCTACTAGCCAATTAGCATTTTATTTATCAATCAATACAGATATCCATGGTAGTATGCTCCAAGTGACTGCCTTGTGCCTTAATTCTGTGTGATAACTCTATTAAATTGAAAGAATATAGGGTAATTTCTGACACTGATCTTCAGTGATTTAGATTGTAATAGTTTATTTTTAAGTTTTATAATTTTTAAATATATGTTTGCACTGCTTTCCCTCCTCTGTCCTTGTGTGCATGGCTACCTGAGTGCATTTGTCTTAGAAGCTGTAAGAGGATGATAAATTCCCTGGAGCTGGAGTTGTATATAGTTGTGAACTACCCAATATGGGTATTGGGAACCAAACTCTGGTCCTCTGTAAGAGCAGTAGATACTCCTAACCTCAGAGTTAAATTTAAGTTCTTCTGAGGTGATTATGCATTAACTAAAAGGCCATTTTCTATGTTATGGGAAGTGAAGAGTAGAAAATAAGAGGAAACTTGATACAATGTACAAGAGTTTTCATTGTGAGTCTACTTTTGAACTGTGGAGAGAGTATTAATGTTATTATTCTAGAATTTCATACATTAAAGTAATGTGCTTTGATAAAATTCACCTCTATCCCTCCCCTCTAATTCTCCTATTTCTCCTCCTATTTTTTCCTCCTAACTTCATATATATATATATATATATATATATATATATATATTCATAGATATAGATAGAGAGATACACACACACACATGCATACACACACAAGCACACTTATTGCTTTCTATATGTACATCTACTGGAGCGTAAGTAGCCTCTATGGGACCTCATCCCTGAAGGAAACTGACTGTTCCCCTCTCAACAGCCATCAGTTGTAAACAGCTCCTCAGTTAGCAATGGAACTTCATGAGTAAATCATTCATCCATGCTCGCATTTGGGCTGGTTTGATCCTTGTGAGTGTAGTCACACCCACTGTGAGCTCATGTGTGCAATAGCCTTCTCATGGCTATCAAATATGTTTTACTGTATATGCCTCGTATCACTGGCTCTTATAGTCTTTCTGCCACCTCCTTGATGATCATGAGATTTGTGAGGAGGGTGTCTGATAGAGCTGTTACATTTAGAACTGAGCACTCCATAGTATCTTATTCTCTATATTTTGACCACTCTGCATTAATCTCCATCTGTAACAACAACAAAAATGTTTCAGTGATGAGGCTTGAGAGGTACCCTAATCTGTATGTGTAAAGATAAGAACTTAGGGTCTGTGTTATTATTATTGGCAGATTATTACTTGCAGATTGTCCTCTACAACCTACTTGTCTAGCCACAGATTCTTGAACAAATGATGCTACCAGGTTTTGGTTTCTTTTGTGCAATGGGACTTAAATCCAATCAGAGAATGGTTACCTACATAATATTTGTGCCATTATTGCACTACGGGGCGTAAGGTAGGTCAGTTGTTATTGTTGGTCACTGTGTTTATAGCTGGGCAAGACTGTTGATTATTTTGTCCCAAGTAGTGTGCAGATCATCTTCCCCCACTGTGAAAAGGAGACAGTAGGGATGAACGCTCTATGCCAGTATCAGCTTGATTTCCCCATGTCCTGTGATCAAATCATAAGGTATCTTCAGCAGCAGAGTCATATCATAAGATTCTGGAGGATAACCAAGAGAGAATACCTTGCATTGTTGAAGGATCTATGAGACCCCACTGACCAAAAGGAGGCATTGGTTAGAAATTTTGTAACCTTTATGTAGATCAACAAGGTATTTTCATGGTATTTCTTTCTTACCTTAATCATAAATTTGAATTTTTAAAAATAAAACTGTAGAAGAAATTTTTTCAAGTTGGCCATTCATGGCTTAGTTGCTTTTTACTTCCTTTATTTTCAGGTGAGCATGTAAAGCTTTATTTGTAATACTTTTGGACTCATTGTGCTTTCTGAATCAGAGAACTGATGACTTTCATTAGTTATGGAAATGTGGAAATTCTGCTTTTCTCTTCTAAAGATTTAATGTTTATTAGACCTGAATTTAGACCTTTAGATCTTTCATCTTTTTATCTCTTTGAATTTTTAAACTCATAACTCATACCTGGCACTGGGCTCCAGGGGAGCCGTGGATGAGCATATAGAGCATGTACTTTTAATTGTCTAGAATGGATAAATAATATTCACATCAACCTTCGTTTATGATGATGGAAATATGGGTCTTACTCCTTACAGGCCATTGCTCAAAATTCATCTACATAGAGTTTTGTAAAACAATTACTTTTTGCTTTGCTTTTCTTCTCCTTTTTTAATAGATAAAATATCATAAATGAATCCTAGATTGGCCTCAAACTTGCAATCCTCCTGTCTCAGCCTTCTTCTGTGTTATGGTATTTCAGTTATATACCATTAGACCCTGCTTCAGAATGATTATGCCTGACTTGAGTTGAAAGTAGTTTTGCTTTCCATGTTTTTCCAGTATTAGTCTGACTATCTTGGTATACATATGGAGAAGGAATATATTGTCATTTTTAAAACAGTTAATGAGGGATTTCTTTTACTTTCAGCAAGTCCCCGAAACCACAAGTCCTTCAGTGTTGCCCCCTTCAGCATTGTCTCTGGACCTGCTCAATAATGCCGTGACTGCCTTCAGTACCTTGGAAGAGCTGATTCGGTATCTAGAGCCCGACCGATGGCAGATGGACTTGGACAGCCTGTACAAACCAGCATGGCAGATTGTGGGCAAAGCGTTTCTTTATGGAAAAAAAAACAAAGGTAAACTTCCTCTTCAGATTAGAATGTCTTTTAGTGACTGATGTTTTCCGATTCATTTGCCACAGTTTCTAAAAAGGAGAGTTTAAATGCCTTTGGTGATATGCTAAAACAACCCATCTTATTTTCATTTAAGCACAGGAATGTATTAAATGAGAATATAAACAAGAGGAAAATCAAGACACTTCTGTTGAAAATCCAAGTCTCTTCCTGTCTCATCAAACATCGTTTTGATTGAGCACTCCATTGGGTTTGATGAAAATCATTGTTAATAAGCTAATCTACATTTTGAGATTCAAGAGAAAAGATTAGAGATAAAAAATCAGGTTTAGGGTTTAAAAAAAAATGGCGATATTTTATAGAAGTCATTTTTACTATGTATTCCCTGGGTCAAGGGAGCATCCATTTTGTAAATTTACAAAGTTCTAAAGAGTAGGGAAAATTGTAATTGTTCAACTTGATGAGATAAAAGTTTCCAAGGTAGGCTTCACAGCAAGAAGACAGCAGCCTACAGGGGAACATACAATGGGGATTTTTCTCCTGGTGAATTTCCTTTGAAACCATCGCTTTTGACCAAATTGGTCTATCTTCTTTTAAGAGCTAAAGTTATGATATTAACCAAGTTTCCAATGAAGTTAGCTAGTTCTCACGAGGACATTGGGATTGTGAAAGAGCTGTATCACACAAATGACAATGGAGAGAAGTAGCAGGAAAATTAGACTGCACTCAGAAAACATGGTGGCAGTCTGTCAGAAATCTACTCAGGAATACTTCAGAGACTAGGACGACAGTAAGAATTTATGTGGAAGGAACAGTGTTTGGTTCATTTGAGCCGTTCACCGTAGCAGATTGCACCAGTCTTTTTCTAAACCCTGTAAGAAGAAACTTGATTCCCGCCTTTCCTTCACGCCCTTGCACCCTTCCTGATCATGAGCTTTCATCTCAGCAGGTCACGTTTGGACCTGCCCAGGCGTGGTATTTCAGTGTGCTGACAGACATGGTTTCCTTTTAAAAGTGTTTGAACATGGCTATGTTCAAGGGCATGGGTAGCTGAATCCTTTCCACATGCTGGATGCTGTTACATGTTTAGCAGATCTGATCTTGATGAATAAATTACAAAGGCACTTACTTCCCTTTTCTGCACTTAGGAACAGGAAGGTGAAGCTCTGCATGAGCAGCCGAACATCCCATGAATTGTACCTTTCTTAGCAATACAAATTAGATGATGAGGTGCATCCATAAGAAGCAGGACTGAGAAATTGGTTTTAAGCATACATAGAGTTTTGGAGAAGTGATTCTGGATTTCAGCCTATGAACTTTCCTTTGAGTCATATCGTTAACCCTGGATCCCCATGCCCACTGATCATAGATTTGACCACATTCTAGCTTATACTGAAAAGAATCTGGTGTTGATCCAGGTCTTTTACATATTCATTTAACACCGTCGCTATCGAAACTCTTTGCAGTGGGCTGAAAACATTAGATTTTTAAGCATACAGTAAGTGTGAGAAAAGTCCTGCATACGTTTAGGACTTTACACACTAAAATGCAAGTTTCGGCTAAGATCTCAAGAAAAATCAGTTTCCCCACAAGAGCCTTTCTACAAAGGAACAGAGAAATAATTTTTAAAGTGTCTAATTAGACCTTGAAATAGAGTTTTTCCAAGAATAAACATATCACAATGTTACCACACTCGTTATGGAAAGACCACCCTCAGATTGCACTACTGTAATATGATAGCCTAGGATTGAATATCTGCAAAAGAAGGAACAGCTAACAAAGTAGAATGTGCCCATATTTTTGTCAGTATTATCCTCTCTGGAAAAACTTAGTGTTTGGACTTATTTTCTTTATAGCCCTTCCTCTAACTCAAGAGTTTTCATTCATATTGTGTGGCTACAAAAAAAAAAAAAAAAAAAAAAAAAAAAAATAGAAAGAAAGAAAAGAAAAGAAAACTTAAATAAGGTGTTTTCTAAGTCATGCTTAACAGCACTTTCAAAGGGGCCTTTTGACTTGTGAGTCAAGCATGATAAATGAGTGGAAATGGAGTTGAAAGTGTGTTTAAAATTTCACATTGTAGCAGGTACAAGAGCACACTTGGGAAATCTACCCTAGCCTTTTATTGTGATTAAGTAAACATTTTCAGCAGAACATGTGCAGTCCCCTTTCTAGCTTTGTGAAATGGCATGTTTAAATGTGTGTGTGTGTGTGTGTGTGTGTGTGTGTGTGTGTGTGTGTGTGTGTGTGTGGTAGGTGAGCGCCCTTTAAAAGCTGGGCGCTTCATCCACATTCCGAAGATTTAGATAGACCATACAGACTGTGGCAGTGAGTCTTTGCATTGTCCACTTTTAAAAGTTTTCCCCTCCCAGTCCAGATTTCATCTTTCCAGAGATAAGAACTAAATCAAATCACATATAGCCTTAAACTAAAAAAGGTATTGTATCTGTATTTGAACCATTCAGCAAGATGGAATGCTGTAGACTCGGTGGCCCCATTAACATAGAGATCCTATTAACTTTACTAATAATGGATAATAAGTCTGTACAGGGTCTTTGAAGCAATTGACTCATTTGCTTTGAGTTTTAAAAATGTTTTGCTTTCATGGGATCATTTTCAGATGAAATCCTTTAATAATCAAAACTATGATTTCCTATTGAATTAATAAATACATTCTCAGCTGAGAAAATAATTGACCCTTTGGACATTCATACACTTGACTGAGGTTTTTGGTCACTCCTATAGTAGAATATGGTTATAACTTGCAATTAAATACTCATAATATAATATATTCCTTAGAATTTTTAAAAGCTCCCCTTCAACAAACTTAGTTTAATAAAGTCAAGAAAACAAGTGTTTTATTCATATTTACATCACATGTTAAAACTATTAAAAACTGTCACTGTTATGTTTCAGAATTAGAATTTCACAATGATTGTTACAATTTAAATCATCTTTTGCTCAAAATAAAACACTTTTATTTTTATTTTATAATTTTCCAGTATTAATTTAAAGATATTTAACCCAATTCTTTATATTTTCTATAACAATATACTTTAGATAGTTACTAAATTTGAAAAAAGAATTTGAATAAATAGATGGGTCTGAAACATTTAAATTGTATTACACTTGGAATATTTCGAAGAAATAAGATAGGCAAAGCCATGAGGCACAAACTAAAACAAAATTAGAATATATATCCTATAATTCCTTTTTCTGTATACGTGCACAGTATACATGGCATTGTTTTAATATAGCTTTCCTGAGGCAGTATTCATGTAGATAAATACTATGGTCCTGTGGGAAATTTCTTTGTGCATCTAATGAAAGGATATTTTGCTTGTTCATCAAAAGCAGGTTTTTTTGGGTTTTTTTTGTTTTTGTTTTTGTTTTTGTTTTTTGAGACAGGATTTCTCTGTGTAGTTTTGGAGCCTGTCCTGGAACTTGCTCTGTAGACCAGGCTGGCCTCAGACTCACAGAGATCTGCCTGCCTCTGCCTCCCGAGTGCTGGGATTAAAGGCATGTGCCACCACCGCCCGGCTAAAAGCAGGTATGTTTTTTTGTTTCTGTTTTTGTTTTTAATTAAAGGATAGTGTAATTAAACAACTTCCTAGAAAGAATAGAGTCTATGGCTATTATTAGACATTTCTCCATCTTTCAACAAGGGAACAATAGAAATCCAAAGGAAGCCAATTGCTCCACATTTCAGAGAACACCAGTTCCTAATACACTGAAGACCAGCTTTCCAGCAAGTGCTCTTGGTCTGACCAATGTGTCGTTTCTTTCATGTGTTGTCCATTTAGCTGTTTCTAATACCACATTTTCTTCATACTCTTTATATGTTGTGTTGCTGACAGCCACAGAGGTTGTAGAAGTGCTGTCTGTGGAAGGGTATCAAAAAGCTCTTCTGCACTAATTGTAAGAGCTTGTAATCCTTTTTTAAATTACACTGGCTTTTTAATCAAAGCATTCATACTCTTGCATGCTATTCTTCCCTGCAATGCTCTCGTTGTCTGCTGTTTGACTAAGGTTAAAAGGTGTAGCCCCTTTTCTCTATATAAAGTTTCCTATTTATAGTTCTTCACTTTTCCTTGGCTCTTTTCTTCATATTGCACAATGCCACCTCTTCATTGGTCACTAAGTCATAAAGAAGCTTTGTTTACTGTGACACAGAAAGTTCAGTTTGTGAGCCGTAGAACCATACAACCTAGTTCAAATGAGAAGGGATATTGTTAGGGTGATCATTCATGGAATAACCAGATCTCTTTTATAAAAAGAGCTTAAAGAAATGGAAGCAGGCTCAAAGCTTGAGCGTCATTTTTTTCCCTCTTGCTTTTCTTTATGCCCCACAGTGGTGAACCTGAACCTTCTCAAAGAGGAGGTACGACTCTACAGCTGCACGCCTCGGAACTTCTCAGTGTCCATTCGGGAAGAGCTAAAGAGGACAGATACCATTTTCTGGCCAGGTTGCCTACTGGTTAAGCGCTGTGGAGGAAATTGTGCCTGTTGCATCCATAATTGCAATGAATGTCAGTGTGTCCCACGTAAAGTTACAAAAAAGTACCACGAGGTAAGTAGATCATTTTCTTTGTGGTTTCATGTGACATTTTGTTTCCTAAAAACAAAAGACTAGATCTAAAATGCATAGGTGTTTGAGAAGGACATGTTCCCATCACTGAAAAACTAAGCACCAGGTCTACAAAGTGCTCCTATTTTCATTTTTAAAATCAAGGCCTTTAATTTTAAGACACAGACATTGAAAATTTAGAAAGTACTTGTAGTGGTGGATTGTAGCTGATCAGGAAAGCTTTGGTTCTTTTGTTTGTTTTTGAACTGTTTTTGTTTTTGTTTTGTTTTTTTTCTGTGTTTCTGTTGTTGTTGTTTTCTGTGATACTGGGTTTGTATCTCAGGATTTGTGTATGCTTATCAAGTGCACCATTACTGAATTACCACCCCACCCCCAATGATACAAGATTTTTATTTCTTATATCGAGCACAAAGCATCTTTTCTGAGGAAAAAAAAAAGAGAGAGAGAGAGTGAAGCTTTTCAACTATAATTTATTTTCAAACTATTAAAGGAGATCAGTTGAAAGACAAGCGGGGAAACAATTCACTGTCTAATTTTGAGCAGTGAGACCTTTAATAATTGTGTTTACATATGGTCCAGTGTCAGAACATAAATACTGTGAGGGCATAGTTAGAGTTAGGCTGATATTCATTATTACACTTGTTGCCTCAAATAACATGTTCCACATTTTATGAATTCTTTGATATTTTACTTCATAAAAACATAATCTGAACTATTAGCAATTACTGCAGCTCAGAGCCTTGGGATCCATCACATTCAAAATCTTCATGGGTGGAGGCAGGCTTAGTGTCATACACCTGCAGTCCCAGCTACTTGGAGGCTGTGAAAGAGAACCACTTGAGCCCAGAAGTAAGGCTAACCTGGGCAACACAGAAAAACTCAGACTCATTCATGCTGAATACCCTGAGTATATCCCACTTTGTCTACCAGTGTGTGTGTGTGTGTGTGTGTGTGTGTGTGTGTGTGTGTGTGTGTGTGTATCCAGAGAAGATACTTTATTGGTCATTCAGATTTAATTGTTACAGTTTTTCAGATGGCACTTGATTAAGTCTGATCCTCTGATTTGACTTTTGTTTAACTTGATAATTGTTATTTGCACCCCAAAGGATGGTTTTTCATGTACTTGATGATACCAGTGAAACCATCTACCCTTGATTCTACATAGAGTCATGTCGTAAACTGTACTTCCTCTGACACAATTTCATGCTTTTCAGTAATACTATGTTACTGTTTGAGGAAGCTCAGGAGAAAGCAGGAGGCCGCAGGAGATAAGCAACCCTATTTCCACTCAGATCTACCATTAGCTTATTGTAGCTTCCAACAAGATACATAATCTCTATCAAAATCTGGTAGTCAGCTAGCCCTTTCTTAGGCATCATATTTGAAGGTAGTTACCTTCCTATTAGAAGGCACTGTCTAAAATTGGCATCCAGTAATTACAGTAGGACTATATTTACAAGCCATTTTACCTCTTCTACATGTGTGCCCACACCTTCTGCTTCCAGATGTCCCCTTGCCAGCAACAGAATATCTCTTCCAGGTTAATTGTAGACTGTCAGTAGCACCTGGTCCTTGGGGCTCCAGGAAGGCTATGTCAATAGCCCAGCCTTTATAATAGTCCTCTAGCCTAGAGTTTCAGCAATGAAAATAACACTTGACCTTCCTGTCTTTTTTCCTCTGTCAGTGCCAGCTTGGGAAAATGAGACCATTTCTCAAAGAATGAATGATAGATAAATAAATTATAAAATAAAATTGTTGCCATCACGCTACTGATAATCTACAATTTTTTTTTTTTTGTTTTTTTGTTTGTTTGTTTTGATTTTGTTTTTTGTTTGTTTGTTTCTCGAGACAGGGTTTCTCTATGTAGCTTTGGAGCCTGTCCTGGAACTCACTCTGTAGCCCAGACTGTCCTCGAACTCACAAAGATCTGCCTGCCTCCCGAGTGCTGGGATTAAAGGCGTGCACCACCACTGCCCGGCTAAATACAATATTGTTAATAAGATCCTTGTGGCTGAAAAGACGGTTCAATGGTTAAGAGCATGAACTACTCTTGCAGAGGACCCAACTACAATTACCAGCACCCATGTCAGGTGGACCATAACCACCTGTCAATCAATGTCCAGGAAGACTGGTCACATCTGAACTCCAAGGGTACCTTCAATCACACCACATGTGCTTGTGCGCTGGCATGTGTGCAGGCGCGCGCGCGCACACACACACACACACACACACACACACACACACACACACACACAGATAGATAGATAGATATGTTAAACTTTTTAAATGATTCTTAATGCTTTTGTATCAGACACCAGATCCCTTTGTTAGAAAATGTGTTAGAAAGTAAACATAACTCCTTCACAATTTCTCTATTTCATAAGTAAAACTTTTCTGAAAATAGCATCAGGAACTTTACAAGCCCATAAACTTGCACATCACATCTTTATGGAAACATGTTTTAGTGCCCTGTCAGTCATATTATATCTAATCAAGTCATCTTTTAGATTTGTACAGGACATTTTATAATATGCATGCTTGTTTTGTGTGCATCTATGTAAGCATGGCATGGGTATTTCATGCCACAGAAGCCAGAGAGAACATCAACTCTTCTGGAAATGGTGTTAATGACAGTTCTAAGCTGCCATGTGAGTGCTGGGTACCGAACCCAGGACTTCTGCAAAAGCAGTCAATGCTAGTATCCACTGTCTGGCACTGCATCCCCTTATGTACAGGACTTTAAGAGGTGACTGCGTCAGGGAGAAGTTTAATACTCTAAAATCAGTGTTTATGGGCTAGCAAGATGGATCATCATGAAAGGGCTAGTTCCTCCACGACTAAAACCTGAGCTTTATTCACCAAGCAGAAGGAGAGAACCGACCCCTGCTGATCGTCCTCTGAACTCTGTAGACACTGTGGCACATACACCCCCCACCCCACCCCACCCACACACACCACACACACACACACACACACGCACACCCTGCACACAAATAAATAGAAATGAAATTTTTAAAAAAATTCGTATGTTTTCTTGCTTCTGCCAAGTGGAAATGTATGGAAAGTAAGTCTCATTACAGTGTAGTACTGAAAAATACAAACTTCAGTGCCAGTCATGCCTCACGGCCTCTCACATTTCTCAGCCCTGTGATTTTGAGAAAGTTATTTAATCCCCTGGACCTCGTTTTCCTTATCTGTTGGTTGCTAACCCACATACCCATACACTTTGTATTGGAGAGTCAATGAGTTAGTTTGTACAAAACACTTGAATGAGATGCAGCACACTTCAAGTTGTCTCGTTATTAGATATCTTCTTCTGTGTCTGATTTTTTATTGTAATGATTTGTTATTGAAGGAGTGAACTCACACTGGGGAACAGCAGATATCTGAGACTAAAGAATCTATATGATACTCTGATAGCAGGCACCTATTTCTTGCTTTTGTATTTTCATAACTGACCCAATGATTTCTCCTTATTTATAACTTCATAAATTTAATTACTTGTGTTACATCCTGGTGAAAGGAGAAAATGGAGGATAGAAAACAAGAGAGGATGAGCATGTGTGACCCTTTGTACCCGCCTCCTCAAGTTAGATCACGCCACTTAAAGTTTCAGTCACTTCCTAAAATAGCTCCATTAGTTGCTAAATGCCCAATACAGGAGTCTGCAGGTGACATTTTTTATTAGACCAAAACAGGAGTGAACCCTGTTTCACGCATTCTTGCTAAACACCATACAATACAACTAAGGCCCACCTCAAGAGCTCCTTCAAATAGTTCATTTGTTTTGTTTTGTTTTTCAAACAGGGTTTCTTTGTGTAGCCTTGGCTGTACTGGAACCGACTCTGTAGACCAGGCTGGCCTCAAAATCACAAAGATCCGCCTGTCTCTGCCTCCAGAATACCCCCTCCTCATACTAGAGTTTCTTTTCTTTCTTTTTTTTTCTCCATAGATTTACTCTTTCTTCAATGTTAATGTTACAGAGTTCTTACACTGCAGAACCATGCCTGAGAACCCAAAGAAAGAAATGGTGCAATGGATAGCCTCCTCCACCCAGACAGTTTATTAAAACTTGATTCGTGTGCATTTTGATAATTTCACAATCTTAAAAATTTATAACAAGACTTGGAATTTGCATCTGCTGCAGGTCTTCAGTGTTCCAGTACAGTATGCCATTAAACACACCTCTTCACATGCCTCTGTTCACTTCTCAAACCCTAACCCCAAACTTATTGGGGGGAGATTACTTGTTAAGGTTTCTGGTGCCCAAATAAGTCTTCAGTTTGACCGAAAATCTCAAACTTCTAATCACCCAACGTGCTCCTGGCTAGCTCAGATCACGCCAACATTATTGCCCAGAATAGCATGCAGTCTGGTCAGGAAACACTGACCTGCACCTCCGCTGCACTCACTCACTGAACTGCAAGACATTCTCAAGCGAGGAGGGCTTCCCTCATTATCTGTTTCACTCCTCTCTCAACTGCATTTGGCAAAGGGACTCATTACAGACAAACCCAGGCACTGCATCATGTAGTCTCAGTTGCCAATATAGAGTATTTGTACTGAACCATTTCTAGTGACATGGAAGTAGGTAACTGCCAGACTATTTCACTAGGTGGAAAGGAACATAATAGAGTTTCTTAACCTGCTCTTTAAAGGGACTGGAGGAAGAGCCTTCTGCTCCTTTTGAAGATATTTAGTAGATGCATCTTAGGAGAGCCAGGCAGGAGGTAGAAGTGCACGTTGGGGCAACCCTCTAGCCTGTAGAGGAACTTCACCTGTTGTACTGTTTCTTTCCTGCTGGATAGAGAAACATGTGGAGGTGGAGGTGGGGATTGATGACATTGACTATACTGACGCTACATTATACCGATACTATACTGATTTACATTAAAAACCTTATTCCAGAAAAAGAAAACAAACATGAAACAAGAATATGATAAGGAATAACACCACTGTAAACTTTTTAATTCATGACACCCCAGCTAATTTAAAACAGTCACTAGTGATGTAAAATAATACCCAATTATCTAATTAGTCAGTATTGCAATTAGAAAAATACAAATATACCGACTTGTGCTCCAGAATGATGAAATGTAATAGAATGAGAAAATTGCTTTCATAGCTCAGCATTTCTGACACTTACTATAAGACTTTGAAGTCTATTTTTCAAGAAAGTAAGTTGCTGCTAAATAAACTGATGATTAATGGTATTGAAGCATCTTCCAATTATTATTTATTGTTCTACTTTTAATAACTCATCTTTTGGCCTAGGTGCAAATAACAACTATTTCTCAAACTGTGTCTAAATCTGCTCACTCATGTGTAAAGAAAAGTAATAACCATAGATTACCTCATAGGATTATTGTGAATTAAGGTATGTAAACACATTATTATAGTGCCTGGCACACAGTAAGTATTCAAAAAATGTGAGCTAATTAAACTCTGATAGAATCATGTGCTCCAAAAGTTATGTACACATTTCCCAGGTTTATTTCATAAGTCTTCAGACACACAAAAGACAAGTTGGGTCTCTGTGGATTAATGGCAACTTACAGGAATGGGAAATTTCCATAGTCACTTCATGGAGTTCTCTGTGTTATCCATGGAAAGCAGAGAAAATGAACATTTTTATGTTATTATGTGCTCTGGTCTTTGCTCATAAACCAAATAACATAATTCCTAGAATTTAGAGTTTCTGTTATAGGAAATATTGACTGTCTAATACTTCAGATACTTCTAATAGAATATACAACTAGATCCTTTAGTCACAGCACTCCAAAGATACACTTCTAAATTTCGTGCCCATATTTTTTATTTGAAACCTGAACACTCTAAACTGTGAATAAGTTCATTTAATAAAGGCATCATTGTTACTGCTAAGCCTCCTTAGAGATGCCCAGTAAGATTCAGCTGCAGAAACTTAGCTGTGGCTGAGGGTGATGTCTATGAAGTACATCTAATCCATCTCATCAAGTTTATAGAAGACTTGAAATGTAGCCAAGAAAATTAATGAGTGGCATAATTGGGCAGGCTCAGCTGTGGAACGATCAAGTTCCTTTCCAAACTGTATCAGTGGTTGAGTGTACTGTATCAAGTATAAATATCTGTGCAGCCTGTAAATAAAGGTATTAGAATAAGGAGCTAAAACAACAGAAAAGCAAGTTGTGCATCAGTGGTTTCAATATACTTGAGGTGAAATTGTCTCTCCTATGATTACATATAGAAGTAATAGGCACAAGGTGAGTCTTTTCATTTGAGAGCTGTTCTGTATTCTTGGAGGAGTGCACCCTGAAACTTTTGCCATTTACACACCCTTTCTTTTATGAAACAACAGTAGTGGATGACTTGGGGGCTAGAGTAGAGGACGGTATCTACAACTTCTTTATGAGACACTAGAGCATATAAGTCTTTCTTAGGTCTTAAGGTTCCATTTTGTTTTGTTTGACGTGTTACTTGTCCTTGATGTCAAACATGGAAAAAAATGATTTTTAAAAGTGGCATGTGTATTTCCTTATAGGTCCTTCAGTTGAGACCGAAACTTGGAGTCAAAGGATTGCATAAGTCACTCACTGATGTTGCCCTGGAACACCATGAGGAATGTGACTGTGTGTGTAAAGGAAACACAGGAGGGTAAACTGCATCCTCCACAGCAGCCCACATCCCCACTGGCATCCTGAATCCCCCACTAGATTCCCACATCCTCACCAGCATCTGCCACAGGGCTGTCAGATGCTGCCATTGGCTGTGGTAAAGATCTTACTCATTGTCTCCATCCAAAAATCTCAGTTGTTTGCTTCAACAGTCTTCCACTTGCAGGATTTTAAAGTGTTCTGAAAGAAGAGACACCAGAAGGAGTCAGGAGTTCCACAGCAGTGCTTTTTAGAGGAAGGCCAATGGATGGAAAAGGTCTTCAAGCACAGAAACAAATCAAGTGTTTGTAGATCCCTAGCAAGCTCCAGAGTGACAGCATTTCTTTTCCACTGACAGCATGCTATAATTTAGTTGTCTTGATATGGGCAAGTGATGTGAACACCAGAAAATGGTGAAAACGCACAGTTGATTGTGAACAATGCAGAAAAACTTGGATTTTCTCCTAATGTTTGCATATACAAATCCTAATGGTCTATGTTCTACAAACTCAGCTTTTAGATAGCAGCCATGTTGCTATTGATTACATGTGTTGATAGAAAAGACTGGGATTTTTCATGCTTGGTTACTTCTTTGCCATTTGGAAGAAGAGAAATACAGTCCTGGTTTGGAGGAAACACACCTGCACAGAAGAGTGGCTTTCCCTTCCCTTCCCTTCCCTTCCCTTCCCTTCCCTTCCCTTCCCTTCCCTTCCCTTCCCTCCCCTTCCCTCCCCTCCCCTCCCCTCCCCTCCCCTCCCCTTCCCTCCCCTTCCCTTCCCTTCCCTCCCTTTCCCTTTCCTCTGAGGTGGTTTATGTGTTTCATTGTGTACATTTTTATATTCTCCTTTTGACATTATAACTGTTGGCTTTTCTAATCTTGTTAAATATTTCTATTTTTACCAAAGGTATTTAATATTCTTTTTTATGACAACCTAGATCAATTATTTTTAGCTTGATAAAATTTTTCTAAACAGAATTGCTATAGCCAGAGGAACAAAGATGATATAAAATCTTACTTCTCTGACAGAAAAACATGTATTTCTTTCTTGTATGGTGCTAGAGTTTAGAGTCATCTGAATTTGAAAAGATGGAATGGTGAAGTCAATAAAATTGATAGGTTGCAGAAACATTTTGATAACAACTGATTATTATCAATTCCCACTTTTATTCTTAGCGATACAAATAAAACAGAAGATGTGTATACACTCACATGGAGTCATTGCTAATTTCACACTTTCTGTGGGAAATGGGAGCAGAGCTCAGAGAAACACAGAGGCATCTTCCTGAAACAACCACTTCCTGACAGCGCTCTGTGGTGTGCTGCACTGTATGGACACATCCTATTTATTGTGAGGCTAGGGTTTTCTTACCTTTAAACTCTGCTCCATACACTTGTATAAATACATGGATATTTTTATGTACAGAAGTATATCATTTAAGGAGTTCGCTTACTCTACTCTTTGGCAATTGAAAAGAAAATCAGCATAATACATTGCTTGTAAATGCTAAATACTGTGCCTAGGTTATGTGGTGACTATTTGAATTAAAATGTATTGAATCATCAAATAAAAGAATCTGGCTATTTTGGGGACAAGTGGAGGTATTGGTCTGTGTGTGTGTGTGTGTGTGTGTGCGCGCTCACGCACAAGTGTGTTCCCATGAACATGTGTGTGAACATGTTGGTCTCGGGATTCTAAGAAAATGAAAATTATAAAGTCCAATGTTGCCTTCATTTGTGTTGTACAAAAGTATCTATCTGTTCAGAATACACGGAAGAGAAAGCATTTCAGGTGAGCCTCCCCTGGCTTTCTCTTCTCATTGCCTTTTTGCAATGATGTAATGATGTTCCTTTTTTCAGGGGTATTAATAGTAATTCCAGACTAATTAAATTGCATGGAACCTGACAGTTACATGCACTTTGTAAACTGTTTAGTGATATACTATGTGATGAGATGAAAGTGGGATGGGTTTCATAAGCCTCTATTCCTGTCTTTATTTAACATGGCATCAACTGCCTGGACCGAGTAGTGGCTGGTCTGTGAATTACCCAGGGTATTTCAAAGTAGAGTCCTTCCATTCCAGGCACAGATCTCTTGGGATCTGGTTTCTTCAGCACTTGGCCCTAGGCTTGATGGAATTACCACATGTCCAGACCTAGCATCTCCAGGCTGAGCTTCCAAATATCACCCATTGTCTGTTCTCCTCCTGCTGACTGCCCTGCCCTGCTTCCTGCCACATGAGAAACAAGTTCACAAAATAAACTTGTTCTCTACCTCATTTCTTTAAATATTTTGCCCTTTTGTCCCATCCATGTAAAGGCTCAGAAATAATTTCACCAAGCTTCATAGAAAGTGCAAAGCAGCTGGTAGTTTATAAGGTGGCAAAGCAAGGACTATAAGGAATTGCAGTGAATTACCTACTCGATGTGTTTACCTTGGTATTTCTATCATTTTCATGTATGTTTTAAAATATTTGTTGTTTTGTTTGGTGGCCAAAAGTGGTCAAAAAGATAGTAGTCCATTCCCTACCACTGGTGAATGAGGGGTAAGTGTCAAGACTAACGGCCGATGATCAATTACTCTCATAACACTGTGTTTACCAAGGCCAACAGAAGCTAACACATTTGTACATTAGGTGACTGCAGTTTCTCATAAGTCTGTGATATGTTGACTTTATTGACCACAAATATTTTCAGTATGTCATATCCATGGCTCATACTTCTGTTTCTGAGCAAAGGCCCATTTTTCATAGTGATGTGTATTAAAAAAAAAAAAGAATAACAGTTAGTTATTTGAAGCAGTGTTACTGACCACATTTTGTTATTTTTGCATTTCATTATTACTTTCTCCTTCTCATAAAATATTCCTTATATGTATTTTGGAAATGAGCAAAGGACAAAACAGTGAGCACTCAGAAAATCATACTGTCTGAACAGGTTTCCTCAGTGATTCACTTTCTTCTCACACTTGATATCGAGGCTGAGTGAACTCTCAGAAGCCTTTTGTTTGTTTGTTTGTTTGTTTATAATGTACCATTCTATTTCTGAGAGCCCAGCATTTATTTTATTTTTTCTGCTTCCTGTGCTATCAGCAGATCTCATTGTCTGCCTTTCTCTCTCTCACATTTGTATCTACAGCCCCATTTCTGCAGCTTCCTTCTTTCTGGCCTTGCCTCATGGCTCACTCCATCTAGTGTAACAGTCTCAATTCCCCCAGTCTTCTGTCTTTGGCCTCTCTCCTCTCTGATCCATCCTCCACACCACTAATAACATGGCCTTTCAACAAAGTTGATGATGTATGATGGGTAGAATTTCCCCAATAGACTCCACAAGACTGTTTTAATCATCGTATGGCACACCAAATCCCTCCTAATCTCACTGTTTACCACTTTCTGTTCATTTTACACCGTCAAGCCTGATGCAGCTGTAGTGGATATTTGTGGTTTTCTAAAAATGCCAGCATTCCCTCACATGTGTGCTAGTGTGTACTGCATTCTCTTAGGAGCACAGCCCCTACACATACCCTTCTCAGTAGCTTCCTGCCAAGTGCCCCGTCAAACACCATTAGTCCCTCAAGCTTGGTTCCCGTCTCTCCACATACACAGACTCACAAAGATAGTTCAACTATAAATATTATTGTACTGAGTTATAATTACCTTGTTTTGATTTTTCATTAATGAGACTCTTAGCAAGATTTATATTATTATTTTTTCACCAATGCCTAATGAGGCATTGAATTAAACTGGGAGTCAGTTAACAATCTGCATCAATAAATAGATGAGTGTACACTAGGGTAAATGATGTTAAGTGGAGCACAGACTGGGACATGGAAACCCAGGGGCTGTTAGATACTTTTTCCTTCAGCTGTGAGATGAAGGACACAAGAGATGGAAGCTGCGACTTTTCAGCTCTCCACAGTTGAGGCTACTATTTTGGCAGAGATGCTGCCAATGTCAGTACAGCAGGGAGACTTTTGTCTGCTGCTCATGATGCAAGGTTATAAGATTTCTTTTTTCTTGGCCTGAGAGATTACACAGTATGTAAAGTTGCTTGCTACCAAACTTGACTACCTGAGTTCAAGTCCCATGCTCCACAAGATGAAAGAGAACCAACTCCCACAAGTTGTCCTATGACCACCATATGTGCACTATTTCACACACACACATACACACACACTCACATACACACACACACACACACACACACACACACACAGAGAGAGAGAGAGAGAGAGAGAGAGAGAGAGAGAGAGAACAAATGAATGTAAAAATTATTTTTCTATTTTGAGATTTTTAACATTGGTTTTCTGGTTGACTATTGACACACCAACATAAGGTTCATACTATTTTTCAAGTCAAGATTCATAGTTCCTTCATGTACTATTCTTACCTCAGTTACTTATGACAAACTGTTGTCAGAATAAAACAATCTTTAAACTCTGAACAAGAAAGCATGTCTGTGCTAATGACCTGTAATCTAATAGTTTATCTTTTTCAATTATTATGACTCATCAACATTGAGACACTCAGTTCCAGCAAACACTCAGTTTCCTGAACATACTGGTATTCGTCTAGAGGCCCAAGCTCAGCTCCATTCCTGCATTTACCTAAGTCACTCCCTGTGCACTTACTAAAATGTTGATTCATCTTTGAAGCACTGCCTCGGCAAGCAACTATATCCACACCAGATCCAATTTGTTATGTAACTCAGTACAGGAAATCTTGCCCAGTATAAGTCTTTAAGAAATGAAGAAAGTAAACATGGCAGCTATAGACTACACTATGTGCATTTATAATAGCTATTTTATATATTGTAGTGTTGAACATTTTTAAATTAAATGTTTTACATTCACAAGTGGTGGGGAGCCTTGTCATTAAGGTGCGTGTAATTTAGTCCAGTTGGTATTTCCTGACTAGACTGCATTTGTTTAACAAAGTAGAAAAGTGCTATGTGTATTAAACCTTGCCTAAGTCCTCATTCTACCACATATTAACTACCCCTCTACCCGATAACACATACACTAACGGGGATTTTATTTATAAGGGCTCTAGAGTACAATAACAAGTTATTCACACCAGCATCACCTGTTACAAATCTAGATAGTGCAGCTTTTCATTGTGTTGTTTGGTCTTACACCTAGATTGAGTTTGGTTTTGTTTCTTTTTTAATCTTTAAGGGGAAAAACACTCCAAGGTTTGTTTTTTCCTTGTGGAGTTTAAACATGGGGGTAAGAGAGTACAGCTTCAGCTTACTGGACCTCTGCCAATCAAGATGGGTTAGATTACCCCTGGTTACTGTCCTGGCAAAATACTTTTTATAGAGATGGCCTTCAAGTGGTTTTTAAAAGTATCCTATTGAAGTTTTTAGGTCAATTCTGAATGTTGACTAAATTTACAAATAAACTTGTTTAGTCAAAAAGAAAAAGAAAAAAAAAAGAAATGAAACATTTAAAGATGAGACATATCCCTTTCCTAAGATTATGTTTTAAGATTAATACCTTTATTATTTTTTAAATTATCAATCTAATACCAGCTGGTTCATTTATAGAAACTGATAAGATACTCCTAATATTCATAGAGGAGTGTGGGGAAGCCAAGCTCACAGATAAATCTTAAATATAGGAGTGCAAGATGAGCAGATTCAGATTCAGGATTTTAGAGCTTGCTGCCAAGTCACAGAAATGCTATGACGTGGTTAACAATGTTAGACATATGGATCAATGTGATAGAACTGAGAATCCAAAAATAAACCTTTGCAGTTGTCATCAGTTGATTTTTGACAGGAATAAAAATCCAGTTAGGTAGTGAAAAAGTAGGCTCACTGTTCTGGGCCAAATAGATGCCACATGCAAAAGAATGTGGAACCTTTTCTCACCAAACTCAGAATCTCAAAGCTGAGGTATGTCTTTCATATCAAAGATGAGACAAACTGAAAGTAAACCAAAGAAAGATATTATGACATGGAACTGGTTCTAAGGCATACTTACAAAAATGTTAAGAGGTGAAATGTAGATAAAAGATAAACAGAGAAATAATGAAAAACCTTTGTGTTTCAATTGACATGATAATAAAATGAAGTGATTCATGCAGTGCAATAAAATATGTGTAAGTTATATGTTAAAGTAGGGTCTTCTATCGGAACACATAATTCTTACAGCTTAATGATAGACAATTAATTTGAAAGTGAGAAAATGCCTTGAACAAACACTTCACACAATAATATACAAATAACCAATAAACACATAAAAAGACCATCATTGATCAGGACAGTGGACATTAAATTCACAATAAGATGCTTCCACTCACTGACTTAGCTAGAATTGAAAAGACAGTTACACATTCTGTGAAGGTGTAAAGAAATTGGAACTGTGTAACCAAACACTATGACCATCTGAGCTTAAATATGACTCAACAGTTCTTTCCTAATAAAATCCAAAAGGACCAAAATGCCTAAGCAAGAAAGTACATAGAAGATTTTTGAGAATACTCAAAAAGTAGAAAATATCCAATATCCATCCAATGATAAAGAAAACAACTTGTCATGTTGCAACAATGAGATATTATTAGGCTATAAGAAAGAATAATGACATATCAGTAAGTGCAGCAGAGTGAAAACCCCCTGAAAACATGCTACATAGAAGTAACCATTCATAAAAGATGATATACCATGTAAGTTCATTTGTAGATAAATTAAAAACACAATAAATTGATACATAGAGATAGTATATTAGTTTGCAAGGGTATGGGGAAGGGATCATTGGAGGTGGTTGGTAATGACAATTTCTTTTTAGAGTGGTGGAAGTCTTCTGAAATCAGATAACAATGATGATATAAGAATCTAAGTGATTTGGGTGTGTGGAATATATCCTAATAGAACTGCATTTTACTGTTTTTACATATTTTATTGGTTGCTTTTGTTATTTGAAAATTCCATACTTACATGTAATATATTCTTATTACTCTCTCCTCATCTTTTCTTATCTCCTTCCCATTCTTCTTCGCACCCACTCAGTCATACCAGTCGCTTTTCCAGGTTCATGAATTTTGGGTTTGTTTTGAGACCCATTTACTTTAACCTAAGTAATTGTTTTTTGTTATTTTGTCTTTTTTTTTTTTTTGAAAGTGTGAAATTTAAGATACAATGCCTTCCCAGAAGCAAGGAATAAAATAAGACAAAGATCATCTAAAAGTATAGCTTCTAGCTCCCTGCTCTCGGTATGCAGCCTAAAAAGCTAGAGGGCAAGATGTCATCACTTGTCTTGTTGCTCCCCATTTGGTATTGTTTCACACTCATATCTGCTTTTGCTAAAAACAGGCTGAACACAGGTGGCAGTTAATTTCCTGCTTTCTTTGCCCCCATCTTGTTTAGTCAAAGCACATGCAGAGCCTATGTGCTCTATACAAAGACTACAGTCCACACTTAAATGGGTACACATTTTCACTTTCACACATGTCATCATCACAAGCAGGTTATGCTGCTGTCACAAACACCAGGTGCACATCTGAGTCTAATCCTTGCCCTGGAATCAACTTCAGTTTAGTATAAGCAGCCTGAAGAGGCTTATGTCAGAAGATAGCACCTTGGGTTGGGAGTCACCAAAATGTTAGGAAGTATCTGTTGTCCATTAATATGGCAGGTATCCACCAAGGGTATTTCATTAAAAATGGGACCAAATTGTGCATACTACTTAGTGTGTATCTGTGCACTTATTTACATAGTTGTTTTTGTGAATGTGGGCCCGTGTATGCAGCTGTGAGTGTGTGCAGGTCAGAGACCAATCTGTACTGTGAGCCTGAAACTTCCACCTTGTTTGAGGCAGTATCTTTTATTGTTTGTGGCTATAGTTCAGTATAACTGGTCAGAGGCCTCAGAGGATCCTGGTTTTCACCCCTCATCTTACTGTAACTACTATGATGGTACACTATGTGGGTCCTTGGTATTCAAGCTCAGTTCTTCACACTTGCACACTTACTCACTCAACCATATCTCTAGTCCCAACACACTACTCTATCTATCTATCTATCTATCTATCTATCTATCTATCTATCTATCTATCATCTATCTATTTTAATATTTTCAAGTCAGTGTTTCTCTGAGTAACAGCCCTGACTGTTCTAGAACTCGATTTGTAGATCAGGATGGCCTCAAACTCACAGAGCTCCACCTTCCTCTCCTTCCCAAGTGCTGGGATTAAAGGTGTGCACCATAACCACCCTAATACACTACTTTATTTTTGTAGTAATACAGTCCTGTAGATATTTTCACTTGAAACTCAGAGACAAAAATATTCAAATAAGCTAGAAGACAAAATAACAACAGCAACAACAAAACAGCCACCATATATTTTGGGAAATGTTTTAATCATAGACACAGAACTTTTGGAAACAATCTTAATGAATGTCAAAAATGTTACTAAAATGCTAAAGAGACAAAATAAGTTACAAAGCATCTGATCTTACATTAGTGAAGAAGGGGGAATTTGTTAACTGACAGTTCAATATAACATTGAAATAATCAACTTCCTTTTGTTAATTATAGTATTTGTTTTTACCATTTAATGAGTAAGGACATGCCAATATTTAACAAATTTAAAACTAGTTAAAAGAATGTAGGAAGCACAATGCTATTTTATATGTTAATAAAAATATCTACAATGTGAAATGCTCACAACTTTATTTTTCCTACTGCTTTGTTTTATATACATGTTATTTGTTCTTTGAATTTTATTCATTTACACAATGTATTTTCTTCATATTTACCCACACTACATCTCTCAACTTTCTTCTAGTGTCCTCAGTCTTTATATTTCTCAACTTCTTTTGGTTAGATGGGGTCTTGTGGGGCTCAGGTTGGCCTCAAGCTTGCTATATAACCAAGAATTACCTTGAATTTATGATTCCAGCATTCTTCTCACAAGTGCATGGATTATAAGTACATCCTCACCACATTTAGGTTATGTGGCAAGGAAGGTTAAATATAGAGATTAATTCTCCCTAGTGCTCTACCAACTAAGCTGAACTCAGACTCTAGTCTTTATTTTTTTATTATATTTATTTATGTATGTATTTGTTTGTTTGTGTTTCGAGAGACAGGGTTTCTCTGTGTAGCTTTGCGCCTTTCCTGGAGCTCACTTGGTAGTCCAGGCTGGCCTCGAACTCACAAAGATCCACCTGGCTCTGCCTCTCGATTAAAGGTGTGCTGGGATTAAAGGTGTGCACCACCACCACCACCACCACCACCACCACCACCACCACCACCTGGCCTATTTTTTTTCTCTAAAGAAATCTGACCATTTCTGCCCTCTTTATCATTCTCTTCTTCATCATTTCCCTTCCTTCCCTTCTATCTTCTTTTTCTATGTAAAGTATTTAATTAAGTAATTAAATAAATTTAATTATTTATTTTTAATAATCCCTAGTCTTTTAAGTAATCTCCTGATCATTAACTGGTGCACAGTTGTCCAGACCTACATTTACTCTTCTGTAGAAAGAGGGAGTTCTTGCCTCTATTTTCATATTTCTAATATTTCTTTTCCAAAATGAACTACAGTTTAAGGATTATATATACTTGTCAGGTGATAGTGGCTTCAGCACTCAGGAGGTAGAAGCAGTCAGATCTCTATGGCTTTGAGGTAGCCTGGTCTACAAAGTGAGTTCCAGGACAGCCAGGACTGTTACACAGAGAAACCCTGTCTCAAAAAAAAAAACCAAACAAAAATGAAACACAAAAACAAAACAACAAAAGATTAGTTATACTCTACTTAATTTGAAATTCTTTTGGGACAAGGGTGCTGAGAGTTATTGGCTGAAAGAGGACCTTTGATGGAGAAATTCCACTCAGCTTCCTCAGAAAAGATGTTTTGCTGGCATTAACCCTGGCAGAGGAACGCACCCATTCCTCACAAGAGCCAAAGAGGACAGATAAAATACAAGTCAGATCTTATTCATAACTTGGTGTGAAGACCTGGAGGCTATGCTTTCATCTGAGAGCAACAGTTCCAACTTCTCAATTTTCATGTTACATCTGAAGCCAGCTTCCCAGAATCCTCTTTCCTCTCCTTTCACTCAAAGTAGGAAAAAAAAAAAAAAGAATGCTACATCCTATGTGCTCTTTCAAGCCAGCCATACCAGTGAGGGACTGGAGTTTATTTCTGAAAGGAGAGGTTAGGATGTGTGCTGCCATAAGCCTCCCAAGTGATTTCATTTTGAAGTTTCTAGCAAAGGGGTGCCCCTTCCTTAGATACTGTCAGTTTCCTATCAGGATGTTGTTTCTGCAGTCCAGCTTCCTTTCACAACTATGACTGTGGTGTTGAAAAATACTTACTGACATGTATTGTTATGAGTCTAAAATAATTTTATTTCTACATCTATTTTGAAACTAAAATAAATTATTTCCATTTTATGATGAGGAATTAAATAGGATATATGTCTGTAAAAACACATGTACTCTGCATTTCCACCTGAAAATACAATTATTATAAAGCATTGTTAATATTACTTAGCACTGAGAATGTTATGGCTACTCTGCCCATTTGTAGGGACTACTGGGATTTCAATACATTCTCATTTGTAAGATAAATTGTTCTACATATTTTGGGCAAAATGTATAACAATTTCCTAAGCTAAATTTGAAACAATCTTGTAAAAGTATATTTTCATATACTTGGGGAAAAACACGTCGTAAGTTTTGCAGTAATCTTAAATGATCTAATTTATAATTAAATACTTCAATAAAAATAAAAACAATTAAGGCCTTATGTTTTTAATTTTCAGAATAGCTATATAGGTTATTAGATATTATTATGGTGTTTACAAAGACTATTTTAGTAAACAAACCTTACCTGACTCTGCACCCCTCCTACCCATTTCCCCCAAAACTTTTTTCCTCTCTTTTATATTCCAGGTCTCCTTCTTTTCTCCCCATTCTTCCTTATCATCTTCTCTTACTTTCTTTGTGTCTCCTTCCTGTTTCTTGGATTTAATCTACATACAGTGATCGTTAACCTATATTATACTAGTGTGTGTGTGTGTGTGTGTGTGTGTGTGTGTGTGTGTGTGTGTGTGTGTATATGTGTGTGTTTGTGGTGGGTGTAACCTGCAGTCCAGGCTAGGATTCATATATAAGACAGAACATGCAGTTTTTGTCTTTATGAATTTGGTTCACTTCTCTTAACATTATATTTCTCATATTAATCATTTTTTGCAAATTTCTTAATTTACATTTTCCTTATAGCTCAGTTGAATTTCATTGCATTTTATGATCTGCTTGTCTCTTGATATACATTTAGGCTGATTCCCATTCCCTTGCTATTGTGAGTAGAACATCAACAAAAGATTGTACAAGTATATTTGTGGTAGGCTATGGAGTTCTTTTGGTATATGTCCAAGACTTGTTTTTTAAGTGACAGACCACTACTTGCTGTCAGGGTTACTGTTAGTAATAAAGATATCCCAGGGATGAAACAAAAATAAACTTTTATTTAGTTGCTAATAAAACTATCCTGTGGAATATATGAACAGACAACCAGCTCCAATGAGATATTCTGGATAGAGCAACACATATTTGTCTCTGGACCATTCCATAAGTTCTGCGGCTCCAGAGAACCCTGACTAATACATATACGAAAGGAAAAGCTGTGACACAACATGTGAGACATGGAACTTCCAAGGATGCCATTGAGTTTGTTTTTCTGTTGGCTGTCTACTTTTGGGTATGCAGCCTAGCTTTAATGATGTTCCATTGGAGGAAACTAAATATTTATTTGCAAGTGGTTATCAACTGGAACTTGTTTATGGGTTAAGGATGGGGACATGTCTTCACTTGTCCTTTCAGCTCTTGGACCACATCTGGTGCAGTCCCATGCAGGCCCTGGGCACACTGCCTCATACTCTTATGAGTTGATATGTAATTTGATCCTGTTGATTTATAGGGCCACATTTCCTTGGTTTCCTCCATTCCTTTGACTCTTAAACTCTTTCTGCCTCCTCTTCTGGAGGGTTCCCTGGGCCCCAAGGAGAAGGATTTTATGCAGACATACCACTTAGGACTGAATGCTCCAACATCTAAATCTCCGCATAATGTCTAGTTGTGGACCTCTGTACCTATTTCCATCTGCTGCAAGAGGGAGCTTCTCCAATGATGACTGAGGAAGGCACTGATCTTTGAATATAGCAGAGTGACATTAGGAGTCATTTCATTGCTTCTTTTGGTTTTACCCTGTAGAATGCTTTCTCATGGGCTACCATCCAGCTCCCAAATCATGACATGGAGACTTATTAGTTATGAATGGTCAGTCTTAGCTTAAGATTGATATGTCTTCTCTTTTGCTAGCTCTTACAACTTAATTTAACCTATTTCTTTTCATCTATATTGTACCTCAGGGCTTTTTTCCTTTCTTGCATTGTATATTTTCTACTCTGAATCTAGCTGGCTGGCTGCTGCCTAGCTGGCTAGCCCTGGGCATCTTCCTCTCTTTCTTCTTCATTGCCTTCTTCTCCATTTCTCCTTCAGATATCTCCTACTTATTCTTTCTGCCTGCCAGCCCTAGCTACTGCCTAGGTATTGGCTATTTAGCTTTTTATTATATCAATTAGATGCCTTGGGCAGGCAAGGTAAAATAGCAACACATCTTTACATAGTTAAACAAATGCAGCATAAACAAATGTAACACAGCTTTGCCTAGTCAAACAAATGCAACATAAACAAGTGCAACATACCTTTGAATAGTTAAAGTAATATTTCACAATGTAAACAAATGTAACACATATTTATGTAGTTAAAGTAATATTCTATTCCACATTACCCTAGGTTTCTGGACTATCTAGTCTCAGGTACTTGGTCAGCCAAGCAGTTTTGCATATTGGTTCCCTGTGGAGTTGACCTTCCATCAAATAAGATATTGGTTGGTTATTCCCACAAACTTTGTGCCATAGTTGCACTAGCATATGTTGCAGGCAAGAGATGGTTGTAGATCAAAGGATTTATGGCTGGGCTGGTGTTTAAGTTTCTCCTTTGGTAGCTTGCAGAGTACCTTCCTATACCAGCGATGTTAGAACATAGGGGTGAAGGCTTTGTACAGACATCAACTTGACTTCTTCATTTTCAATGAGTTGTGTAGTATTGTCTTCAGCAATGAGGGCTCACAGACGGTTTGTAAAGAACAACTTGTAGTCTTGGCAACAGCCAGGGTTTCTTGGGATAACTATGGGACTTCCTTGGCCAACATCTTAATTAGTTGTAATACAGTCCCAGTGTTGGAAGCTTCATTTCCTGATAAGAGGTGGCCACTAGGGTCTCTGTCTCCCCCACTATTTGGTGAATTCATTTAGATTGCCTCCATCTATCTATATATTTTAGGAAGCCTCTACAGACTATACCACAAATGACCCTTAATATTAGCTGTCTCTCCCTCCACTCCCTTTCTCATTCCCCTCTTTTCACCCACTCTCCATTTAATCCTGTTCCAGCCCCCATCCATCTATCACTATCTATTCTATTATTCATTTCTAGGGAGATCTATCTTCCCGACTCAGTCCCTTACTCTATATCTAACCTTTGTGGTTCTATAAAATGTACCTTTTAAAGCATTGACTTAACAACTAATATTCACTTGTAAATGAATATATACTATATGTGTCTTTTTTCTGGTTTCATCCATTTACTTGTGGATTTTATGGTTTCATTCTTTTTTATTTATTCTCCTATATATTACACCCCTACTACAATTTCCCTTCCCTTCTCCCAATATCTCCTGCTGTGGGATGTTCTGTATGTCAAATGTGTTGCTCTGATTGGTTAAAATAAATAAAGTGCTGATTGGCCAGTAGCCAGACAGGAAGGATAGGGTAGGCGGGACAAGGAAAAGGAAGAGGCTGGGAACAGGAAGGCTGGGAGGAGAGACTGCCAACTGCTGCCATGGGAAGCAACATGTAAAGACACCAGTAATCCACAAGCCATGTAGCAAAGTATAGACTAACAGAAATTGGTTAATTTAAGATAGAAGAAGTAGATAACAAGAAGCCTGCCACGGCCATACAGTTTGTAAACAATATCAGTCTCTGTGTGCTTTCTTGGTTGGGTCTGAGCATCTGTGGGACTGGTGAGTAAGAGAGATTTGTCCTGACTGTGGGCCAGGCAGGAAAACTCTAACTACAACCTCCCTCCTCCCATCCACTCTTCCTCCATTTCCCTCCAGAAAAGGGGAGGCCTACCAGGGATTAATCCAACATGACATATAAAGTCTCAATAAGACTAGGCACCTCCCGTCATATTAAGGCTGGATTAGGCAACCCAGTAGGAGGAAATGATGCCAAAAGCAGGCAAAAGTGATAGGAGTCCCACAAGAAGACCAAACTACACAACTAAAGCATACATTGGGAGGGCCTAGGTCAAACCCATAGAGGCTCCCTGATGGTTGGTTCTGTCTCTGTGAGCCACTGTGAGTCCACGTTAGTTGATTTTGATGGTTTTCTAATGGTGTTCTTGTCCCTTCTGGCTATACAATCCTTCCTTCGCCCCCCTGCCACGCCTCTTCTGCAAAATTCACCAAGCCCCATTTATTGTTTCTCTGTGGGTTTCTGCATCTGTTTCCATCAGTTGCTGGATGGAGCCTTTCTGATGATGATTATGCTCAGCTCCTGCTATGTTTACCTTTGGGTCTGGGTTACCTCACTCAAGATGAATTTTTTTTACTAGTTCCATCCATTTGCCTGAAAATTTCATGATGTTATTTTTTATCAGCTAATTTAGTACTCCATTGTGTAAATGTACCTTATTTTCTTTATCCACTCATCTGTTGAGGATGACATTGTTTCAATTTTCTGGCTATTAGAAAGAGAGCAGAATGAACAAGGTTGAGCAAGTGTCTCTGTTGTAGGATGAAGTGTCCTTTGGATATATGCCCAAGAGTGATATAGCTGGATCTTGAATTAGATTGAGTCCCAGATTTCTGAGAAACTGCCATGGTGATATCCACAGGGGCTGTACAAGTTTGCACTCCCACAAGCAACAGGCGAGTCTTGCCCTTGCTCCACCTTCTTGTCAGAATGAGCTGTCCTTTGTTTTATTGGTCTTGGCCATTCTGACAGGGGTAAGATGAAATCTCAAAGTTGTTGCAATTTATATTTCCCTGATGACTAAAGATGTTGAACATTTCTTTAAGTGTTTCTCAGCAAGTTGAGTCTCTTCCTTTGACAATTCTATTTAGATCTGTACAGCATTTTTAATTGGCTTATTTATTTTCTCCATATCTACTTTTTGGTTCTTTCTATATTTTTGATATTAGCTCTCTATCTGACTTGTATTCAGGAATATATATATATATATATATATATATATATATATATATATATATTCCCCAATCTTTAGGCTTCTAATTTGTCTTAATGATAACGTCTTTGCCTTGCAGAAGCTTTTCAGTTTCTTTAGGTCCCATGTATTTATGGCTGATCCTAGTTCCTGAGCTAACATAGTTCTGTTCAGAAAGCATTTTCTTGTGTCAATGAGTTCAAGGTTATTCTCTACTTTCTTTCTATCATTCAGTGTACCAGGTTTTACATCAAGGACTTTGAACAATTTGGAGTTGAGTTTTGTTCTACTTAATGAGTATGGACCTATTTGAACTCTAGTACATTTAGCCATCCAGTTTGACCGGCACAATTTGTTGTAGAGGCTGTCTTTTTTCCAGTGTGTATTTCTTGCTTCTATAACAGAAACCAATTGTCTACCAGTTGTCCATAGATGTGTGGATTTATGCCTGGGTCTTCAATTTTATTCCATTGATAGATGTGTCTGTTTTTGTGCCAATACCCAGGCTGTTTCTATTACTACAGTTCTGTAGTACAACTTGAGATAAGGGATGGTGATATCTCTAGCAGTTTTGTGTTATTCATGATTGCTTTAGCTATTCTGAGTTTCTGGGTTTCCATGAGAAACTAAAGATTGTTCATTCAAGATCTGTAAAAAATTGTGTTAGAATATTGATGGAGATTGCATTGAATTTGTAGATTGCTTTTGGTAGGATGGTCATTTTTCACTATGTTAATCCTACAAATCTACACTCATGGAAGATCTTTCCATCTTCTGATAGCTTCTTAAATTTCTTTCTTCAATGTCTTAAAGTTTTCATCATACAAGTATTTCATATGCTTGGTTTGAGTTACTACAGGATATTATTTTGTTATTTGAGGCTATGGTAAAATGCGTTGTTTCTGTAATTTCTTTCTCAGTTCATTTGTCATTTGTATGTAGGAGGGCTATTGAATTTTGTGAGTTAATTTTGAATCCAGCTACTTTGTTAAAAGTATTGAACAGCTGTTGGATTTTCCAAGTAAATTTTTAGGGTCACTTGTACATATTATTATATCACCTGCAAATAATGATACCTTTAATTCTTCCTTTCCAATTTGTATCCTGTTGATGTCCTTCTTTTGTTGTTGTTTTTGTTTTATATCTTTATCTAAAACTTCAACTACTATAGTGAATAGATATTAGGGTTAATAGATAACCTTGTCTTGTTCCTGATTTTAGTGAAGTTGTTTTGAGTTTGGCTCTGGACTTGCTGTAAACTGCCTTTATTATGTTGAGGAATGTCTCTTGTATCCTTGATATCTCCAGGGCTTTTATCAAGAAGGGATGTTGAATTTTGTCAAAGGCATTTTCTGCATCTAAGGAGGTGATCATGTGATTTTGTCTTTCAGTTTGTTTATATGCTGGGTTACATTTATTGATTTACTCATGCTGAACAATCCCTGCATTTCTAGAGTAAAGCCAACATGATCATGATAGATGATCTTTATCATGTGTTCTTAGATTAAGTTTGAAAGTATTTTATTGGTAAGTTTCGTGTCTATGTTCATAAGGGAAATTGGTCTGTAATTCTCTTTCTTCATAGGTCTTTGTGTGGTCTTAAGGGTAACTGTGGCTTCATAAAATGAATTGGACAATGTTCCTTCTGCTTCCATTTTATGGAACAATTTGAGGAGTATTGATATTAACTCTTCTTTGAATGTCTGGTATAATTTTGTGCTTAAACCATCTGGTCCTGGGATTTTTGTGTTTAGGAGACTTTACTACTTCTATTTCAGTTGGGGTCCTCAGTTTGTTGAAATTGTTTATCTGACCTTGACTTACCTTAGGTAAATGGTATGTACTGAGAAAATAATCCATTTCTTTTAGAGTTTCCAGTTTGGTGGAGTACAATTTTTTAAAGTATATCCTTAAGATTCTCTGTGTTTTCTAATTGTCTATTGTTACGCCCCCCCCCTTTTCATTTCTGATTTTGCTAATTTGGATATTCTTCCTCTCCCTTTATCTAACTTGGATAGGGGTTTGCCAATCATGCTGACATTCTCAAAGATATACCTCTTTGTTTTATTGATTCTTTGTACTTTTGTTTGTGGGTTTTTTGTTTCTATTTTATTGTTTTGAGTCCTGAGTTTGTTTATTTCTTGATGTCTAATCCTTTTGAGTGTGATTTCTTATTGTACTACAGCTTACAGGTGTGTTGTGTTACTGGCATGAGATATCTCTAATTTTTTAATCTAGGCACGTTGTGTTATAATTTTTTCTCCTAGAACTGTCTACATTGTGTCCCATAAGTTTGGGTTTGTTGGTTTTCATTTAATTTTAGAATGTGTTTATTTTTTTATTAATTTTTGTCTTAACTCATTTTATTCAATGGTGGATGGGTCGTTTCCATGAATTTTTAAACTTACTGTTGTTGTTGGTATCTAGCTTTAGTCCAAGATTGTCAAATAGAATGCAGGATGTTATTCCAGTTTTCTTATATATGTTCAGATTTACTTTGTGTCCATGTATATGCTCAATATTGGAGAAAGTTCTCTGAGGTGCTGAGAAGACAGTATATTCTTCTATATTTGGGTGATATGTTCTGTAAATATCTGTAGATCCATTTGGTTTGTAAAGCCAAGTTATAAAGTTTATAAAGCCAAGAAATGCTGGAGCTAACTGTTTAGGATTTTATCTGGATAACCTGTTCATTGTGAGTATGGAGTATTAAAGTCTCCCATTTTCTGTGTGTAATGGACAATATTTGATTTAATATAATCTGCAATATGGTTTCTTTTTACAAATGTGGGTGCTTTTGTGTTTGGTGCACAGATGTTAAGAATTGAAATATCCTCTTGGTGGATTTTTCCTTTGATGAGTATGTAGTGTCATTCCATATCTCTTCTGATTAGTTATGATTTCAAGTCTATTTTGTCCGATATTAAAATGGCTGCACTACTTGCTTCTTAGGTCCCTTTGGTCGAAATATTCTTTTTCTATTATATTATCTGGAGGTGGTAGCTATCCTTGATATTATAGTGTGTTTCTTGGATGAAGCAGAAGTATGGATGTTTTCAATTCCATTCTCTTAGTCTGTAGACACACGGAGGAGTTAAGATTCTTGATGTTGAGATATATCAATGAGCAGGGTTGTGTGTGTGTGTGTGTGTGTGTGTGTGTGTGTGTGTGTGTGTGTGGTGTGTGTGTGTGTGTGTGTGTGTGTGTGTGTGTGTGTGTGTGTGTGTGATTCCCCTCTTTCGATTTGCTCATCTGGGATTATTTATTCCTTGTGTTTTTCAGGTTGTAGTTAACATTTTTAGGTTGGAAATTTCCTACTAGTATCTTCTGTGGGGTTGTATTTGTAGACAGATTTTGCTTACATTTAGTTTCATCATGGAATGTCTTATTTTTCTTGTCTGTTGTATTAGAAAGTTTTGCTAGATATAGTAATCTGGCCAACATCTGTGGCCTCCTAGGGTCTGTAGACCATCTGCCCAGACTCTTCTAGCTTTCAGAGTCTCCATTAAGAAGTCAGTTGTGATTCTGATGGGTCAGCTTTTATATTTTACTTTTTTTCAGAAGGTGGTAATATTTGTTCTTGGTTCTGTATGTTTTGTGTTTTAATTATTATGTGGGAAGGGGACCTTCCTCTCTGTACAGTCTATTTGGTGTTCTGTATGTTTCTTGTACCTTGAAAACTATTCCTCTTTTCAGGTTAGGAAAATTTTCTTCTATGATTTTGTTGAAAATATTTTCTGTTCTTGTTTCTTGGTTCCAGACAAGTCCAACAAATCTATGCAACAAATTGTCCTATGGGTCCTGGTTACCCAGAATCACTCTGACCTGTTCTCTTTTATCACACTTGCTCTAGTGTGGATTAGTGAGCAAGCAGTAATCACCTTTTATCACTTCTAAATGCTTTCTTCCGCGTCCCTATGGTCTAGTCACCCCTACACAGGACAATTCCATTGCTGAAATGGCCCCGATCTATACCCATTTTTTTCTGCTTCAGCTTAGATTACCATTACCAAGTTCTATTAGTGTCTTCTTTGGTCTCTCTTCTCCAGTCAATCACTGTCTTTGCAGGGTCCTGCCTGTCTTCCACCAAACAAACAAAAAAGCATCTTTGCAGGAAAACAAAAAAACAAAACAAAAACAAAAAAACAAAAAAACAAACAAAAAAAAAAAACATTTCAAGCACAGGAATTTACTTTTTCAGATTTTCTTATGTCATATAATGTATCATGCATCTGAACTCAGCCAACCTAATGCTGCCTTTGGTCAACCTCATCTTTCCTTATACACTTCTCCTCTTTTCTTTTCTTTCCAAAACCTATTCGTCCTTCCAAATAGCTGCACTTTCACTTCCTGCGAACTTCTGATTTGGAAAGCTCCCATGAAGTGGGTGCTTCTTTCCGAAGAGAGTGGCTCCTATAAACAACCATGCTGTAGTGACTTCACAGCCAAGCCATTTCTAATACTAATATTACCTGAAACCATTTCTTAGCGTTTTTGTTTTTTTGACATTTCAGATTGCTAATGAACATACAGAGATTAAGGGGCATCTACAGATTAAGAATAGTATTAAGCCAAGTGGCTGGTATTCAATAATTGTTACTGATTATTTGCTTCCTCCCTCCCTATGATTTGAGACTTGTGGAAGTCCTCATCTCTACAGGTAGTGAAAGTGTCTTTGAAGAGGGAGAACTCTTACTCAGTGCCTTAATCTTATCATTGAATGGGCACTGGTAAATGATTGCTACACCGAGAGCCTTCACCAGTGTTATGCTGTGTCTCGGTGCTGGTTCACTAACAGGAATGGAACAACATTGGAAAGCCATTTAGATGGCACAGTTATCTGTTCATCGCTCCACCCATGCTCCTTTTGCTCTTGTTTTGCTTTTAATTATTCTCTATTTTATTTTATTTTATGCACATGTGTGTATGCCTTGGTGTATGTGTATCAGGCTCATGAGGGAGCCTGTGGAGGTCAGAAGAGGCACCAGATATCATGATACTGAAGTTACAAACAGGTTTCATTTGCCATGTAGATGCTGAGAATCTGAACCTCTGTCTCCTGCAAGTGCACCAAGTGCTCTTGGCCCTTAGCCACTGAACCATCTCTCTAGTCCCAGCATGCTCCTCTTCATCGTCATTTGTTTACCGTGGGCACTCCTACATTACTCTCTTGGTTCTCCTTCTTTTGTTTGTTTTTTTCCTGTCTCTCTCCTTCCTTTCCCCTTCCTTTATCCCCTCTTTCATTTCTTCCTTCCTTTATTTTTATTCTTATATGTGGGTCCCTCTATGTTTCTCCAATTGGTCTTGAACTCTTGGGTTTGAATAATCTGCCTCAGCCGTTCAAGTAGCTGGAAGACCAAGCAAGGGTGGTTTGATTCAGACTCTTGTGTTTGTTTTAATAGAAGCTATGCTTGCATTCCCATGTTCCTCTTATCAATCATGTTGCGTCCTCAGCCAATTGTTTGACTCACTTGTGTTGTGGTCATAAAAACAGACCTTTCATCCCTTCACTGTTTTAATTTGTGCTGTTTATGGGGCATATTCTATGCATTTGTATACAGGTGCTTAGTCAGGAAGTTAGTCTTGCCACTGTTTCTCTGGTATTTGCTCTACCACGCTTCTTCCCATGGGAATCGTCTACTTTTGAAAGGTTTTCACTTAATCACCTAGTTTACCCATGTTGTCAGCTCACCTGTTGGAGATGGATTTTGATAGAAGCTAGAAAGATGATGAATCAAATCACTGTAGGTTTATTTACAAGAAAAATCTGTAGGTATTTATCCAATTAAGTTAATTTTTTTCCATCCAGTAACTTATGTTTCATTCTCAGATTTCAAAATGTATGGTTTATTGATAAAGGGCTACTGGAAAATTACTTTTTTCAAAGATTTTTTGTATTAAAATATTATTTTATTATATCTTTCCTAAACAATAAGTAATAATTAATCTCAGAAATGGTAAGAGAAATCATTATTCCATGATGTAGTTTTCTAGGAAACCAACCTCAAATAGGGTCCTTTTTTATGTTAAAATACTATTATAACTACTATGTATGCACCTCTGGGCTAGAATGCATGAGGTACTGGGGTCACAAAATATCAAACACACACACACACACACACACACAAAAAAAAAAAAAAAAAAAAAAAAAAAAAAAAAAAAAACAGAATTTTACAACATAAATCTGTTTATATACATTAGTACCTGTAAAAGAACTCCTAGATGAGGGCCCATGGGTGCACTAGACTTCACAGTGTCTGTGGATTACAAGAGGAGGCAAGGGAACATTTGTAAAACTGCTCAGGGATACTTTCCTAATGCTGTTAAAGGATTGTTTATGCAAACAACATTATGAATCAATAACGTGACCAATAAAGGAAGCTAGAAGGTCATGTGGTCACATCTGTTAAAGTCTGCATTGCTGAAAAAAGGTGATGGGAATAAGACTGCTTACTTTGTGGGCTAGAGGGAACCTGATCCATCGGAAGAGGCCACACAGCAGGAAGGAACATGGTTCTCTGAGACATTATCTTTTTCATCTGCTCTGCAGTGAACTTTATTTTAGTACCCCTGAAAGCAGCCCTACAAATCAATGCCACTCTAAGTGTCCGTGGGAGTAGGAATCAGGCTAGCATTCTCACCACAGTTCAGTTCAAGGATGCTGTGATGCACTCAGGGAACTCCATCCCTTGCAGAACTGCAGAGAGATTCTCAAGGATTAAGTTGCCAGATGTATGTCAGAGATAATTACTCAGAAGGAAAACAGAACCTGCTTGGGTGAAATTATGAGAGAGATGACAGGGCAGACAACAAAGGCTTAAGCATATTAACCTCTGCTCAGTTTTGGACTTGCCTCTGACATAGTGACCACCTGATTTTCACATGTTTAAAACTGAGGACCTTTCTGCACCAAGCTCCTAGTTCCTAAGAATGCAGACCTCCTCTCTGCATGCCTAGAAAAAAAGCCATGTGGCTTAGAAAATATTATCCTGATTTAGATAGCAAAAATAGAAAAAGAATTCTTGCCTGGATCATGGCCACAGTAGGCCTTCAATTTGTTAGCTGTCTTCTGTGTTATTTCTCTGTTTAAAATTAGTTTCATATTAGTTTCCAAAGGTCCATCCCATCTTCAAATAACTCACAGATGACAATTTATGTTAGACCCTTTTTTTCAACAGATAATGCAAAATAAACAATAAGAAAAATCTTCTCTGATAAAACAAACTTGAGAAGCATACCTTGAATGAATATCTAACAATGAAATATTTCTTCATGTTAACACTTGAATAATTCTTTCCAATCACCTTTAATAAACTTGAATCAAAATATTAATATCCATTCCTGATTTTTGTGGTTAGTAATTTGGGATGAGCTCTTTTTCCATTAGATTAAAGTCATACAACTTAGTTGAATAGCTTCATAATATCATAATGCCTGAGATATAACTATATATGTCTATTTTCCCTTTCTGTTAAAGTTCTATTCCTGTTATTCTGTTACTCGGAAAACTTATTTTGAATCTACTACTGAGTTGCTTTCCATGATATTCAAGATGAGGTTGGCCCTATGGAAAATTGGAACAGAACACAAGTGCATTATTTGTTTGTAATGCATACAAATAGCAAACTTTGCAAGGGTCTCTCTTTTCATCTGGCTGTTTGTGAATCCAGGCCTGTTCTTCTCATCAAGAAACATTTTCTACATGTTAATTTGTGTATAATATTGGGATGATGTCAAGGCAGGAGTGAAATTAAGTTGTTTGATGCTCTCTGAAAGTCTCTATTTCATCAAAATTCTGTCTACATTGCAGGTTAATTCTTTAAAAGTAAATTTCCTCTTAGTGCATAGTTTCTGCTCTTCTTATCCTGTACACAGATCATTAGTCTGGAGAAATGGTTTTTCTTTCCATTTGTCTCTTTAAAACATGCCTTCTTCAATTACATCACTTTCCCTGCCGTCTTTCTTGCCTCCATCCTTCCCAGATACTCTCACTTTCATGACTCCGTCACTCTCAATATCAATTGATGCTTGTTTTTATTTAATTATCATATGTGTGTGTGTGAAAATATATGCATGTATATGCATAAATATATAAAAATATAACCTACTGAGTCTGTTTTTGTTGTTTGCTGTTTATGTTTAAATATTTTCAAGACTTACCACCCTGCACTGGACATAATATTCAATCAATAAAAACTAGACATATATATGATTATAATACATATAAATTATATGTGTATATATAATATATATGTTATACATATATATGCTTTTAAAAGATAATAATGAAGTGACTAGAAAAATAATAATAGTCTTGTTACCTGCTCATATTTATAAAAATATAAATTCAGTGATTTGATAATCAAATAATGAATAAAATTCCCATTCACCTTTAAATGTGTCTTCTAGTTCAAGTAGGAAATGGATGAGTTCCAGGAATATTTTGCTGTCTTGGGTGGTTTGATACACTTCGTTGCTATGTTTTAATCATTGTGGAATATATTTGGACACAGATGACCTTTGTCACCTGTGTAGTTAGGCTCTTGCCATTCCAACAGCACTAAAATTATCTGTATTTTCCCTACTGATGACTTTTAGATCTGAATGCTTTTAAGTCATGCTAGAGTTGCTCCTATGTTTATGGAGCCTTCATGGCACTGAGTAGACCTGACCTAGCTAACAGTTTGAAGGTTGCCTCTATAAACTTTACAGGGCTCTTACAACACAATAGGGGAAAGAACCAAGGTTTACTCAAGTGAAAACCTCCGTCCACAAATCTCCTTAGTTATGCATTCCCATATTATAACATTATTTGTGGGTTTGTTTTTTGTTTGTTTGTTTGTTTTGTTTTGTTTTCTTTTGTTTTGTTTTAGTATTAGACGTCACACGAATGGATGACCTCACAGGTGACAGTCATGTGTTCATTATTGAGTTAAAACCTCTGCTGAAAAAGTTGTATGTTTAACGCACAGAAACAATGAGAATAAAACCTGCCTATGAGACTGTGAACTTTTATCCAGTTCATACAATTTGTCACACACAGACACATTCCCAACACTAATGGATATATAGAGACAAACACACAACACGCACAACTGTACATACAGATGAACAATATCAAAACATGCCAAATAGGAAGTTTCAGATGAATGAATAAAATATTGAATTTTGCTTTCTAAAACTATCAAGTAAATTTTGGCGCTGAATGCAGCATGTGATGGATGCCCAATCTGTTAAAAATATGAATGTGAAATGTAAATAGCCAAGGCAAAGCACTGCAACACTCTCATGCCTCCACTCCTAGTGTTCCCCGGACTCTGTGGAATCTGTTTTGTATCTAACATAATTCAATTTTGCTCAGATCAAACACAGAGATTAGATCAAGTGTTTAAGATGCTTTGCATTCAGGATTTATCCATCTGGCAGTTTTTCATGATGATGTCTCCTACCCCACCTAACATTCCTTCCTCCACTGTTTGCATCATACCCTAAATCCTGCAGGCATATCTCAAGTCCTGTTTTTAAAATTTTGATTCATTTAACTTCTTTTCTCCCTGAGTGCTGCTGGGTGGAGAGACACATCCTCATTAGGAACACCCCATGTCTTTCCTCATTTAACAGCTCGTCCTTCGGGCTTAGGGAGCCAAATCACTAATGCTACATTTCTAAGAGTGTATCCTTTTCTCATTTGTACCTAAATGAGAAGTGGGATTGCTTCATGTCCCTTGACATAGAGAGCCAGGAGGAGCCTCTGCTAAACACTTTTGAGCAGCATTTTGGCTATATAGCCACCTTCCCACTGTACTTTCTCTTTTTTTAATTTAATAATTTGATTTAATTTTACATATCAGCCACAGATTCCCCTGCTCTCCCTCCTCTCCCCCCCCCCCCCGTCTTCCCCACAGCCAGCTTGGTACTGGCATAAAAACCAACATGTGGACCAATGGAATCAAATTGAAGACACTGACATTAATCCGCACACCTATGAACATATAATTTTTGACAAAGAAGTCAAAACTGTACAATGGAAAAAAGAAAGCATCTTCAACAAATGGTGCTGGCATAACTGGATGTCAACATGTAGAAGGCTGCAAATAGATCCATATCCGTCACCGTGCGCAAAACCTAAGTCCAAATGGATCAAAGACCTCAACATAAATCCAGTTACTCTGAACCTGATCGAAGAGAAAGTAGGAAGTAGTCTTGAACCCACTGTATTTTCATGGATGAATTCATTCACATTCCCTTCTTGACACATGACAGTTTCTATATAATCTGGGTCTCTTGTATGTCTACACCATTCTCATACTGGTAGAACTTAAATATGTTTCTTATATGTTTCAATAAGATATTTGCTGTTACAGCATTTAGAGATGTGGTGAAAACTCATGAACCATGCATGTTATAGGTGGAGCTCTAGGATGAGAGCAGATGCAGTTGAAACCTTCATCACCAAGGATCAGCATTGTTGCCTGGAGAAACATGACAAATGCCAGGAAATATCACATACCTCAGGTACAGATGATAGGGACATAAAAAGAGCTAACTATTATGCTTACATGAAGAACTAATCAAAAACATCTTTAAAAAAAAAACATAAAAGAGTCAGCTCAGCATTTAGGACAAACTTTCTTTTTCTTTATAGTAGCTCAGGCTGGTCCAGAGTTCACTATCTTCTGTGAATTTCGGCCTGGTCTCAAATTCAGGGCTATCCTGGGGCCAGTATGCTGGGCTCCAGAACAGTGGTTCTCAACTTATGGATCTCGACTCTTTGGCAGTTGAAGGGCCCATTCACAGGAGTGTCCCAAGATCATTGGAAAACACAGATGTTTACATATGATTCATAATAACAGCAAAATTACAGTTATAAAATAGCATCAAAAATAATTTTGTGATTGGGGGGTCACCACAACATGAGTAATAGTAGTAAAGGATTTTAATTAGGAAGCATTAGGAAGGTTGAGAACTGATGCTCTAGAACAGACGTATTTTGATCAATTAGTTATATTCAAATTTGTATCTTCATCCAGATAACTAATTTCTTAATGTATTATCCTGAACATTTGCAGATCCTCAACTGACTGCTTCAACTATTGCTCCCTTCAACTATGAGAACCCTCCTCATACTTTTGAATCTACTGGAAAAAAATCATGGGTTTAATATTTCAACTTAAATACTTTACTAATAGAGAGTATTATAAATAATAGGATATATAAAAGAAAATGTAAAAATGGCAAATTATTTGAAAGCCAACTATATGAGTTGAAATGAAAATTGTATGTTTTACCTTGCCTGACCTCTCATGGACACATTTATATAACATTTCTTTCCAATGTTCTATGCTGCCACCCTGTGCAGCATTCCCACTAGACAGTTGTCTTTTGAAAGCAATCAGAAAATCTTCTTTCAAGATCTTGTTATATGTAATAGAGCATAAAAATGCTGGCAAATACTGAAAAATGAATCTCCAAAGTCTTAATTGGCATTTATCCACTGAATTATAAAATTTGATTAGGGATATATGGCTAGAGAACTCATAGGCCCCAAGAGGGAACATTCTGATGCTGTTCTTCTAAATAGTCATCTAAGTATTAATGTTTTTATCCATAGATTTGTGCAGCTCCAAACTTTGGTCAGAGAAGTTTCTCATGGCAGTAGGGGGTAGTTCAAAGTGCTGAGAGTAAGTGACTGAGTGCTTAGCAATATATGACATTATATCAACCCCCTCCAATGTTCATGGAACATCATGGAAAGAGGGGGCTGAAAGAATGTAAGATCTGAGAATGGGGATGAAAGCTGTAAAATGCTTTCTTTGGTTCATGATGTGACTTTTGCTTACATGAATTCATAAGTGTTAGTTACATATACAAGCCCTGTACAAAATGAACCTAGTTAAAAAGTCTAACATAGATGAGGGAGACTCTCTAGAGTCCACCCCTGGCTGAGGAGCTTTTGGTAGTTGATGGCTGCTCAGGGCCTCTTTGGGGGAATGTAGTGATCACATGTATGTTTCACAGGATACATCCATGCATGTATATGGGCAGCACTAATTTGAAATAATGGATTTAAAACAACAATTCATTTTTAAAGGAGGACATGAAATTTTGAGGATGATATGTTGAGGTAGGTCCTGGGAGTAGTTGAAGGGGGAAGTAAAGGGTAGATATGATCACGATACATTGGATACATGCATGAAATTTTCAGAAGAAAAAAATGTAAAAAAGAGGATACCCCTCTCTGCAGCACATGATCTGTCATTCCTTCAGGAGCTCTTTTCTCTTATCCTCCTTTCCCCTGTTGACTTTGTTGGCTTCTTTGCCCCATTGAGGTCCAATGTAGCTGTCCTTATGCAGTTCTTTAGTTTTGTACATCCTCCTGTTACATCAACTTCTTAATTCTTAACTTCATTTTTGTTATCAAATTTTATGGCTCCAAACTTGGAATGAAGCAAGTTCCCATCTAAAAATCAGACCACTGGATTTCACAAAGCAAGTGAAACACAGTATTCTATGAAAGTAGTTTATTGCCAGCATTTGCAGGCTCATCACCAGTGAAAGCAAATCTACTGAACTGAGTGAGTAGGAGAGCCAAGCTCTCTTGGGCCCTACAGTGGATAAGCTTCATGCTTCATGGATGTCCTCTACTGGGACCAGAATGCTGAACCTTTGCTGCCCTGGGCATATAACCATTTTAAGACATGGAAGAGGTGTTATCTTGGAAAGGTGTGCTCTCTTTAACTAAGTATAAGAAAGAACTTGCAAGGGAGTTCTCAGACACACACACACTCACACACACACACCCTAGAAGCCCCAGTGTTCAGACCTGAAGGGCTGGTTTAGAGCCACAAAATCAACCAGTAAAGATTCATATCAGGTAATACTTCTCCATTTCAACTGCTCCAGCTTCAGCTCTATCAATATCTCTGAGAGAGAGAAGTAACAGAATTGTGGACAATACATATCAAGGTGAAACAAAATTCCCCAAATTTTTCCATTCTGAGAATTTAATGGATCTATTCCTGTTGCCCACTCAAGAATCTTATCTTCTGTGATACATCCCAGGAGGACACGCAGGTCAGATGCATGAAGATTAAAATGTTCTCCAACCAGGAAGAGAAGGTTGCTATATGGTTTAGATAGGTGATAGAGTGCATAAGACCCTAAGTTCTATCTGTAGTATAGAAACACACACACACACACACACACACACACACACACACACACACACACACACGTGTGCACGCACTTGCGCATAATGGAGATTCAGATACTGGCTTTGGAAATGCAAACTGCTTTAATAATATGGTTCAAAGGCTGCTGTATTCATGTAACAAAAAATCATTCATATCTAAAAGTTCTAGAAACCTAGGAGTTGGAAACAGTAGCCTGCTGTGATGATCAAAATGAGCTTTCTACACTAATCACACCATAGTAATACACTTGAGTGAAATCTACACAAGTCAATGTGTGTCTTTACTTCCTGACCAGAGATGAAAACTCTTTAATCTTTACTTTAAAATAGTTTCTGGTTCTTGCTCCTTTAAAGCACACTAATGCATATGCTAGTTCCTTTGAAAATGTAAATCTAAATGTTTGTTTAAAGTACATTATAATTCCCTTTCCCATCATTTTAAGATGGCACTTAAAGAAATAAGTGTAACATTCCTTACAGTAGAAAAGCCATGAACAAGGCCCATTGTATAAACATCTTGCTATGTGGCACTAGCATTAGCGTATCACGGCTATAAAAACAACACTCAATCATGGTGCCAGAGTCTGGGCACTGTCTTAAATATAGTAGCTGAGGTTTAAACTCTTGTAAACACAAAGGAATCACCCTGAAGGATGTCTGGGTGGTATACTTTTAATCTATTTCCTTCTTTATTCTCTTCACTCCTAAGGGAAAGAAGAGAAACAAGCACATGAAACACTTCCACATGCACATCCACACTGGCCCACCCACACTCTGAGGGGCTGGGCCAGTGCCTGAGATCACAGGGCACTACATCATGCTGGGGATTGAACTTGCATGCTAGAGAACCCTTTTGACCAGCTGAAATGGAAGAGATGAAGGAAATGATAAACTGCTGAGTGATGCTGTTAGAACCATTTTATCTGTTCTCTGCTTGCTTTCCTTGTTTTTTGTTTTGTTTTGTTTTTTAAATTACTGCTTTTTTGAGATTATAATATAATGTGCCCCTTCCCTGTCTACCCTTTAAACCCTACCAGGTAATCCTTCCTTGCTCTTTTCTAAATTTATATAAGTAACATTATACAGACTAAGCAGGTTGCACATATGTGCATATGTACCTAAACATACATACACACACACATACACACACACACACACACACACACACACACACACATACACACACACGTACACTCACACACACACACAAATCCAGAAGTGAAAGATAAAATGTCAGTACAGATGTACATGTATTATGTCCTTGTGTTTAACATTTTCTCTCTGCAGTGTAGTATCATCAATTTAAAAATTTTATGAGTATCATACCTATGTTTCATTAACTTCATTATAATAGAGTTATGTACGTTCAAATGGGAAAGGGATTTCTCTATAATCACAGGATTGATTCCTGTGTGTCAATCTCTCTCTCTCTCTCTCTCTCTATATATATATATATATATGTGTGTGTGTGTGTATATATATATATATATATATATATATATATATATATATATATATGCCTATATGTATATGTCTCTGTCTCTGTCTCTGTCTCTCTCTCTCTCTCTCTCTATATATATATATATATATATATATATATGATTGAATCTGTCTGTATATCTGTATGGATCTCTTTCTGTCTATATGGATAAATATACCTGTTTTTCTGCATGTATGTATGCATCTATATTTGTCTATATGTATATATATATGTATCTATGCCAATTTTTCTGCATAAATCAATATATCTTTTATCTATGCCTATATGTATGAATGTATCTGTGTCTACCTGTCTGTATAGGTCTATATATCATTATCATATCATATCATATCATATCATATCATATATAGCTGTCATCATCTAGATGTTTTCATCATCTAAGATGAACAGTGTTATGGACAGATAGCTGTTGTCTTAAAAATATTGTGTGACTTATCAATTGTTAGGTTTTTTTGTGGAACACTTAGTTTTAAATAAATATTTTTAAGGTTTTGGTTTTGTATTTCTTAAATTTTCTTATTTTTTGGTGTTTTGATATTTTTTGCCTTATAAAATTAGACACCAACATGAAAAAAAGCAGATAATTTTTAAAAAAGAATTTCTTCTATTTCATTCATGTTATTCTCTCCATGTGTTTTTTTCTTCTGTGAGAAGTTTCTTCCTTCTTTAATAGGCCAGCTCGTCAATGAAGAATATTCTGATAACTGATTGTATTGAACATTGTCATTTCTGTGACTGTAGTCAGATAAGCAATTATTGCTCAAGAGCAAAGAGGCACATAGCCCATTTGACATGCTATCAGTCAGCAGTGGAGCAGCTTTCTATGGGTTATTATGGTTTGCTGTAGTGACTGTCTATTACTTGTATCAGTGAATTAATCTCCCCTTCTCTTCTGGTAAGAAAACCATGGAACCATTTGTAGCATATTCTTCCTTATCTATGTTTACAGGTTTGGTGGCAACAACCACCATCCAAAGGAGCACCCTGATTGTTCCATTTTCTTGACAACAGCAATTGGCATACAACCAAATCCAGTACAAGACTGTGGAGGCTTAAGGACAGATGTTCGTGGTACTCCTAAACAGAACCAAGTGGCAGCTTTTGCCTGCAGTCAGAACTCTGGAGTGGCTTGTTTCTCACGTTTTTCTCTCACAAGGATGAGTACTCAGAGGCATACTTTTGCCTTAATCTACATCGAAAGTACAAAAGTAGACTAGAGGACCATATACCCATCACCCAGTTTCCTATGATGATTGCATACCAAAATTACACATTTGTGTATGTGTGATGTTATTATATATGGGAAGGCATGCAACCACTGTAGCATTCACATAGAAAACAGCTTCATCCACTTAAGAGTTGCTAACTACTCTTTTGTATCATCAGCCACCTCCCTTCCACCATCCCTGATCTCATTTCCTCCCACCATTGATCTAGTTTCTATCTCTGTAGTGTTATCAGTTCTAATTCTTGACATTTACATTTGCAGTTATTCTGAGTAAGGTATTGCTCATGTGGAACTTGCCATGTAACTGTTCTTATACTTGAAATCCTTTTTCCTTTGCTCCCTCAGAGTGAGCATTTCTGTTATGTTCACCATGCTGTCTCTAAACACATCCTTTTGGATAACTTTTTTTGTAGTTGCTTCAGGTTTTTGGCTCTAGGTCATTATACATACATAACTTAACACAGTATATTAACAACAGTATCTTGGCACTCCAAGTGGGGTGTGGACATTACTAGCTTCCACTGGATATAATACAATAGCCTTGAGTATTCACACATACTGAAAATATTACATTAGCTTCAACCTTTGAACATAATGCATCAGCATCTGTATTTATATCCAGGGGTTGTCTTCTCTCATTGAGTCTGAAAATTTCCTGTTTCTTGGTACCCGAGATTCCTTAAGGGTTAGATACTTTTGATGTAATGCGACTCTGATTGTCTTTAAATCATTAGTGGAAAAAGAGGCCATGAATCCAAAAGAGCTTAGGGAAGAGTATATGGGAGGGTTTGGGGGGGGGGGAAGGGAAGCAAGAAATGTAATTGTATTATAATTTCAAAAAAAGGGGAAAAGTAATTAATTTTTAAACACCTTTAGAAGGTTTCTTTCAATGTCTGTTTGACCATGGAAGAGAGCCTAGTTTTAATACTTCACTAGGGAGAGAGTGCCAGGCTTTCAACTTGGTCCTTACTGCTATATGCCAAAGTAAGTAAAGGCTCCATGATTCTTAGTGCTAGGTGAAGGTATGAACACTGAGGCTACGGAAATCAATGGCTGATATCACTGAGGTTCCTCATTACCTCTCCCCATAGCACACTATGGTGATGTCCCTCACAATGGGATGGAGTCTTCACTTGGCCTTCTCTACAGCATTGTCAGGCAGAAAGGAATGTGTCATACTATCTCATCAGTGAAAGGCTCTCCACCCAGGCTTCCCTTACCCTACCCAAGGGCAGGAAGTCTTTGATGTGGCCTTGTGAGGACCAGGTCTGAGCTCTCCATTTGGAATTTGCTGGCAGGGAAAGGAAGTACTGTAGCTTTTTCTGTAATCTTTGGCTGAATTCCAGCAGCTAGGTTCTAAAATTGTCTGTTTTCTAGGCTTCTCATTTCCTAGTCATTTGATTACAGAAAAAAGTATTTTGTTGGAGTTGTTTTAAGTTGTGCTCCCAATGTACTGTCATTTCCAGGCCATTTCCTTATCTAGCAGCTGCTCTGCCTGTTCTAGGCTATATAAGCCAGGAGCCAGTTCATATAGCAGTGATCCTTGTTCGGCTTCTTTTCCTTTCCATTTTCCAGAACATTCTTCATTTTATTTCACAGGTAACACTGAGAGTGTTACTATATTTATGGAGAGGAATGGGGAGGATTATATTTATTCCTGTATTCCAGAAAAGAAATATCAGAATGATGGTTAATGAAAGTAGTGCAGATTTATCTAATCAAAATTTATTTAATCAAAATCTTTTGCTATGTTGTCTCATTTTGTGACAGTTACTATTAAAATATGAATAATTTCCAAAGTGCTTGTAATAATGTGTGGCCTCCATGGAGATCATCTTGTCATTTAGTAGGCCCCATTGCCGCAGTTTAACATATTTGAATGAAATTTGGTGGGTCCTTGTGCTTTTTTTCTTTCTGTTATTTTATTGCTACTGTTTTAGTTTTGAGACAGGTCCTGTATCTGCACACCCACAGTGATTTACACAGATTTCACCTTCATTTTATCCCATAGAGACTAAAGTTCTAGAAAAACATTCTTAATTCTCAGGTAGGAACTGCACCCTGCATTCTACCTTCTGACACATTTCAATTCATTTAAAAGGCAGACAATTATGAGTTAGTAGCAGTTCATTAAAAGCTGGACGTATTGCTTGGCTTACCATGTATTTTATATATTTGCCATACTTTTTTTTCTAAGTTAGCCTCCAAAATTGAGGATGCAAAATGAAAAGGGCCAAGAATTTGTTGGTACTGACATGTTTTCTGTGAGGTCAGACAGGGTCATGAGGTTGAGAATGACATAAAAAAGGAATGAACAGAGATGGAGTTCTACTAGCCTGCCTTTGGAGAAACTGGTGCAGATCACTATATTCAGGTGATTATTGCTACTATTTGTTTTGGGCTACATGGAAACTGATGTATTTAATTTTAGCTTTTTATTACCAGAGTAGAGTATTCTTTGAAGTATGCTGAGACATTTTAATGCTCTAGCAATTTGAATTTACAGTAGACTATTTTCCAGAGACTCAGCTGCTCAAGTATATACATGGGAAAGACAGAAATGGATTCTATTGGGTAGAAACAATGAAAATGGAAGCAAGTATAATAGATGGAGTCCTGCAATAGATCCTAATAAGAAACTTAATTTACTTTTAACAAGGCAGCATTAAAACACAATTTTTAATTTTTACTGAACTTATACACCGTTAATAATCTACTGAACTTACATAAATAATTCCTAACTAAATATTACACTTCAAATATGTAGCATTTGTTTAAATACATTTATTTTATTTAAACAGTAACAATAATAGTATGATGGGGAGCAGAGACAGCCATTAAAACGATGACCACTCTAGTGAAAGTGGCCTGTCATAAAAATTGTATTGATGCCATGTATTGTATGTGGTAAGGACAGAAGTGGAAGAATAATAAAGATAGTAATTATGACGATAGAAGGAAGTATACTTCCCATAAGATTTTAAGGGAACATAAATTTGGTAAAGAAGCCAAATAGTCATTATTTAAATAAAAGAAAAATTACAGAGATTAAATGGAACATAAAAGCATGACATCTAATGTTTGACAAACTGATACAACTGAGCTGGGTGCTTAGTAGAGGATCAGAGGGAGTGGAAACAATGGGAGTGACATAAACAATGTTGAAAATGTACCATGCATAGACACAAACAGTAGTTACAATCGAAAGATCAAAGGATGCTATTGTAGAATGAAAATGTATAAGGAAGAAATATCTGGGCATATGTATTTTAGAGAGGCGTGGGGATGGGAAGGTAACTTGAAGTGAAATTCAAACTTGCACAGCCTGAGAAAATTGAATGAAAGCGTTTCTACCTTACCCTGAGGCCACAAGAATTCAGATGAAGAGCAAATATATGATCAAAGTACTGTTCTAGAAGATTACATTCCTTAGAAGGATTAATCTGTCTATGGGGAAAGTGAAAGATATGAGGAATAGATGTGTATTGGTGATTAATGGTAAAAGCAATATTGAGTTAATCAAACTTTAGTGATAACAATAGGAATAAGATGAATAAATGTTATTGAGAAAACAGCTAAAGACCTTGCTTCTTGATAACATGCATGTGGGAAGGTGGAAGGCGTAGAGAAATCCTGGGGATAGGAAGTAATCACCAAATGCACTGCACCTCACTTCATATTGCTGGGAACTTTTCTGTTAAATGCTTAAACTGTTTGATAAGGAACTGGAGCTAACATTTGGGAATACACATGCTAATGGGAAGAACTAGATACGATGGGACATATATAGGAGACAGTGAAGGACAGTGACTAAACTTTCTTATTGAGTAGAAAGGGTCAAATGAAATTCAAAGGATGAAATAATTTAATAAAATAAATTGAAGATACTGAATAGTTAAGGTGGAGGGAAAAAAACCAAAGGATTGTGGTACTCCCTTGACTGGATAGGATGAAAAGCAGGGGTCATTGATTGGTGATCTCTTTCTTTATGAAAAAGATACAGTGAGGAGTCTGGAGAGGCGGCCCCAGGCTTGATTGCTTCACAGATGTGGGAATTGTTTCCTAATATTATATGATTTTAGGCAAAATATTTACCCTTCTGAGTCTCAGTTTTCCATCCTACAGAATATCTGTAGCCCTGAAGTGGTTGGGTTGATATAATGAGTGATTAAGATAATTCTTATAATATTTCAATTATTGATAAATGCCTATAATCCCAGCTCTTGGGAGGCATGGGCAGGCAAATCTCAGTGAGTTCAAGGCCAGCCTTGTCAACAAAGTGAGTTCCATGGCAGTCAGGACTGTTATGCAGAGAAACTTAGTCTCGATAAACCAAGAAAAAAATTATAAAAGAAAGAGATAATAATTGTAAAGCTGTACAGGGTCTGGCATGTAAAAATCCAGTAAGTGTTGGTAATTCATAGTTATTTGGTTTAAAATGATGGACCTATGCAAGTCTCTGATTGAAATATTTTTCTGCCGAATTCCAATCTTTTGATTTGTAAACTTATTTTTAAAAATTATAAGTAATACATAAATAGCAAGATGCATGCACACCATTTTATGAGTTAGTTAAATGTTGAACTTTCTAGGATAATTTTGTTATTTTCTTCCTTTAATCAATAAGTTTTATATTCATCTTTAATTTTTCTTTTGAAAATTCATACAATATATGTTGACCATGGCTTTCACTGTCCCATCTCTTCTGAGATTTCTTCTACAATCCAACACCATGCTTTCTTTCTCTCTTTAGAAAATAGGCAAAACAAAACCAAAGAAACCAGACTTTTTATTTAAAAAAAATCATAAGAAACACACATATGCACACACATATTTGTGTGAATGCCATAAAAATACAAAATAGAAGACCATAATATACAAACAAAAGAGAGTAAGATTAAAAACAAGTCCAAGCAATATGAGACAAAACATCTACAAAAACATTAAATTTCATTATGTGTTGGCCATCTAATGCTATACGTGGAGATTACTTTTAAGTGTAGTTTACCCAGTGAGACTGCACTGGAAAAAAACAATTTTTTTCTTTGCAAGCAGATGTCAGTTTGAGAAAGCATCATAGTCAGGGATGGGCAATCATGTCCACTCCCCGCTCTTAGCACTGGGACCCTGGCATGCTTGGGTCTGTACAGTCTCTGTGGGTTCATATGTGCATCAGTTCTGTTCCATCTAGAAGGCATTGTTTCCTTGATGTCTTCCATCCCAGCTGGCTCTTACAATCTCTGCACCTCCTTTTTCACATAGATAGCTCCCCAAGCCCCAAGTTGAGTAGTTTTATGAAGGCATTCCATTTAGGACTTAGTGTTCCAAAGCCTCCCCAGCCTCTATACATTTTTCATTGTGGGTCTCTGTGTTAGTTGCCATCTACTGCAAGAAGAAGCTTCTCTGAAGATGGCTGAGGAGAACACTGATCTGCAGGTATAGCAGAATGTCATTAGGAGTTCTTAGCATTATTGTGTTCCTTCAGCAGAATATTAGCATTTGGTTTTCCTCATAGCATATCTAGTCTCAGGTTCTTGGCTATCTAAGCAGTGACAGGCATGGGTTCTGTCTCATGGAGTAGGCCTGAAATCTAGTCAGATAGTGACTGGTTACTTCTACAACATTTGTGTCACCATTACACTAGCACTAATATTGATCACAAGGTTTGTAGCTAGGTTAGTAGTTACCTACTTCCTTTGATAGCATGCAGATTACTTTCCACTGTCATGAGCTCTCGTCAGTAGGGGTGAAGGCTCTAGGTAGGTAGGATCTTGACTTCTCAATGTTCAAGGAAATACATAAATGTTTTCTTCAGCAATATGGTCTTACCATCAGTTTGTGAAGTGCAAATGGTATCCTCGGCAGTAGCCTGAGTTGTTTGGGGCTTTCCATGGGGCCCCTCCTCCAGCAACTCAATTAGATGTAACCCATTCCTGGCACTGGAAGTTTCATTTGATGGCAAAAATGTCTACTTGGGGCATTATTTACCCTGTTACTTGCCGATTCTGTTTAGATTTCATTCATATCTATCTATTGAGAAGTTTCTATAGTAGTAAGTGGCCATCTGCCCACTCAAATGACCTTCAGTGTTAGTTTTTCCTCACCATGTCCCCTCCCTTAATCCCCTCTTTCCTCTTCCTCCCTGTGTAACCCTCATGTTTCAGTTTGCCCCCATTTCTCCTTCAATATACTTATTCTTTCTACTTGGGTGATCCTCCGTTCTCCACTAATCCCATATTCTATATCTAACCTCTGTGGTTATTTGGATTGTAGTGTGCCTATCAAAGGCCTAACAACTAACATCTACATATAAGCTAATACAGACCATATGTGTCTTTGGAGGTTTGAGATTAATGGGTTCACTCAGAATGGCTTTTTTCTAGCTCCATCCATTTGCCTGCAAATTTCATGATATTTTTGCTTTTTTTAAACAGCAGAATAATATACCATTGTCCAGTCCATTTGGTGATCTATATTCTCCTTGTATCTTGATAGACACATTTTTTTTCATTTTTTTAAATTAAGAGATTTTCTATTCATTTTACCTATCAACCTCAGATTCCTCTGTCCTCCCTCCTCTCAATCCCCAGCATTCCCTCCCTAACCCATCCCCCATTCTCACATCCTCCAAGGCAAGGTCTCCCGTGGGGAGTCAGCAGGGCCTGGTACATTCAGTTGAGGCAGGTCCAAGTTTCTCCTCCCTGCACTGTGCAAAATGTCTCAGCATAGGCACTAGGTTCCAAAAGGCTGGCTCATGCACTAAGGACAGGTCCCAATCACACTGCCTGGGAGCCCCCTAAACAGTTTAAGCTAAACAACTGTCTCACTTATTCAGAGGGCTTAGTTCAGTAGTATGGGGACACCTCATTCTTTAGGTTAAATAATTTTTCTTCTATGATTTTCTTGAAAATATTTCCTGTGCCTTTGATCTGGGTTTCTTCTCCTTACTCTAGTCTTATTCAGAGATTGGGTCTTTTCATAGTGGTCAGATTACCTGGATGTTTTGCACCTAATCTTTCTTTCTAGATTAAGTTTCTTTGACTGAGACAACCATTTCCAATACTACCTGAGATTCGATCTTCCACATCTGTAAGTGAAACTTGCCTCTGAGGTTTTGTTTGTATTCCTGAAGCTTCCATTTCCAGTTTTATCACAGTTTGGGTTTTCTGTAGTGGTTTTATTTCTACTTTCATGTCTTGAACTCTTTTCCCCAGTTTGTGTTTTCATAGACTTCATTAAGTGCTGTGGATATCGCTCTGTGTAAATAAAGTTCTGATTGGCCAGTGGCCAGGCAGGAAGTATAGGCGGGACAAAGAGAAGAGAATTCTGGGAAGTGGAAGGCTGGGGGGAGACACTGCCAGCAGCCGCCATGAAAAGCAACATGTAAAGACACCGGTAAGCCACAAAGCCATGTGGTAAAGTATAGATAAGCAGAAATGGGTTAATTTAAGATAGAAAAAGTAGATAACAAGAAGCCTGCCACAGCCATACTGTTTGTAAACAATGTAAGTCTCTGTGTGCTTTTTTGGTTGGGTCTGAGCGACTGTGGGACTGGCGGGTAAGAGAGATTTGTCCTGACTGTGGGCCAGGCAGGAAAACTCCAACTACAAATGGCGCCCAACGTGTTGGCAAGAGTTTCTACCTAAAACCTGAGAAAAAAGATTCTAAAACGGAGCTAAAAACAGCTTCCTAGTTGTCTCTCTCAAGTTAGCGGCAGCCTGCTGGTTTGAGCTACTATGGCGGGTTCCTGGTGTGTGCATCTGACCTGCAGTGTGGCGGGAATGAGGAGTCTACAAGCAGCACTTTACTCTGCTGCATGGTGGAATTAGCCTTTGCTAATTAAAAAAAAAAAAAAAAAGTTTCTGGGCTATGCACTGCTTTGATAGAACTGCTTCTGATAGTTGATGGTACACATGGCTCCAGAGTCAGAGCTGGTGGTAAACTGTACCACCGCCATGTTGGGAAGCTGAGGTGGGCGGAGCCAGCAGCCACAGCAGTGTTTCAGTCTTACAAATATGGATATTACACAAAGAATCTGGTTTATGTTGTCTTTGGGATTTTTAACTGCAGAAAAAGATTTGATCGTAAAAGCTGTTGAGTTAAACAAATATGTAAATTTTAAAGGTACCTTGACTTCAAAATTTGGATATAAGGATATGTTGCTTTGGAAAGGAGTCTCTGCTTTTGTTTCCACAGAAAGCCAGAGGCTGTGGATTTGTTCCAGATTAAGATATATCAGGTTTGATCAGCCAAGACCACCTGAAAGGTGTCCGATGACACCATGGCCCAGATGATCTGACATCAAGAATGGTTTCAAGGCAACTGGCTCAGAGGTTCACCCTAATGAACTACTCTATAATCCTAAAATTTTCTTTGTATCCCCATAAGATACAGCACCCCCCTCCAGCAGGAAGTAGTAAGAAAAACTACGCCCACATTCCCAAAATTATCAAGCCGGCTTTGGAGATGGAATTGGCTCATTCCTTCTCTAAACCCAGACATATTGTTAAAAGAAAAGGTTAAGTGTTTCTTATGTCCCAAATCAGAAGAGCCCTCTGATGTGGGACAGAGAAAAAACACTATTTTATTTAAAACAGGTTGATTATAAATGCAATCTCTTTCTAAAGATAAAAAGGGGATATGATATAGATAGGATAGGATAAAAGGGTAGATTAATGAACTTACTTCTAAAGAACAACAACTCATTTAAAATGTTTTACATTGGTATAGATTTTAGTCTATTGATATAAACTTAAAGTTAATTTTGTTATACTGTGTGTATATTTCTAATCATGTTTAAGGTATTATGTTTGTATAGTTCATTTTAAATTGAAATGGATAATAAAAAATAGATTAATAATTAGTCATCTATGATAATCATACTCGTAGCCATGTTAGTTAAGTCTTCTAGATATACATAGACATATTTCAGATAGATAGGTAATCTTCAAATACTTCAAAGACCTACAGAATATGGCATTTAAAATACTTTTAAAATTTAGACTTTCTGGACAGTGAGACATGTCTGCTCCTGGCAGCACCGATTTACTTCAGAGAGGAAGATGGGCATTGAAGACACTTCATATGGAATTTATTTTCACCTTGGCAAAAATAGCCATTTGGGCAAGAAACTGTTCTTGCCTGGACTGCTCGATCACCTGGACATGCAGGACCCATAGAAAGGTGACCACTGAACTTTGCTTTCAAAATGGTCCTTCAGGTTCCTGCTTTGCAGAGGAAACTGCCAGACATTCTACAGGACACTGAGAGAAGTGACCAAGAGACTCTAGCCCTGTGGGCTGAAGACAAATGCCCCAACTTTACAAAGGAACATTAGGTGACTGTTCAGGCTGCCAGCTGTCTCTGTCTACCCTGCAAGACTCCCGAAAGCTGCTTGCATCCTTCTCCCGGTTCTCAGGTAATATTATATCCTTCTGAGGTCTTTGATGTGGTTGAAGACTAGATAGTTATAATTTCCTCAGTTATGATACAAGATAAGTTAGATATAAAACCTTAAACTCACAAATATAAGATAGATAGGATATCTTCTTTAATATTATAACTGTAATTCTTGCTTGATAATTGTTTTGTTATATGTAATTTTATTATGTAAAAGTTAAAACCTTCCTTTAAAAAAAAAAAAAGAAAGGGGGAAGTGCTGTGGATATCCCTCTGTGTAAATAAAGTTCTGATTGGCCAGTGGCCAGGCAGGAAGTATAGGCGGGACAAAGAGAAGAGAATTCTGGGAAGTAGAAGGCTGGGGGGAGACACTGCCAGCTGCCGCCAAGAAAAGCAACATGTAAAGACACTGGTAAGCCACAAAGCTATGTGGCAAAGTATAGATAAGTAGAAATGGGTTAATTTAAGATAGAAAAAGTAGATAACAAGCAGCCTGCCACGGCCATACAGTTTGTAAACAATGTAAGTCTCTGTGTGCTTTCTTGTTTGGGTCTGAGCGACTGTGGGACTGGTGGGTAAGAGAGATTTGTCCTGACTGTGGGCCAGGCAGGAAAACTCTAACTACAATTAAGGGATTTATCCACAGCTTACATATCATCTTTGGACACATCCACACTTGTTATTTTGAAGTCCTTTTTTTTGGAGCTGAGGATCTACAGGCCTTGTGCTTGCTACGTGAGCACTCTCCCACTGAGCTAAGTCCCCAACCCTGAAGTCCATTTCTTGTGCTGCAGCTCTATTGCATTTCTTGGGTTCTACTGCAGTAGGGTTACTGGGTTCTGGTGCAGACATATTGTCTTTGGTATTAATGTTTGTGTGTTATACTGGTGTCTACCTTTCTGGATCATAGAAAACGGTGTGTGATGTTTGTACATTGCCTGGTAGAAGCCTATGCTTTTGCAGGTCAATGTGTAGCAGAAAGTAATAGAGATGGGATCAGACAAAAGGCTGAGGGGGCTTTGGGAAAAAGTAAGAGTATTCTGTTCATACACAGTGGCGAAACTCCTAGGGAGTTGAAGATGTGGTGTGAGGACATACTCCTGCAAGTAGGTTTCAGATGAAGAATAATCTGGAGAGACAGAAATGAAAGGCCTTGGGGGACCCTAGGTCTGAATCCAGGGTTGGGGTCTCCAGTGAATGGAGAGTCATCAGCAGGTAGGCTGCTACAGGGCTGAGGATGAGGCTGGAGAGATAGTAACGGAGGATACAAAGGAAAATGAAAATTATCTATGTGAGTCCCAGCTGGGTGTGGCTACTGGGTGCCAGGCAGAGAATGTTTCTAGGTATTGGCAACTGACATAAAGCAATGGAAGTGGCTAGAAGGGAGGGTTGAGAAGATTCACAGGATGGAGAGAAGCTGAGTCTGCACCTAAATTCCTCAGTGTCCCCAGAGAATGGACATCTCAATCCCATTCATTTCCAGTCCCCTTGTATCCACCCTCTGCTCTTGCAAACCACCTCCCACCAAATAAAATAAAATTTAAGGGAAAAAAAGAAAAGGAAAAATATGATTATGGAAGCTGTAGTGTGATACAGTGAGTCATGCAGTAAACTCCTTTATCCATATAGCTTTACTTGCAAATGTTCTTTGCAAAGAGTCATTGGTCTAGTTCAAAGCCTCTGGTTTCTACTACACTATCGGTGCTGGGCCATCACTGGGATTCCTCTTGGACATCCTGTTGTTTCCCTGTGTCATAAAGATCCTGTAGCTTTGGGCGTGCAGGACTGGCCTTTTCATGTGCTCCCATATATCATAGATGAGGTAGATATTGGGGTGGGCCAACTCATAACCGTGGTTCTGGATCTGGGTAGTTGCAGAGTTGGTCAGCCTCCCAGCTCTCCCCTGTCCACAACACCCCAGTGAATTCTCCAGCATTGCCCAGGCTACAGGCTAGTCCACCCCTTGCAGAAATGAGCAATGGGTATGACCAGTTCTCCTGCTTTCATGGCCCTGAGGTCAGCTGTCCCATACCTATACCATCAGTGACAGCTCTACTGTGTTCCCCAGGCAAGGCATAGGGGCCACTCTACTGAGTGCTGTGGCTGTTGAGGGGCAGGGACAGTTCTCCAGCTCTTATCTCAGGGTCAGCTCTTCCACCCACAGGGAGCTGGGTGGGGGGAGGGAGCGAGGAGGCAGGACCTGCACAGACATCTCTCCCCTGCCCACCACCATATGGCAGATGAGAGGCCAGGCCAGATCTCCTAAGCTCACATTCTCTGGGTTGGTTCACCTGTACCCCTGTCAATAGGGTCAGCTCTGCTGTGCTGCAGCTGGTTGGGGGGGGGGCATCAGCTCCCTCACCACAGGTGGAAGGGACAAGTCAGGGAGGGCATCTTTCCCTTGCCCTCTCCACCACACGGCAGATGAGGGTAGTGTGGCCAGCTATTCCGCTCTCAATCCCTGAGGGCTAGCTCACCTCTACCGCCACCAACAGAGTCAGTTCTACTGTGCTGCCCAGGTGAGGAGCAGGGCTCGCTCTCCTGAGTACTGCAGCTGGTTAGCCCTGTCTGTCACAGGCAGAGATGAATAAAAAGGAACATCTTTCTCCCTCCCATAACAGATAGTACTGGGGACTGGTCTCCCATGTTCTCAACTTCAGAGCTTGCTGACTCATACATACCTCTGCCAACACATCATCTCTACTATGCTGCCCCAGTGAGATGCAAGACCTGCTTTCCCCAGTGCCGTAGCTGGTGAGGGGCAGGAGCAGCTCTACAGCTCTTACGACCTCAGGACCAGCTTCCCCACCCTCCTCAGGCATTGAGCAAAGTGTGTGTGTGTGGTGGGGGGCTCTCTTCACCACCAGGCTTCCATATGGCAAATGAGGAGTGGAGCCAGAACTAGAGATTTTTCTAATTGTTCATCTTTTAAAAAAGATGTATGTATTTACTTTTTATGTATATGTGTCTTGTCTACATGTATGTCTGCACACCAGAAAATGATATCAGATCCCATGGGACTACAGTTATAAATGGTTGTGAACCAGCATGAAATAGGAATTGAACTCAGAACCTCTGGAAGAGCAGCCAGTGCTCTTAACCTCTGAGCCATCTCTCCAGCTGACACTCTCATATTCTCCAATAGAAGTGAGTGGAAATAGAGATGGTGCCTTCTGTCCAGAGTGAGGGAGTGTAATTCTGGGGTGGTTATCTTTAGTTGTTGGAGGCCAATCTCATTTTTCAGTTGTGACAATTCAGTTCCTTCTTGCTGGTTGATAGCTGAGTGATACAATCACACTTCACCATTTTTCTGGATGAATTTTCTTTCATCCTTCATTTTTTCAAAGCCCCTCTCTCTCAATATGCTTTTCAGGCTGAGAAAAGCCACTGAAGAAGTAAAAACCTATAATGAGTGTGACAACTTCATATTTGAGACGAGAGTATGTGATTAATATTCAGTTAATTTCTGAGCGAAGAAATCAGAACCATAGACAGGAAGCAGGTCATGAAACATCTTCCAAGAAATCTAAGAAATTTAGATTGCTTTTCCTATCTGTGATGAAAAATAAGAAAAGTTAAGTAGAGAATGATTAAATTCCACCAAGGAGAATTAAAGGTCTGATCCTGCTGGCTTGTTTTGCTCAAAGTTCTGATACTAAAGCATTACTTAGGTTCAAAAACATTTTTATCCTAAATATTTTAATAATGTAAATGACCCTGATAAGATCAGACTGACATTCCCTTACTCCTAGGGGACATTCTACAACATTTGACACAAACATTTAAAAACATGGAAGATTGGCTTGATGACTTTCTTGAGTATTCCTAAGATAAAAATACTCTATTCTGAGCCGAATAGGACATAATTGTTTTAATGAAAAGAAATTCATCTTCTGCTTCAATTCAGCTCTTGTCCACTTAACTAGAACTGCACTTCTAGACACCAAGGGCTGTTTTTGCACATACATGTGTCATTTGTGGCCCTTTCTCAGCAGAGAAGAAGCTGGCTCATTCCTGTCCCCGACTTCACTATTCTCTGGCTTCTCCTGTTCTACTTCAGTGAGAAGAAGAGCCAGGGGCGACTACTGGAAAATGAATCTCACACATTTGAATTTTCTGTAGTGCTTGTTCAGGCCTCTATCACTGTTGAAAGAACCCTGGCCTCTCCATTTTTCAGCTCCCCCAGACACCCGTCCTAGGGCTGTGACTATCTGAAGTGGGTGTTTGCTCCTAGCCCTCCCTGGAGATCTACAGCTACACAGGATCAAGTCTAAACTCGTTAATGTTCAAAACTAACCACAATCTGCCCACATTCCTCCTCCACTGAGGTCACAGAAAGGAACTCTCATTCATTCAGGAGTCACTTTTCCCATTAAAAGAAAAAAATCTGAATGAAGGATGAAAGGTTAACACCGCCCTGTGGTTACCTGCCTTTAGATGCCCTGCAGAAGGGAATGTTGTTTAAATAAGCTTGCTGCAGACTAGGGTGGACAAAGAGATCCCTTCAAACACCTCAGGTTTCAGATTGAGGGAACATTCACTCTCTGGCTACTAAAAAAAGTCAATGAAGCAGATGGAGAAGCAGCTGCTTTAAACGGTGATGGCTGAGCTATGCCAGAGACAAACTCTGATAGGCAACGGGGATCCTCAAATGAGCTGGGAAAACAAGGCATTCTGGCAACTATCCAGTCACCAGAGTCTTAAAAGGAAATAACTCTCTCAGAGACACCCCTAAAAACTTTACCTCAAACAGAAAGAAAGTGAGTGGATGTTTTCACAAGCTGAAAATAACTGAATTAGCTGTTTTACAATCTGGACCCTCGTGGTCTGGGAGGAAAACCCTGCAACACCCTACTTTCATCCTACACTCTTCCTGTTCCTTGGAGAATCTCCCACCTCCTTTGCATCAAACCACCTGTTTGTTATTAACTTCCCTCTGTGTTCTTATTCAGTTAATTTCTTCATTTGAAACTAGCCTCCTGTCCTGCCATTCAAAATTCAAAGAGTTGATTCAGCCCGTTTCTGCGTTCTCAGTAGACAGCAGTAGCCAGAGGTGACTTTGAAATGGGAGAAGCCAGATGTTCCATTCTGCTTTCAGACTGTTATGTGTGGACTGCAGATCAAATTCTGTCCCGGATCTACACTTGAAAAATGCATCCATTAACAAGCATCCATAAACAGTATACATAACCTATCCTCTAGGTTCAATCCCCACCAACACTTTGAAAGAAAAATTCATTTGAAACAAAAACAAAAAAGAGACAAAAGAATACTCCAGCTTCAGCCTTCTTTTCCATCAGGGATTGCATCAAATCTCTGGAATTCCATCAAAGGAGAGAATTAAAGAGCCATACCTGTTCTCTGGTGTATTTATACCCTCAGAGCACCAAGAGCAGAGAGCATATACATTTAGATAGTCTATGTAAACCTAATTATGAGATGACTCCTTACACAGGTATGCTGACAAACCACCAGTACCCTGAGTGTAAGTAAGCCCTTTGTTAAATTCACTGCTTTATTTACCAAATCACAGAAACAAATGCCAGGAGATGAAAGAAATCTCCCAGTCAGTGCTGCCCAGCTGCCCTAGAACTCCACATTCTTGCTTACTTTGTCCAAATGATCAGCTTTTTAAAAATTCAGGTCAGAGGTGTGTAGGAAAAGCATGTCCACTGATTATAAATGTGGGGCAAATTGCTCAGGAGAAAACATAATAATAATAATAATAACAATAATAATAATAATAATAATAATAATATATATAATTTTATTTTATATTATTTGGCTAGGCAGTGGTAGTGCATGCTTTTAATCTCAGCACTTTGCCAAGTGGAATATTTAGGATCACTTATGTATATGGTCATACAATCTGCAGATGAAGTTACTTTGACTTTTTCCTTTCCAAATTGCATCTCCTTCATCTCCTTCAGCTATCTTATTGGTCTAGCTAAGACTTTAAGTACTATAATGAACAGATATGAAAAGGGTGGGTAACATTGTTTTGTTCCTAATTTTATTAGAATTGATATATGCTGCTCTCTATTTATGTGGATATTGGCTATGCCTTGCAATAAACTGCCTTTAGTAAATTGAGGTAGGTTCCTTGGATCCGTAATCACTCCAGGACTTTTAATGTAAAAGGGAGTTAGATTTTATTAAAGGCTCTTTCTGTATCTAATGAGATGATCTTGTGGATTTTGTCTTTCAGTTTGTTTATATGAAGGATTACATTTGTTGTTGTATGTGTGTTGAACCATCTCTGCATCTCTAGGATGAAGCCCATTTGCTCATGGTATATGATCTTTTTGGTATAGTATTGGTTCAGGTTACAATGTTTTTATTAATAATTTTTGCATCGATGGTCATAAAGGAAATTGGTCTGTAATTTTCTCTCTTTGTGAGTCTTTATGTGGTTTGGGTATTGGTAACGCTGGCTTTGTAAAAACAAATTGGCCAATGTTCCTTCTGTGTCTGTTTTGTGAAATAATTTTTAAGAAGTATTGGCATTAACTTTTTGAAAATATGACAGATTTTGTGCCAACTACTCTAGGACTTTTTTGTTAGCATACTTTAAAATATTGCTTCTATTTCACTAGGAGTTTATAATTCTGTTTAAGTTATTTACATGATTTTGATTGAACTTTGGTAAGTTGTAGGTATGGAAAAAATGATCCATTTCTTTTAGATTTTCCAATTTGGGAAGAATAAAGGTTTTGAAACTATGTCCTTATAATTCTCTGGATTTCCTTAGGGCCTGTTGTTACGTCCCCCTCTTCATTTCTGATTTTGTTAATTTGGGTATTCTCTCTGTCTTTTAGTTAATTTGGATACAGTTTTGTCAATGTTATTGATTTTCTCATTAAAAAAACCCTCTGTTTTATTGATGCTTTTATTTTTTCTTTTTGTTTGCTTTGTTTTGTTTGTTTGCTGTCTACTCATTTGGGGCATAATTTCTGCTTTTTGTTCTTGATCTTTTGGGTGTGACATTATATGATATACAAGGTCTCTCCAGTTCTTTTATGAAGGTGCTTAGTGCTATGAACTTGCTTCATAGAACCATTTCTTTGTGTTCCATGTTTTGTCAATTTCCTTGTATCTGTTGAGACTTGCCTTGTATCTAAGTATGTGAACAACTTTGGAGAAAGTTCCATGAGGTGCTTAGAAGAGGTATTTTTGTGTGTGTGTTTAGGTGAAATATTCTGTAAATATCTATTAAGTCCCTTTGGTTTATAATGTGAGTTGGCTCCCACATTTCTCTGGTTAGTTTTTGTCTGAATGACTTGTTTATTGGTGAGAGCCGGGTGTTGACATCCCCCAGTATCACTGTGTGGGTGTTAATATGTGATTTAAGCTGTAAACTGTACTAGCTTTGATTTTATAAACTTGAGTGCCTTTGTGTTTGGTGCATAGATGTTAAGAGTTGAAATGTCCTCTTGGTGGTATTTTCATCTGAAAAGTATTTAGTGTCCTTTTCTCTCCCTTCTGATTGGTTTGGTCTCAAGTCTATTTTGTCAGATATTAAAATGGCTGCACCTGCTTCTTTCTTAGGTCCTTTTGCTTGAAATATCTTCTTCCATCCTTTGACTTGGAGGTGACAGCTATCCTTTATGCTAAGGTGTGTTTCTTGGATGCAGTAGAATTTGGATCCTGTTTTTGGCATCTGTCCTCTTAGTCTGTGTCATTATATAGGGGCATTGAAATTCTTGATGTTGGGAGATATAAATGCACTGTTTTCTTTTTTGATTCCTGTCATTTTATTGGTGTGTGTGTGTGTGTGTGTGTGTGTGTGTGTGTGTGTGTGTGTGTATGTGTTTCCTCTTTTGATTTGCTGGGCAGGGATTATTTATTCCTCATGTTCTGTTAGGTATGATTAACTTATTTATGTTGGGCTTTTCCTTTTAAAGTCTTCTGTTAGGAATGGATTTATAGATAGATACTGGTTACATTTGGTTGTTCATGAAAAGTCAATTTTCTGCATCTAGTGTGTTTAAAGTTTTTCTGGGTATAGTGGTCTGAACTGACGTCAGTACTCTCTTACAATATGTAGAACATCTTTCCAGGACCTTCTAACTTTCAGAGTTTGCATTGAGAAGTCAGGTGCTATCTTAATAGTTCTGCCTTTATACATCATTTGATATTTTTTCCTTTCAGTTATTAATATTGTTTTTTTGATATGTTTAGTGTTGTTATTATTATGTACCAAGGGCTTTTCTTTCTGCTCTAATCTATTTGGTGTTATGTAAGCTTCCCGTACCTTGATAGGCATCTCCTTTTTTAGTTTAGGAAATTTTTCTCCCGTGATTTTGTTGAAAATATTTTGTGTGCCTTTGACCTGAGTTTCTTCTTCTCTTATTACCATTATTCTTAGATTTGGTCTTTTCATAGTGTCCCTTTTTTTTTTTCAGATTTAACATTTTCTTTGAACCAAGTATCAATTTCTTCTATTTTGTCTTCAGTACCTCAGATTCTTTCTTTCATCACTTCTATTTGATTGGTGAGTCTTTCCTCTGAGGTTCTTGTTCAAGTTCCTATGTTTTCATTTTCTTATTTCCCTCATACTGGGTTTTCTGGACTGATTCTATTTTCACTTTCAGGTCTTGGACTACTTTATTCATTTCTTTACACTGCTAGTTTTGATTTCTTTAAGGGATTTATTCAGTTTCCCTCTAAGAATCTAACATATTCATAAAAGGTGTCAAGATCTTTGTCTTAAATTTCAGGTATGCCGCTTAATGGCCTCACTCAAGACCAACTGCAGTAGGCTTGCTGGACTTTATTAGAGTGGAGACATATTATTCTGTCTGTTTATGTTCTTTTTTGTTTTGTTTTGTTTTTTATTGTTGTTTTATGCTGATGTCTAGGCATCTAATCTTGAAAAGATTGTAATTATCTGTGCTGACATATGGTCTTATATTTGTTGCATGGATATTTCTTCCTTGGTTTTTATTACTCTCTCTGGTTCTTACAAGTGTGTCATGGCTATATCTTGCCTGGTAGGAAACTCTTCTGGTATCCTGATAAGTGTGGCCACTGGGGGCTCCAGGTAAAATGAATTTCTAGGTATTCAGTGCTAACACTTAGGAATTGGGATGTGCTAGGATGCAGGGACTAAGAGAGCATACAGAATGGAGGAAAGCAGGTTGTTCCACAAATACCTGTTTAGTCAATTGGGAATAAGGCTAGAGAGTGAGAAGAAGTCACAGCAGAAGGTCTGCTATAGAGCTGGGCGTGAGAACTTGGAAAGGGCTTGAAAGAAGGGAGGGAGAGGTGAAGATCTGCTGTTAGTCTGCTTGCTTCACTGGCCAGAGTGGTCAGTGGGTCCTCGGGGAATGATTATTGGGGTTGGGCAATAGATAAAGCAATGAGTTTTGGGGGAGAAATATGCAGAAGATCTGTGTGACCCTGTAGAGATGGGGGCTTTGAAGGGGGAAGGTTGGCATAGGTGGTAGAGCTGGGATAAGTTAGCCTGGGGGATTGGATTTGAAGGAATGGAGGGAGAGATGAAGTTCTGCATTCAACCTGCCTGGCTAGAGAGGGCCACAAGTTTCTTTATGAAGTTAATTTAATTAAACTCTCTCTGTGCTTTTTATTTTGGGGTAAGTTCAAGCTAAAATAAGCAAATGAAATAAGTACACACTATTCATTGCTAAACTGTTGGCTCTGAAAATATACATACAAGTAGCATTACATGTCTATATTTAGGAATATGTATGTACATAAAAATACATACATGCATGCAAGAAAAAAATACTGAAAAAAGAGGCCATGAAATTGAAAAAGAGCTGGAAATAGTATCTGGGAGGGTTTGGAGGGTGGACAGAGAGGGACAATATATTGTAATTTCTTTACAACCTCAAAAACTAAAATAAACTGAGCAAACAGAGTCTACTGATTTTTACCAAAGGTGCTTCTAATAATTTTTCTTATCATATTTACATTATTATGTAGTTGGAGAGCTTCTCTCCAGCCCCCGCCAAGCCCTATTAGTCTAACAACCCATTTATAAAATAAACACACAGACATTCATATTATTTAAACTGCTTGGCCATTAGCTCAGGCCTACCACTGTCTAGCTCTTACTTTTATATTTAGCCCATTTCTATTAATCTATACTTTGCCACTTGGTTCGTGACTTACCTGTACCTTACATCTTGTCATGGTGGTGGTTGGCAGCGTCTCTTTGCCCCAGCCTTCCACCTTCCAGAATTCTCTTCTCTCTTGTCCCACCTATACTTCCTGCCTGGCCACTGGCCAAACAGCATTTTATTTATACAGAGTGATATCCACAGCACTTCCCCTTTTCTTTTTTTTTTTTAAAGGAAGGTTTTAACTTTTACATAGTAAAATTACATATAACAAAACAATTATCAAGCAAGAATTATAGTTACAATATTTAGTCTATTTGTTTTGGCAAAATTAAACAAAATATTTTATCTATCATATACTTGTGAGTCTAAGGTTTTTATATCTAACTTATCTTTTATCATAACTGAGGAAATTATAAATATAAATTATAAATATCTAGTCTTTAATCATATCAAAGACCTCAGAAGGATATATTATTACCTGAGAAACAGGAGAAGGATGTAAGTAACTTTCGGGAGTCTTGCAGGGTAGACAGAGACAGCTGGCAGCCTGGACAGTCACCCAATGTTCTTTTGTAAAGTTGGAGCATGGAATTTTACTATGTAAAAGTTAACCCTCCTTTTTTAACAAAAAAGAAAAGGGGAAGTGCTGTGGGATGTTCTGTATGTCAAATGTGTTGCTCTGATTGGTTAAAATAAAGTGCTGATTGGCCAGTAACCAGGCAGGAAGGATAGGGTAGGCGGGACAAGGCAGAGGAGGAGGCTGGGAACAGGAAGGCTGGGAGGAGACACTGCCAGCCACTGCTATGAGAAGCAACATGTAAAGACACTGATAGATTTACAGAAATGGGTTGATTTAAGATAAAAAGGTAGATAACAAACAGCCTGCCATGGCCATACAGTTTATAAGCAATATAAGTTTCTGTGTGCTTTCTTGGTTGGATCTGAGCAACTGTGGGACTGGTGGGTAAGAGAGATTTGTCCTGACTATTGGCCAGGCAAGAAAATTCTAGCTACATTATTATGGGATAACGTAAAACAACTCTGTAGAAGATGTTACTTATCCTATTCCCACCTAGTTGATTTAGACAGTTACATTTTACAGTGATACCCTAATACTCTACAGACTTTTACCATACTTCTACTATGAGACTGACAGCATACACTCAAAACAGGGAAATATTTGGTATTGTAATCCACTCAGAATAAACTTAAAGTAGCTGCCATAGTGAAAAGATGACCTAAGCAAATTCTTAAGCTTATAATTTCTATGATACCCCAAATGTTTAGCTCAAGAAAAAAAAAAAGACCCATGATTACTCTACCCACAACATACAGTACTTGTTAATGTTATTGTTCTCTGAATGCATGCATTCATTTTAAGGGTACCTCAACTCTTGCCATAAAAGTGCCTTTCCTTCCCTAATGCAGATTCCCTCTGTCAAATTTTGCTACCTTTCCAGCACATCTGAGAACTTGAGGAGCTCTTCAAGGAAATTATTCTCTATAAAATTCTGTAGTAATTTTAGCAATGGAAAATATTTATCCTTTTTAAATACTGGAAATGGGAAGGCAATGTGGTTGTATGCTCTGCCACTGACTGATACTTTTCCCCTACTGGTTTTACTTTGTGATTTAAACAAGAAATTTCAATGTGATGGTATTTTCTTGGATAAAAGTTAGAGAAAACACCTCAAAGTACTTAAAATTGAACTCCTTAGCTTCCTTTTCAACCTGAAGTCAGCAGATACAATTTTTGTCTGAGTATATGGCATCCTCCATACTTTCATGTGATTGAACATTTGGTTCTCAGCAGGGGGTGCTGTTTTAGGAGGTTGTAGACCTTCAAAAGGTGAGGCCTAGCTGGAGAGAGTGGATTTCTTTCTGGCTGATAGCCAGACCCCATTTTCTGTTCTTGCTGCTTCCTTACGTCTGAGGTGATATGACAGATGTGACCCAACATAGACAGACCAGCCATCATCCACCTTCCCTGCCATGATGTCTTGATGCTTCCTTAAGACTACTAACTTTGCCTCTCTCAAGATGCTTCTACCAGGTGTTTTCCAATAGCAATTGGAATGCTAACTCATCTGGTATACGTGTCCTATCCTAGTGTTTCTCAAAGGAACCCACAAAATGGGTTATGGATGTTCGTTATCATTTAGGGGAGGGGAGGTGGTTACAAGTTGTTATTGGTCATGCTAAAAAAAATGCTAAACAAAGGAGTTAAATCCAAAGATCTCTTTCTAAAGGAAAAAATGGCGATATAATATAGAAATGATGAGATAAAAGAGTAGATTATTGACTCTACTTTAATCCAAATATCAACTATTAATCTTAAATATTTTATATTGGTAAGGATTTTGATTTATTGATATAAATTTAAAGTTATTTTTGTTATACTGTATGTATGTTTCTACTCTTGTTTGGCACATTGTGCTTATGAAGCTCATTGAAAAATGTAATGTATAATTAAGAAATATAGGTTAATAATTAGTCACTTATAAATTTGTAGTCATATCAGGTATGTTTTCAAGGTTAAACAGATATATTTAGATAGATAGATAGATAGATAGATAGATAGATAAATAGATAGATAGATAGAGAAAGATAGAGAGATAGATAGAGATAGTCTTCAAACACTTCAAAGACCTACAGAATATGGCATTTAGAATGCTTTAATAACATAAGGCTTTTCATGACTAGTCGGCTCCTGGAAGACCCAATTTACTTCATAGAAGATGGTAGGCATGAAAGAAACACCATATAGAGTTTGCATTCTTTGTGGCAAAAACTAGGTACTGAGTAAAGAATATGCCCTTTCCCCAAATTGCTGACAGTATACTGTCCAAACTGGACCATCAAGATGCAAAATAAAGCAACTACCAAACTTCACCAAGACAAGGTAGGACAGTCCTTCAAAATCTTTTGTTGCTCAGAAATGTCTGTCAGATATACTAGGACTGCCTGTCAAAGATGGATGCCCCAACATTACAGAAGAACTTTTGGTGACACTCCTGGCAGCTAGATATTCCTGTCATTAGGTAATATTACATCCTTCTGTGGTCTTTGGTGGAATTAAAGACTAGATAATTAAAGTTTTCCTTAGTAATGATAAAAGGCAAATTAGGCACAAAACTTTAGACTCACAAAGATAAGTTAGAAATACACTAAGGTTCTTCCTTTAAGTTTTTAGATTAGCATATAAAGTAATGAGTTTCATTATGGCATTTTCATATACACAGCATTTTTTATTCTTCTCCTCCATTACCCCTTCCATTCACCCCTCAATTTATTGCCACAAGACTGTCCCTTCTGTGTTTGTGTAACAGATCCTATTACTCTCTTTTTTGTCCCCAGTCCTCCCTTAAGATATTTCCCATTGTGCTCTTTTATCTCTGACCTATGTTTACTCTACATACAAACTTCTATGCACATGTATAAATTTTAAAATAGAGTGCCAACATATATGATAGTTACATTGATTTTCTGCAAATGTCATGTTGTTTTTTTTACAACTAGAATAAAATTCAATTGTGCATATGTATCATATTTTCCTTTTTAATTCACATGTTGATAGGTGCATATTTGAGTGCTATTTTCATACCATTGTGAATTGAACATCAATGAATTTAGGTATGCAAGTATGGTAGGATTTAGAGTACTCTACAGGGTAGTTCTGTTTAGACTTGAGGAATCTGCATACTGAGCTCCTCAATGGCTACATCAGTTTTTATTACCCCTGAAGGGAATGTGTATTTCTCTTTCCCACACTCTAGTCAACACTGGTCTTCCATTTGCTTGTGTTAGTCATTCACACTGGGGTGGATAGAATCTTAAAGTGCTTTAGCTTTTGTTTTGTTTTGTTTTGTTTTTGTTTTTCCTATCGCTAAGGATGCTGAACACTTTTTCAAAGTCATTAGCCACCATCTGTAATTTTTTTTCCCTTTGGAGAGCCATCTGTTCAGATCATCTCATCAGCTCATTTGATAATTGCAGATTTAGTTTCTTTAGCATCAATTTTTTCATTTCTTCACAAGTTTTAAATATTAGTGAGCTCTCTGAAATATAGATAGCAAACTTTTCCCTTGTATTCTTTAAAATGCTTCTTTCAGCTGGGTGGTGATAGTGCACGCCTTTAATCCCAGCACTTGGGTGGCAGAGCCAGGTGGATCTCTGTAAGTTCATGGCCAGCCTGGGCTACCATGTGAGTTCCAGGAAAGGTGCAAAGCTACACAGAGAAACCCTGTCTCAAAAAAAATGCTTCTTTTAGCTGGCTTTCATGTGAAAAACTATTTTCATGTAATCACATGTGCGCATTCTTGAGTAATTTGCTCTGCTGTGGAACCCCTTTAAAGAACGCTCTTGCTTATATATTTTAAGGTTTTTCTCACTATATTTTATTCTAGTAATTTCAATTTGAAGTCATTTTTTTAAGATGGTAAAATGGTTTAATATCCATTATTGCCAACCACTAATTTAACCACAAAAATGTATTTCTCCCTTAGAACTTGGCTAATGGTAGTATGAAGTCACCACAATTTGAAATATATTTTAAAAACTAAACATCAAGACTATGGAAATAAACCACTAAAATGGTTCTCAGTGATATTAAAAAAATAAGGTAACTTTCTTTTTTTTATTTCAAATTTTATTTTTTATACAGATATTTGTGTTTCAATTTTACTTATCAGCCATGGGTTCCCCTGTCCTCCCCACTCCCGCCCCAGCTCCTGCCTTCACCCCAGGCCCTCCCCCCCATTCCCATCTCCTCCAGGGCAAATATTCCCCTGGGGATTCAGCTCAACCTGATAGTTTCAGTACAGGCAGGTCCAGTTTCCTCCTAACTGCCGTGCTAGAACTCTCATCCAATAACTGATGGAAGTGGATGCAGAGATCCTTGGCCAGGCCCCAGATGGAGCTCCAGGAGTCCAACTGGTGAGAAAGAGGAGAGATTGTAATAGTGAGAATTGTTGAGACCAAGATTGGAAAAAGCACAGGGACAAATAGCCAAACTAATAGAAACACATGAATTATGAACCAAAAGCTGTGAAGCCCTCAATTTCAAGTCTTATATTAAGTATTTCATCCATTTTTATAAATGGGACAAAAATCATTCTACAAGAGAATACAATTTCCCTATGCCATTTGTTGAAGAGATTACCTTTTGACCAATATATGTTTTACATACTTTATTTTTTTAAAAAATGTTGGCTATAGTTTTGTGGAGATATTTGTAAGTCTTCTACTATATTCCATTGGTCCACATGCCTTTTGTTTTTCCATTTGTGGTGCCATCTTGATTACTGTGGTTCTGCCATCCAATTTGAGATCAGACACTGTGATCCAGCACTACTCTCTGTCTTTAGCAATGATTTGGCGATCAGCATATTTACAAATTAATTTTAGAGTTGTTTTCTCTACTGTTAAGAAGAATATCATTGGAACTTTGATGACAATTTTGTTTAAATTCATAACTTAGCCATTTATTTTCATTATAAATTCTGTCAATTGGTGAGAAGAGGTCTTTCCAGCTTCTATAACTTCTTCAATTTCTTTTATTTCAGCATTAAATATTATAAAGATTTCCATCTCTCTTGTTAGATTTTTAAATCTTTTATGAATGGGATATTTTCTAACTTTACTTATTGTGAAGTACATTATTGAAATGCATAGAAACTATTGATTTATATGTGTTAGTTTTAGATCTTGGTATTTTGCAGAAAGGGATTATTAGTTCTAAGATTTTTCCAATAGAATCTCTTATGTATTGGGTCCTGTCATCTACAAACAGAGGTACTATGACTTCTTTCTCACTGGTTTGTGTTCTCATAGTTCCTTCTGTTTCCTTACTAATTGATTGAACTAAGAGTATGTCAAATAATATTAATAATAATACTAATATTAATACTAGGTCAAATAAGAATAGAGAAAGTGGGCATTCTTGTATTGTTCCAAATTTTGAAGAAAAAGCTCCCAGTTTTAGCCATTTGGTATAATGTGGACAAATGGATTGTCATAGATGGTATTTATTAAAATATTTTATTTTATTGTTAGATTATTCAGAATTTTTTCATGAAATCATGTCAAATTTTATTAAATGCATTTTCCTTATCTATTGAAATGTACATGTGAATTCTGTTCTTAACATATTTATATGTTGTACTACGTTTATTGATTGGTGTGTACTGGACCAACCTCACATCCCTGGGAAGAAACCATGGACAGCATGATCCTAATGGGATAATGAATTCATTTTTCAAACATTTCATTAGAATTTTTGCATCTATGTTCACCAGGAAAGTTGATTTGTAGGGTTTATTTTCCTGTTGTATCCTTATCTAGTTTTGGTACCAACGTATGATGGCTTCATAGAGTGAGTTTATTAGTGTTCCTTCTACTTCTACTCTTTGGAAGCATTTGGTAAGTTTTTATCACTTAGGTCTTCTTTAAAAGTTTGGTAGACTTTAGTAGTGAATCCATTCAGCCCTGTGTTTCCTTTGTCGGGAGATTTCAATACTGCCTTCATTTGTTTGTTTGTTAAGAGTCTGCTTCCATTGTTTATTTCTTCCTGATTTAGATTTTGTAGATTACATGTCTATAGGAATTATCTATTTCTCCTAGATTTTCAAGGTTCTTGAAATATAAATTTCTAAAATATCCTCTTTGTAATTCTTTGGAGCCTGTTGTTACAGCTGTAGTTTCATTTCTAATTTTATTTATTTATGTTGTATCTTTTCATTAATTTGATACTTTAATGTGGTGGTTTGAAAGAAAATGGCCCCCAAAGGGAACAGCAGTATTAAGAGGTGTGGCCTTGTTGGATGCTGTGTATCACTGTGTGGGGGGGAGGGTGGGCTTTGAGTTCTCCTATGCTAAAGATATTCCCATTATCAGAGTTGACTTCTTGTCGCCTTCTGACCAAGATGTAGCCATCACCTGTCTGCCTACACACTGCCATGCTCCCTGCCATGAACATAATGGACTAGACCATTGAAACTGTAAGCTACTGCCTCAATTAAATGATCTCCTTATAAGGGTTGCCATAGTCATGGTGTCTCTTCACAGCAAAAGAAACCCTAACTAAAACAGAAGTTGGAACCAGGGACTGAGGTATTGCTGTGTTATACCTGACCATGTTACTGTTTGGAGGAATGTAATCTTTAGCACTTTGGATTATAAAAGCAGTGGAATGCTTTAAGCACTGCTTAAATGACTATACAAGACAGTGGTGCTAAGACTTACTTGAACTGTAGGGGCTCACTTGAGGTTTCAGAGGAGAATAATTTTAGTATGTTTTCTTGAGATCATTCTTGTGGTACATTGGTGAATGTAATGGCTTTTTGCCCATGTCAGAAGAGTCTGCCTGAGGTTTACCTCTTAAAGTGCAAAGTTTTGGATTAGTTTCCTTTGGCAAAGGAAATCTCAGAACAGTCTAGTGTGGACTCTGCTATGTGGTTATTAGTGGTAACTCTAATGAAGATTTATAATGAAAAAGAGCAAGCTGAGTAAATAAAACTAAAAATGTACAGGTTGAGAAAGGGGGCACCAGGAAGTGGAACAGAGCTAAATCATGTGTTCAAGGAGATGAACAGATTAAGAAATGGAATCTTTTGCAAGAACTGGCTGTTTGGAACCTGGGGCTTACACAGGGACACTTTGCTCAGCCTGGAAGGAGGGGACTGGACCTGCCTGTACTGAATCCACCCTTGGCCCTGGAGGACATGGGAATGGAGGGGAGGGGCTGGGGGGAAGGTGGGGGTGGGGGCAGGGGGGGGAGGACAGGGGAACCCATGGCTGATGTGTAAAATTAAAACACAAATATAATAAATAAAAAAAGGAGAAAAAAAAGAAATGGAATAAAGTGGGGAATAACTTCTGGGCAAGATCCCACCCAGCTAAATTTCCAACTTGTGAAAGGTAAGTAAAGTTAAGCTTAAAGCCAGTTATGATGGTACACACCTTTAATACCAGCACTGGGAAGACAGAGGCTGGTGCATCTCTGAATTTGAGGTCAGCCTGGTCTACAGATCCAGTTTCAGGACAGCCAAACCTGGGCAGTGAAGGACAGAAAGGTGGTAAAGATATAACTGAACAAGGGGCCATGTTCCAGCCCCAGTAAGCTGCAGAACTTGGTAGCTTCTACCACATGATTCTAAAGTTTAGGGTAGAAGATAGGGGCTGTGGACTTTGCCTCAGAGAATGAGGGAAGCTGCTGAGGCTGGGCATGTATCAGGGTGTCCCTGAATGGAGGCCCAAAGATGCCATTGCATAAAGCTGTGAAGCTGAAGCCTGGATTGCCTTGAAGAGTCCAAAATGTTAGAGATGCCAGAGCTGTGGGATACCTGCCATGGGGAGCGGCTAACAGCAAGTGGAACCAGTCCAAGAGAAAGAAGTGTACTGTAGCCAATAGTGCTGAAAGGAGCTGGAGAGCTGAAGAGTGTTTTGACATCAGACATGAAGACACAGAGTTTGCAGTTTGCCCAGCTAGTTTTTAGTCTTGCTTTGATCCAATAATTCCTCACTATACTCCCTTCCCTATGTTTTAGAAGGGTGATGTATATCCTATGCCCTTAAATGTTGGAAGTGTGTGATCTGCTTTTTTATTTTGATTTTACAGGGGATTACAGTTAAGAGATTGCCATGAGTCTCAGAAGGCACTTTGGACTTTGAAATAAGTTTGAGACTGTTTCAGACTGTGGAGACTTTTGAAGTTGGAGTGAGTGCATTTTTACATTATAATATGTCTATAAGATCTTGGATACCATGTAGTAGAATGTGGTGTTTTGAAATAACCCAAAGGGAACAGCACTATTAGGAGGTTTTCCTATGTTCAAGCTACTGCCAGTGTCAGAGTCCACTTCCTGTTGCCAGCTGATGAATATGTAGCTAGCACCATGTCTGCCTGCATGCCTTGCTCCTAGCTGCCATGCTCCCTGCCGTGATGATAACAGACTGAACATCTGAACTGTATGCGGCCACCTCAATTAAATGTTTCCTTTATAAGAGTTGCTTTGGTTATGGTGTCTCTTCGCAGCAATAGAAACCCTAACTAAGACATTTATAGATTGTCAAGCTTGTTTATCTTCATAAAGAACCAACTCTTTGATTGCTTCTATATATTATTCTTCACATCTATGTTTTATTAGTTTCTGTTCTAATTCTTATTTCTCTGTACTTCTTACAGCCTACTTGGTTTAGGTTTGGCTTTTGATTTTTCTAGAATCTTGAAATCCACGAGATGATTTGAAATATCTCGGAGGATACCTCCCAAGCAACTCTGTTCCACAGCACAACCAAATGACTATCCCATTTCTTTTCTTTTCTTTTCTTTTATAATTTAATTTAATTTTACATATCAGCCACAGATTCCCCTGTCCTCCCTCCTCCCGCACCCTCTCCCCTCAGTCCACCCCCCATTCCTATCTCTTCCAGGGCAAGGACTCCCCTGGGGATTTAGCTCAGCCTGGTAGATTCAGTTGAGACAGGTCCAGTCCCCTCCTCCCTTCACCCAGTCTGAGCAAAGTGTCCCTGCATAGGCCCCAGGCTCCAAACAGACAGCTCATGAACTAAGGACAGGTCCCAGTCCCACTGACTGGGGGCCTCCCAAATAGTTCAAGCTAATCAACTGTCTGACTTATCCAGAGGGCCTGATCCAGTTGGGGGCTACTCAGCTATTGGGTCATATGAATGACTATCCCATTTCTAAGAAAGACGAAGCCTTTATTGGCAAGGAGGAAGTGTCATTACAAGTACACAGTCAGAGATGTGTGTTATAAGTCTTGCTGTTGAAACTTTCCACTTATGGATCTGTATTTCCTTTACATTTGCTCTGCCGTGCATTATCAAAGACTTAAGAAAGTATTTAAATTTGCTTATGGAGAGTGGTTCCCTTGTCTCTGCTCTATACTTTCTGGGACCTCAGATGGGAAACCACAAAGGTTCAACATCTGCTAACTGGAAATACAGGAAAATTCATGATATGGAATTGGAAGATGAAATAAACCCCCTTCTCCTCAGGTGGCCTTTTGTCCTGATGTCCTATTACAGCCACAGAAACTCTAAGATAGGACTTGGTACCAGTTTCTTGGAGTATTACTATGATAGACCTGACCATGTATTTTTTTAGGAGGATTGTGGTGGCATTTGAATTTTGAATTGGAAACACTATCAAGTGGTCAGAGCTCAGTGGATTGTTCTGTAGGCATTTGTCCATTTGACAAGTTACATTGTTCAGAAATACTGAAGGCATCATGGTAATATAACTAAATGGTATAGATGCACATGCTGTGTCAAGATTCATGCATCACACAGAATGGAACATAAAGCCCACTGAGGGCTTTTTTTCATTAATAGAATAATGAGGAAGTCCTGTTCCGAGGAATTTCAAGATACCTTCTCCAATGTAAGAGACAAATTCTAGTATATATTGCCTTCTACATATGAAATTAATTCAATTTAGGAGATTTTTTTCATGTAATGGGGAAAATATCTTTTAATTGTATAAATGAATGATTTTCCAAACTTGTGTGCTTGGTGGAGTGTAAGGCTGACTGATTGATTTAATTTGGGCCTAGAACAGCAAAACCTGCTATATTAAGATAAAGAAGCTCTAGAAGCAAATGACACATAATTCAGAAAGCAGCAACCGCTATTCTGTACAGGCCTAGGAAGCACCAAATGATTAGCCTGGTTGCTCATAAATATTCATCTGCAACGGTGTTGTTGACAGGTCATGCCAGATGTCAGGCAGGTCAAACAGTGAAACTGTATAAAGCAGAGGTAATCCCAGGTACAGGCAGAACCAGAGGGCACTACTAACCTATGTAAATGATGATACAGTTTCTCTCTACCATCTTCTCTAACACAAAATAGATACTGGTCTATAAAAGGCCAGCTTGTTGGTTTGCCCAGGACATTGATGAAAGATAAAGATGAACTGTCAATCAGTCTTAATCAGAGTTGGTGTAAGTAGGAAAATAAACCAGGATAAAAATATACATTGACTCATGGCTATTATTGCCAATCACAACCTTTAAGGCAAAAGACTGAAAGATTGCTGTTTTGGTACTATGGTATGTAAATTCCCAACAAAAGGCATCTATTGCATCTAATATATATATATATATATATATATATATATATATATATATATATATATATATCTCGAACAGACTGGCTTGTATACTTGGCTAGTATGTCTCAGCTTGACTCTATACTGACTGCCCAGTGTCAAAGTTCTGAATACATGAGGATATGTGGAAGGGCCTATGAATGGGCTTTATAATATGGACTCCTATTTATTACATGTTATCTAGCTGTTGTCCTGGTGCTTATCCAATTATCTTGCTAGCACCAGACATCAATCCTGAATAACCAAACATAAAATCACCTGAGCATATAGCAAGTGATGTCAACAGAAATTAGGGATCCTTAAACACAGACCATTTTAAGTGGAATTGACACCCATTATGTATGTGCATTTGCCTTTTGTACATAAAGTCTTTGCCAGCACTAGTACTAGAGGGCTTGTAGACTCTACTATCCAAGATGTATAACAAGACATCAAGCAAAAGAATAATCAAAACAGTATAATATAACAAGTGTATTAGTTTGTGTGCAATGCTCTGTATAATAATGACTAAGTGGCTAAAACAATAACAATTTATCTTCTGACAGCCTGGAATGCAGACATAAGAATTCCAAGATCAACTAACACGTAGGTTCATGTCTTCAGAGAACCTTCTCACTGCCTTGTAGAAGGGTTTTTTTCTCCTGTATACTCACATAGTCCTTTCTTTATCTGTATATGCACATCATGATACTTCTGTGTGTAATCCAGTCCCTGTTTTTATGAGGTCACCAATCTGACTAGGTTAAGAACTACCCAGATGACTTCATTTTAAATTAAACTCCTTTTTGAAGCCTTGAGTCCATATATTACCATAAGTTTGAGTACTAGTAGTGAGGGATTTACTATATGGATTAAAGTGGAGCACTATAAAGCTTATAACACAAGGAATTTACACTAGTGAAGAAATTATAGCAGTGAGTAGATGAGCCTAGCATGTATAGCAGAATTGTTAGAAGTTCTTATTAATAAAATCAAACCCAAGGCCAGTTATTGGGGTGAATGCTGGAAGATCAGAGAAGCAGAACAAACCACAGCTATCTCATCTTGCTAGTTCCTCAGGTGATCCTATTTCCTCAGACTGGAAGCTTCTGAGTCCTCATCCCGATGGCTCTCAGCTGAACTGTGCTGCTCCAAAGCCTGAATGCTAAACCAGCCAAATGCTTAACTGACTAAATGCTTAACTAACTTAGTTCCTGGTCCTCACGCCTTATATAATCTTTCCCTTTCTGCCTCCACTCCCTGGGATTAAAGGTTGGGTTTCTGGGATTAAAGGCATGAGTCACCACACTTAGCTGTTTCTAAAGTGGCCTTGAACTCAGAGATCCACCTGGCTCTGCCTCCCAAGTGCTGGGATTAAACGTGTGCACCACCACCACAAGCATGTATAACTAGTATGATTCTTAGTGAATTGTTTTGTGATGATTTGTATCTTGCAGCCTTGTGATTTATGATAAAAAGACTCTTGCTCCCAAGGCGAACATTTTTGTGAGAGAGCACAGTAAGAGTCCCATATGCTGCCTAATTCCTTGTGCCAAGAGATCAGCGGGAACAGAGTGAATTAATATTAGTAGCAATGGCAATCCAATGCAAGTATAATGAAAAACTAAGTGATATATACATATATATGGGTGTATGTATGTGTATGTGTTTTCATGTATATGTATACAGCCATAAATATATAGTTGTTGTCAGATGGTTCTCAGGCTACATCTTTTAATTTTTAAAATTATTTTAATAGTAAACAGATTGTAGAATAGGCATGATTTACAAAAGGACTAGTATTCACTGAGATTAGGATCTGGGTTATATCTCTTGACAAGAACACAAAAATCACAAGCTAAGCATGAAGATAATTGAAATTGTATGGTCTAAACAGCAGTTAAATCCTGAGATAAACTCTAACATTGAGAAAAATTTACTCCACTGACCCTTTCAGTACTTTAGGAAGGTCTGCCAGTCTTTCTACACTTCCCTTGAAGTGGGATGAGGGATGATCAGTACATAAGAGAGTGGTACAGATTCTCTCACTATGGCTAGTGCACACACTGGTATGTACACCGATGGGTTCTCACAATTAGATCTTTCGAGAAACTGCTTTTCTCCTAAACCTACCCCATCTTGGCAGTGGCTCGGTGTTGCCTGACTTAAGTGTGCAGACAAAGCCTGCTCCTGCTTATTTGGATCAAGTCAAAAATGTCAATTAAAGGCCCAGCATTCCGAGTAGAGTTGTCTGAAGTCCCCTTTAACACTGCTTGTTACTCAGCCCCTCTCTGTTCCTGCTTCTGCCTTCCTCACTGTTTTCTGGGTACTTTGCTGAGACTACACTCCAATACCAATCTTCTTTCATCTCAGATAATGTTTCCACGGACCTCATTTTAAGCAGGTGGAGATAACATTCGACTCTTTTATGACAAGTTAGCTGGCATAACTTGGAGAAGGTTTTGAGCAATAAACTTAGAGCCACATACCACATATTTTGAATCCTGTAAAATGAAAACTTTCTGTAACTACTCATCTATCCCCCCCACCCCATAGCAGGAATCTTAAAAGTTCTTATTAATAAAATCAAACCTGAGGCCATTTATTGGGGAGAATGCTAGAAGATCAGAGAAGCAGAACAAGCCACAGCTACCTCACCTTGCCAGTTCCTCAACTGATCCTGTTTCCTCAGACTGGAAGCCTCTGAGTCCTCATCCAAATGAATCTCAGCTGAACTGCTGCTCCAAAGCCTGAAAGCTTAACCAACTAAAAGCTTCTAGTTTCTCGTCTTCATGCCTTATATACCGTTCTGCTTTCTGCCATCACTCCCTGGAATTTAAGGCTCACTTTCTGGGATTAAAGTCACCATGCTTGACTGTATCCTTGAACACACAGAGATTCAGGTAGATCTCTGCCTCTGGAATGCTAAGTTTAAAGGCATGTGCTACCACAGCCTATCCTCTATGTTTAATATTGTGGTCATCCTGTTCTCTGACCCCACATAAGTTTATTAGTGTGCACAATATTTCGGGGAACACACTACCACCACACTGCCCCATCTTTCTCTTCTAGTTCTGCGAGTAGAATCCAGGGCTCATACATGCACTATTGAGTTTTATCCAGTCTCAGGTTCCTCTATTTATAAATGAGTGAGTACTTACATAATTTGAACAGGGTATAATCTGTTCATGTGACTAGAAAAATACACTGTTCAGTAACAGTTTCAAAGACCATTTTTTAATAACCAGCTGTCCGTACAGATTGGTGATGTCACATTTCATTTATGAAGCCATGTTGCTACCTACGACATTCTCACTAACAGTGAAAGCAGACACACTGCCATGAGCCTGTCTCTCTTACAGAATAATATTAGGAATGATTGTGCTAGTTGATGAGTGATTAACTAAATTAATGTATAATCTTGCCATCTTTCACACATGTTAACTCAAACTGTAACTTTTTTTGATGTAAGTCACTTATTTTCTCTAAAATGCATAGCATAATCCATGCACCCCCTTTAAATAATTCTTCATACAAAACCAAAATATCATTATCATGCATCTCTATGGCTGAAATTTCTGGCTCATAGTTGCAGTAAATTCTTTCTGGTAATATCATATGTGTTAGAAACTAATATACCAATGATAATTATGTGCCACAAACGTGCTTTTGCCTGGGAATTGTGAGCTGCTGTGGGAGGCCCACATCCTCCTGCTGCTCACATAACATCTGCAGTTCCTGTTTTGTCTGACTCAATCTAGTTAATGTTTCACTGCTCTTCTTAAAACATTTATGGTGAAAGGAAAGTCTTAGTTTTAAATTCTGAATATACCCTACTCAAATAGAAATAAAAGGTATTCTTCCACATTTACAGACATCTTTGAGGCCTCAAGACACAGAGGCTAGACAGATGAATTTTAAGACACTCTAAATCAAAGTGGTACTGGAAAATGAAAATGTTCAATTATTAAAATCCTAATGAAAACCAACATTACCCCCTTCCATACCACTCATCATCCTCTCCTGTTATACTATCTTAGTCAATTGTTGATACATTTGCTATGACTTCCAAACTTGATATCTTCAGAATCACTTGGGGAACTTAGTAAATAAATTCCCCATAACTCTAGAGATTCTAATTCAAATGTTATGGGGTAATTGTTGGGTATTGGGGTTTTTCTAAACTGAATAACTCTAAGTTTCACTAGATATCAGTTCTACTGAAATAAAAGTGTTAAATGACATGAGCTGACCATCAATATTTTACACACAAGTTATATAGAAAAAGTTTAATGTCAACTCTGGTAATATAAATATTTTTATCACTCTCTCTCTCTATTTTTCTTTTAGTGATTAAACCTAGGACTCAGGTCACTGTGAGTAATTTGGTATAATGTTCAGGGTTGACCAGACTATGTCTCTATGAGTTTTACAATGGCAAAAATATCAACACCACTTAGCTTTGTAGTGCAGTGCATTCTCAAGTAGATGTTTTATAATAAGGATCAACTTTAAATAGTCACTAAAGGAATACATCCTGATGTTCTTATTAGTTTTTCAGCTCCAAGAGTTTTCCGTCTGGAAAATGTCAAGGACAAACACTTAAGAGTTCAATGGACATCTCTGCTACTACCCTGGCAATCCTTATGTTATTTTCCCTATTGGAAGAATAGGGACTGGTTCTGTGGGTCCCTTACTGGGGCATACACAAAACCACTCTGTTAATCTAGAAAATATGGAAGCCTTTCCATATTAACAATTAGAAGAAATGATAAAAGCAAGAGCAAGTCTACAAAGGTTTAGAGGAAACATCAACTGAATTTCACCTACATCTATATCTCCTGTTCAGGTAATTTTCTTATTGTTTTTCTTGTTGTTTTTGTTTGGTTGATGGGTTTTTCATTTCTAGAGACCAGTCATTCTCTCAGAAGGGTGTAAACTGAGCCATCAGTGTGTTTTGCTCCCGTTCTCTAGAAAAACACTCTCCTATATGTATGATAAGGAATTGGCAGTTGCTGGCTAGAGATTTGGGTAATAGTGAATTGATGAGAATATAGTGGATGACTAGGAGGCAGAGATAATCAGTACAGTAACAGCAAAATTAAGAGCAAGACTGGGAACCTTTCCTTTATCTTGGTGCTTCTGGAGCTTGCATGTGCATCACAGGCATGGAAAACAAAGAGCTGCTGCTGGATGCAGCAGATATGGGTTGGGTCTGGAACTCTTCTAATCTCATAAGCTCCCACACATTGTTGCTGCTCCTGCTACTGATGCTGTTCCTTCTGTGACATACACAATGCATACTTTGAGCAGCAAAGCCTGCCAGGGGTTTAAGGAGTCTGACCAAAAAAAAAAGGGAGAGAGGTAGTGACTTGCTCAAGCATGATGTTGTAGAACCCAAGACAGGGCGATGAGCTTAAGTCTTGATTTCCCATGGGTTAGCTGTGAAAACAATTTTTTAAAATGTCCTGTGTTTTGAGGACCATCATGTCCAACATATGAACATTTCAACTGAATTGGCAGAAGCGTCTTATACAGTAATGTGTGTGGACTGAAAGATGGAAAGAATGAAGGCACACATATTGGTTTGACAGATTTAGTTAGACCAGCAGCAGAAGAGTGGCAGTGAAGAATAAGTCATGAAGCTAGAAATGTCTGGCTCTCCAGTTAGAGGACTCTGGAAAAAGAGCAATGATGAGAGAGAGAGAGTGTAAAAACAGCATCATAGATACACTCCTGACCCCCAAGACACCAGCGTGTGTGTGTGTGTGTGTGTGTGTGTGTGTGTGTGTGTGTGTGTGTGTACACGAGTCCATGGATCAATTCATTGGTTTTCTACTTAGTGTCCTTTCTCTGTATCTCTTTATTTTCCTGTTCAGTGCTATGGAGACAGTTACTTTTGGGGACAAGTTCATCCTTTTTTCCACACTTCATTAATTCTGAACAGCTATGAGTTACAGCCACTGGTGTAGAGATTAAAGACAGATGGATTTACTAGCAATATCCAATTCCCTTTATCAGTTGAAAACAAGGAATTTGTTCTCATTCTCATAGAACCTGATGGGCATGGCTTTCAGGGAGTGACCCTTAGAAGATGGCTCTGAAACCTCACAATCATCAAAGCACAGGGCAAATAAACCATCTGAATTCTGATAGAAAATAAAGGGAAATTCAACACTCTTACAGTATTAGCAGTGCATTTACAGCTGTTGCTTCAGTTCACGTAAATTAGTGTTCCCCACGGACCCAGATCAAATGTGTACTCATGGGACAACAGCCTGAGACCATACTATAATAAATTATAGATGGATCAGAATGGTTCAAATGGATGTGATGTCATATAAGTTGCAGGTGTTCATAAACATGGCATAGGGTTCAAGTTGCTGTGGCTTGAACCTAAGATTTTCCATTTGATGATTTCTTAAGATGTGATAACCATAGCAATCACTGCAGAGTCAAAATAATGTAAGTGCATATGTAGAAAGAGTGTGTGTCTTTGGTTATATTGTATTCTGGTATTAATGTTCTATTTTTTTGTGGAAGTTGCACCTCTAGAGAGTTCTAAGTCATCAAGATGTACATCTCTTTTATTTTATGTTTTAAGTAGTAAATCATTTTTTGAAGAATATTTATGTATACACATAGAGCCTGCAAAGCTAGAGGGAACCTCTTACAGCCCCCAAGCCCTTTGCCAGTCACATGTCTGTATTCCGTGGGTCAGGTAATGGAGAGGAAGAGCATAGCACTTACCTTTGCTGTTAGTTCTCAGAATCAGGCAACTCTGAGTCATTGTTTTTTGTTTGTTTGTTTGTTTGTTTGTTTTGTTTTTGTTTTTATTTGTTGTTAAAAAATACTTAGGCCTTCACAGTGACTACTACCCAAGTAACATCTGCCTCCATCTTAAATGAGAAAATGACTAGTAGCGTATAAAACAATTTGTTTCCCTCTGACACATCCCTGTTATTTCCTAGATCCAAAAGATGTATTTTGTTAGGTCATCTGAGAACATAACAGTCATACAGCACTGTATCACAGTCACACAACATTGATGAAGTCATTATGTGTATAGAGTTTTCTTTGGAAACAACAGGCTAATTTAATCATCATAGATTTAAATTGAACAATGTATGTTTATTGCATATTTACATTTTTATAAACATATACTAATAATTTATGTTAAGTTTAAAATAGCATATAAATATATTTTAGCTGTTTGAGTATTTTGTTAGTATTTTAGTAACTGCCTTAATCAAATACCAGTTAATCTAAATCGATGTACCTATTAGAAAACTAACTACTACAGTGTACTAAATCTGTTTCCTTGACTAGTTCTTTTTTGGAGATAAAATACATTAGCAGGGATATTTTATTCTGTAGGAATTACTGATATAAATTTACAAGATTTATATGGAAAGGATTGATATTGATACATCAATTGGTTAGTGATTCATCATCAAACTCTTTCTTTCTCATACATGTAACCAAGGCTTTTGAAAGAAAGGATAACAAAAACCATGTTGTTTGCATGACTACTGCTCTCCTGTCTGGTGCTGTGTACATAGAGAAGGCCTGTCTTCACATTCTACTTAGTCCGAGTCTCCAAACATGACATAGTCTTTAATTTTTTAGCCCTCAGCTTTTAAACTTCTCTAGACTGTTGTGTTGTGGATTTTACCACTTATAAGCTGATGTTCAACTGCAAAAGCTGTGAACATAAGGATTCTTTGACTGTTATTTATTTATTTTTCCTTTGTGAGGAGGTGTTGGGACATTTTATTCTACTCACGTTAGCATTGAAATAAGTTATTTTCTTTAATAGGCATTTTATCAGCAGCATATCAAGAGACTGAGTGTTGTTACTTTTATTTTTACTTTACCTTTTTAGTTTTATAGAGTAATGAATAACAAAATAAAATTTTGTAAGTCAAGGTATGTACCTTGATGTTTTGATATGCAGATATGTGCAATGATGCTATAAATAAATTATCATATCCATTACTGCATTAATTATTCAGTGTGTGTGTGTGTGTGTGTGTGTGTGTGTGTGTGTGTGTGTGTGTGTTATAAACACCATAGGCCACCTACCATCTCAGAGGACTTCAAGTCTGGAGCTGTAACATAAAGCCTCTGTCTCCCAAGTGCCGGATTACAGGTGTGTGCTACCAAGCTCAGTTCTGAATTATCATGCTCCCTTTCTTTACATAGTACTGACATTTTCCTTTTTATCAAAGAGTTAGATTTAAACTGCATACTTCCTGAAAGTAGCTAAGAATATTTAAAATTGGATTGGTTAAATATAATAAAATATCTGACACTTGAATTGATGTTGGATAATTCTAGAATGTTTATGTAGATGGAAGTTTCTGTCCTGCCAGCAACCAACTCCCAAATACCATAGCTGCTTCCCAAATAATTGACTCTAAGGTTTAATATTACTTATTAAGTAGTAATAAGTATTATTATTAATGATTTGGCCAATAGCTCAGGCTTATTACTGGCTAGCACTTACCTCTTAAATTAACCCATTTCTATTAGTCTATGTATTGCCACATGGCTGTGACATTACCAGTCTGCTGGTATGTTGCTTCTTGGATGGATGGCTGGTGTCTGCCTCGACTCCATCCTTTTTTCTCCCTGTCTTCTGTTTGGCTTTCCCACCTATCTATACTCTGCCTGGCTATAGGCCAAATCAGCTTTAATTATCAACCAATGAGAGCAAAACATATTCACAGCGTACAGAAAGACTGTCCCACAACATACTTAACTATATAAAATTATAAAAAGTGATAATTGCATTTTCTATCTTTATATTTATTGCATAAATTGCCAAATTCATGTAACAGGATAAAGTTAATACCACTTTCTAATGCAAGTCCTGATAGGATACAAGATTCTCTTCTAAAATTTATTTTTTTATGACTCCATACATTTCTAGAATATATTCTGATTACATTAACCATGACCCTCTCTTATGTGTGCCCCATCCTTGCTGGGTTCTCTTCCCAAACTATTCTCCCTCTCTCTCCCATGGCTCTTTGTGACTGTGTGGCAGTCTTATGTCGGAAGCCACACTTGTGGGTTTGCAACTGTGAGAGCTATGCCATAACCAAAAAATAGCATTGTGTAGCACTGTTCTCCACCCCTCAGCTCTTATAACTTTTCTGCCCCCTCTTTCATGATGTTCCCTGGGCTTTGAAGGGACTGATGTAGATGCCTTCTTTAGGGATATACACCGAATAGTCACTAATTCTCATCACTTTGACCACTGTAAGACTCTGCATTAACTGTCATCCTCTACTATTTTTAAACACACCTTTGACTCAGGCTAAGAGAAGCACAAGTTTATGGTCATAAACATAAATGTTTAGGAGAAAGTTTGGCTATCTTTTCATTTAGAAAAATATCACTAGTGTATACTCCCCTAGGGTCTTTGATATCTGGAGTCATAGGCTTTTACCAAATGTTATAGGACCAAGTATGTGTCTACTCTCATGGAGCATGCCCTGTAGCAGGAATCTTAACAGTTCTTATTAATAAAATCAAACCTGAGGCCAGTTTTTGGGGTGGATGCTGGAAGATCAGAGAAGCAGAATAAGCCACAGCTACCTCACCTTGCCAGTTCCTCACCTGATCCTGTTTCCTCAGACTGGAAGTCTCTGAGTCCTCATCTAGAATGGGTCTCAGCTGAACTGTTGCTCAAAAGCCTAAAAGCTTAACCAGCCAAATGCTTAACTAGCTCTGGTTCCTGGTTTTCATGCTTTTTATACTTCCTGCCTCCTGCCATTGCTTCCTGGGATTAAAGGCTCATTTTCTGGGATTAAAGGAGTGAGTCGCCACACTTGGTTGTATCCTTGAACAGATAGATTTCTGCCTCTGAAATGCTAGGATTAAAGGCGTGTGCTACCACTGCCTATCCTCTATGTTTAATATTGTGGCTGTTCTGTACTCTGACCCCAGAGAAGTTTATTAGGGTGCACAATACTTTTGGGGAACACAATACCACCACAATGCCCCCCAAATGTTATTAAGGAATGCTTAATTAATTTCTTAAACATTTTGCATTATTGAACCAGTGGACATATCCTTCCTGTCAAGTTGCAATTGCAGCACTGAGAATTGATAGCCAGGAAGGATCACTGATGTGATCCTCAGTGCCTGCATAGCATCTTCCAAATCACAAATGGTAGCCAGCAGGGAGGAAACTTCTAGCTCAGTTTCAGCATGCCAGCTCTTTGCCCTTTTTCCAAATGCTGTGTAGTCTTCAGCAAAAGGTCTTACCCTCTATTTCTGATACCAAACCAAAAGCAATGGTAATATTCTACATTGCTCTGGGAGCCTCTGAGGGCCCTCTGGCCACCAACTTATAAGGAAGTATCAAATACCTGGCTACTGAGTGCTAGTGAAGTCATGATTACTGGAGAAGAATCTCCAACTCCTGAGTTACTAAACCAGCATAATCCCTAACAACAATCTATAAACATTTGTCTTTTGTACAGACAGATAAATATAGTCTTCACTGCTCACAAAAGAAGCTTCTCTTTTCAACAAACAAGAATCATTACAGAAAACCACAATGAACCAAAATACAGAGTTGTGAAACACAGTCCCAATGGATACATCTACAGAAAACTCCCACACTTAGGGCTCAGGGAACATTGCAGAAGAAGGAACAAAGAAATTTTAAGGATCTGTGATCAGGGACTTTGCTGTGAGATTGTATCTCCTACAGATATAGATATAAGAAGTACTTACAAAGTCTCACCTATATGACCCCCCAAATATGAGCTGAACAAGGACGACACAAGCAAACTGAACTGAGAACCCCCCATGCCCACGGTAAGGTTTTTTGTTTGTTTGTTTGTTTGTTTTACCTAACCCTACCCAAAGAACTATAGGCAACTGAGAGGAGCTGGGACTAGGAGAGGTGGCCTTCCCCCAAGGAAGAGCAGACCAACTGGGTGTCCAGTTCCAAATTTTTAGTCCTGTAAACATTCATACAGGCAGCATTCTATGGACTTAACAGGTTATATTTAGGAATATTTGTTTCTAGACATATAATTCTATGCATACAGTAACAATTTATAAAAAGTAGAGTCATGAATTTGAAGGAGAGAGGAGAAGTGGATATGGGAGGGTTTAGTGGGGAAAAATATTATGATCAAAGTATAATCTCTAAAATAAGGGAAGATAAAAATCTCTATGGAAAGCTTGTTTGGAGGTTCTAGCAGGGGAGCGCAGCTACTCGTATACCCTTGACCGAAGACCGGTCCTCCTCTATTTGGGGAAGGTCGTTCTCTTCAACCAAGCGCGCAGCTTAGGGAGGGACGCACATGGAGTGGTGAGGGAGGAAGGGGACACCCGCCTAGCCAGCCAGATCAGCTGAATCAACCCTGGCGATCAATGGGGTGACAGATGTCGCAGCCAGATCACCCTCACATCCTGCTGACAGTACAAATGCCGTCCTTTTTGGACAAGTGGGACACAAGGAAAGCGACCACCATACTTTGCCAAGACAGGGTAAGATGGTCTTTCAGAATTCCTGCTTCTGAAAAAGGTCTGTCAGATACTCTAGGCCTGTAGCCAATTTGAATGTACCAATGATGCTGAGAAACATTAGGTGACTGTCCAGGCTGCCAGCTGTCTCTGTCTACTCTTGAAAGACTCCTGAAAGTTGCTTGCATCCTTCTCCCATTTCTCAGGTATTATTATATTCCTTCTCAGGTCTTTGATGAGGTTGAAGACTAGCAGTTATAGTTACAACTTAGTATATATACATATATAATATCTTAGATAGAATATATTAAGTATTAGACTCAGGTTCTTTAGGATAGGACACCTTTTGGAATGATCTTTGTAACATGCCACCTACCCACGCTCTAGACTTCCCTGGATTTTACTATGTGTTTTTTGCTTGATATTGTTTGCACTTATTGTAATTCCAACTTATCTAGGTCATTATCCCTCATTACTCCTGGACAATATTTGATAACCATCTCTTTGTATATAGTCTTGTATTAGGTTAGAACTTTCTTATTTAGACAAAAGGGAGAGATGTAGTGGGTAGCCATCCCAGCATTGGCCGGAAGTTCCAACCCCCACTGAGGCTTCGGTAATGGTCACTCCCACAAGGTGGGGCGGAGGAGGAAGCGGAAGACCTAGGATTGGGAGAAGGGCTCTCTCTTGGTTCTGGGACGCTGGACGCAGGAGGTAGACTGAGCAGAGTTCTCCAGAGAACACCGCCAGACTGCGCCATACCTTTGCCAGACCCTACAACCTATCCCTTCATTTGTAAGTTACCCCACAAAATAAACCTCCCTTTTAACTAAAAAAAAAACAAAAAACAACAACACAAAAAACTCTATGGATTCTGGGAGTATACCTCTGTTCACATGCTTTTATTTTGAATTATAATTTTAGTTTATAAATAGTTTCCCATTGGGTTTTTCCATACATCCTTAAATTGAGTGGCTGTTTGCTCACTTCCTACTTTCCCAGAAATCTCTGCTTCCTTCGCCATGAAAATGTTTCCACACCTAGTACCTCCCCCTACTTTTGCAGCAGATATGTTTTGCTCTCACCATTCATGAAAACACTCCTCTGCCTCTCGTGGCTGCTTTCTTATTTTCTTGTCTCGACAACTACGTATTCTAACTTAAACACAATCTTATTTCAATGCTGAAATTTGCTTATGGAAAAAAAAGCATACAGCATTTGCCCTTCTGGATATGGGTTACTTGATGAGTATAATATTTTCTGCTTCTCCTCAGTTTCCTGTAAGTTTCACTTTTCTTTAGTGCTAAATAGAATCCCACTGTGTGTATATAACACACTTGCATTATCCAGTCATTTTATAGATAGACATCAAGACCGATCCCATCTTCTAGTTATTGTGAATAGAGCAGGAATACATACAGATGCTAAATGATCTTTGTAGCAGGATATAGAGACTTTTGGATACACTCCCAGGAGTTACATATTTGAGTGATGTGACGTTTCTGTTTCTAAGTTTTGAGAAACCTCTACACTGAGTACCACAGTGGCTGCACTAGTTTACAGTCCCATCAACAAGGAATCACTGCTCTCATTTCTCCATATTCCCACAGCGTTTGCTGCCATTTGTTTCCTCAGCCTTTCTGACTAGGGTGAAATGGAAACCCAAAGTAGTTTCAGTGTGCATTCATTTAGGAAAGCCGAGGCCCACAGAAGGGGACGGATGTCAGTAGTTACATGTCTGCTGTGTTTGCAACCTCTTCTATAAATACTTTACTCTCAGGGTTTATTTTTTTCATGTCTACATGTGGATTATATATTTTTTCTTCTTCCTGTATACTGTGTTGAGGATTGAACCCAGGGTATCACTGAAGTACTCCCCAGCCCTGAGCTTTCCACTAGAATTTTCAAGAGCCTGGGAAAAAAAAAAGAAAGATCCTTCTGTTTCAAAACTCCATCTACCTTTCATTTCTGTGAATATTTTTGGATCGTAGCCATATGAACCATTTTGTCTTCTACCTGCCCTTGAAGCCATTGATTGAATCATCGTCTCTTGTACACTGCATCATATGTCATTGGCTTCTGTGCTCCACCTGACTGCCAGCTGCTGTTGCCTAACAGTTGGGGCAAAAGCATCCAGGGAAGATGGGTTGGCATATTAATTTCCTCTCCAGACTGCTGGCTTCCCTCGAGGGGTAGGACATATTTATGTGACCACCAGTCACATCAAAGGTTACCTGTGGGAGCATTATTTAACTTTTTGACCCACTAAAGGGACCCTGGAGAAAATTTATCAAGTTGTTTGACATAGAAGCTACAAAAAAGGAGTCAAAGAACTCCCATAATTTTGCAGTCTGGGTGACATGGGGGGCTGATAACAGCAGTCACAGAAACAGGAAATGCTGAGCAGTGTGAAAATCAGGGTCCATTCCAAATACCTTCTGTGAAATAGTAACTTGATGTAGGTTGGAAAGGCAGGACCAAAGCATAGGATAAAAGAAGGATGAACAGGAAGATTTAAAAAGTGAATTTTCAGGAGCTAGCATTAAAGCTATGAGATTGACTAGCCAGAGTATTCAGGGAAAAATAATTCCTATTTATATTGGTCATAGTGGACCACAGCCCAAGTGCAGTTCAATTTAGTCATGTGAACAAACGACATCAAGGAATGTGTAAATGCAGAGCCATGGGCCAGACTCTGATGACTTCTGGAGAAGTGCACATGTATATATATAAGTATAGACAGCGAGTAGAAGTTTGTGTGTGTGTGTGTGTGTGTGTGTGTGTGTGTGTGTGTGTGTGCTCGCAATGAGTAAAAGTCTGATTTCTACATAGTTTAGGAGAATGTCCTTCAGAATACAGCTCCTTTTGAGGCTAGACTGATTTTATTGTTTGGCCATAGTCCACACTACTCAAACAGTCTGTACTTCTATTTTTGAGTCTCACAAGTGTGTTCTCAATGCTTGTCACCCTTTATGGTTTTGAGTGTGCAACCTGTGACCCATGAGACTAAGGTGAAAAAATTCATAGTGTGAGTATGGTTACTAAATTTTGGACCCTAGTATTAAGATTTGTTGTGGCTTAACAGTTTGTTTTATATTGGATATATTTCATGCATTCCTCAAATTCATGCACTGAACTTTAATCTACTATCCTCAGGCAGGGTTATTGCAAATGTGGTTAGTGATGATATCAACATCATAGAGCAGAAGAGTCCCCTGTTACACTAAGCTATGGAATAATTCTCCTGTACTCTGTGAAGATTTGTCACTTAAATTGGTTTAATAAGATGCTGATTGGCCAGTGGCCAGGCAAGAAGTATAGGCAGGGCAACCAAACTAAGAATGCTGGGAAGAGGAAGGGCAGAGTCAGGAGTCAGCAGCCAGACATAGAGGAAGCAAGATGAGAATGCTGTACTGAGAAAAGGTACCAAGCCACATGGCTAAACATAGATTAGAATTATGGGTTAATTTAAGTGTAAGAGCTGGTTAGTAATAAGCCTGAGCTACTGTCCAAGCATTTGTAAGTCATATTAAGTCTCCAAGTCAGCTATCTGAGAAGCAGCTGCTGGGTATTTGGGAGTTGCTGACAGGACAGAAACTTCCACCTACAACACTATGTTTGAGTCTTCACCCACAAGGAACTCTGGGCACAAACATGTATAGGGGAGAATGTCATGTAAGGGCAAGATTCAGGCTGGAGAACAATGAATACTGCTATGAAATACCAGATACCAGGACAAATATCTGGAGCAGGTTTCCTGGAGGATCCAATCCTACTAACATGATAATATAGATGTTTGGCCTCCAGAGCTGAGCATAGTAATTACTGATGTTTGTGGGACCGAGTTTGGAGCCCTTGCAAGCTAATACAATAAAAACAAAATTATTCTTCAAGAAAAGAATTACTTAACTATTTTGAAAGCAGGAAATCTTTTTGCCCTTGCAATGACTGTTATTTTCAAATCTTATAAGAGAAAAATGCTAAAAAATATTGGGTCTTTTTCAACGATCTATTTAGTTAACAGACATGGCTAGATTTAATACTATTGTTCATAGAAATGCTGTGTATGTGAGGGTCTACTACTTAATTTCTTACAGTATAGATATCAATTTTAAATATGAGTTGCAATTGCATCTACCACATAGCTGGACTAAGATGAGAAAGAATACACAGAGGGGTTTATATAGTTCCAACACAGGGTCAGCATGATATTACTATAAACTATTACCAATTACCAAACTACTGCTGATATTACTATAAACTATTACCAATAATCTCCTATTTTATCTTAAGATTGGAAAGTGAAGTGGCATCTGAACCTTGAAGACTGCATAAACAGAGAATTTGCTTTTCTGGGTTCACTATGGATTTCTTCAGACATATTTTTACATGCTGTCCCTGACCAGTACCCACATCTTTATAGAAGGAAGCATAGATGAATCTGATCTCAGAGCCATTAGATATCTCTATAACCAAAAACTAATTACTTTATAACTGGTGTCAAGGTCAATTTTAGAGAGTCTGTTGTCCAAAGTAGAGTAGCATTGTGCAGGTGTCTGATTACACTCAGCACCATGGCTTCTGAGTTGATTGCTACCCTGTGATAGAAACTCCTGGATAGACCTTACTTAACTTTCATTTTCATTAGCCATAATACCCAGTGCTATAACTAATGCCTGTTGAATAAGTAGAGAGCAAGTCTCCATAAACAAAGAGACAGTATTACACTGCAGTTCTATCTAAGCAAAGGAAAAATTATGCTGTACAAAGTGTAGATTAAAGCTATAGAAATAATTTTCTTATTTTAATTCACCGTCTATGTCAGTTTTCTTTACTATAATAAACACTTGACATAGATTAACTAACAAAGAGGAAATGGGTTTTTTGTTTGGTGTTTACTTTTACTTAGGATTTCAGGGGTTTCATTCCAGAGCTGATTGGCCTCATTGCTTTTGGACCTATGGTGAGGCAATGTATTATGGTAGGAAACTAACCAAGAGAAAATTTCTCACTTGATGGCAGGCAGCTAAGAAGAAGGAAGGAGAGAGGATGAGATGGAGTCACAATAATAAATTCTTTTTCCAGGGTATAGTCCTTGATGACCTCACTTCCTTCTAGGTTCCATTTCATACATTACAATGACTTCCCAACAACACCTTGGGCTAGAGACCAAGTCTCTACTATACTTTCTTAAAAATCAAAGAACATTCATGACCTACATATTTTTTTTTAATTTTTGTTTGTCTGTTTTTGGTTTTGGTTTTAGAGGTTCTTTTTTGTATTTTTTGGTTTTGTTTTGTTTTTTGAAACAGGGGTTCTCTGTGTAACCTTGGCTGTCCTGAAACTTACTCTGTAGAACAAGCTGGCTTCAAACTCAGGGAGAATTACCTGCCCCTGCCTCCCAAGTGCTGGGCTTAAAGACATGCACCACCCATGCCCATTTCTCTGTATTATTTTCTAAATTTCACTTATAATTGCTTTAGTTATAACTTTTAGAATATTTAGCTATAGCTGTGTGCTCCAAATTCTTGCAAGACACAGTTTATAAATAGGAGTGAAGTTAAGAAGAAATGTTTAATGTTACCTTTCTGACTCAACATATAAATGCTATTTTCTAATATATTTTAAAAGCAAGCTGGCTTGCAAAAATGATGTCTATAGAACAATAACAAATGAATGAACACAGCAAAATAGGATACATTAAAAGAATTTTGTTTGTGTCTTGGGTTGCACTAAATTTAATGCTTTTTTAAAAAAACATGATTATTTTTGCATGTGAGTAAGGAATCATAAAGCCTTACTGAGCTAAAAGTTGAAAACCACAAATACATCTTACTCAAATCTTACAGAAAATGTAACTAAGATTGAAAATGTATACCTATATATGTGTGCCATAGTAGAATAATTAAAATCCTTGTTTTAACTTGGAAAAATATTTCCAGAATGATAGATAACATAACCAGCATCATAACTTTAATGTACAGTGATTTGTATTATTTTAACTCTGATTTATTTTCCTCATGATTAAAATTTGTAGCTACTCATTTTTGTATCAGCTTTATGGGAAACGAAGTAAATTTAAAACTTTTATAGGTGAAGAGGATGCAAAAATAGTAATAGCTGGCTAGGTCTGGTGGCATGTAGTTTAAATTCTTAGTACTCAGTATATTTTAAGGCATCCTATAAAGTAGAGGTGTTGAGCATATGCACAAATTTTTGTGAGGAGAGGAATAATGAGTAGATTTCATGGAGATGAATCCATGAAAACATCATCCACAAAACATGTAAGGCTTACCATGGAGTAAAGGAACTCATAAGGGCAAATCTCAGGCCCCAACAGTATCTGAACTCAAAATGGGCATACTCCATAATAAAAAGGGCAAGCATGATGTGTAAAAGATGGCTTCTGCTGAGACTGTCACTCCTGGCAATTGAAATTGCAACTGAAATACAAAGGACAGTTCTTTCAATTCACTGTTTTCTTTAGTTTGCAAACCTTCAGTGGAACCAAAGTTAGGTAAAAGCCATAATGATGATAATCAAATGTAACAGAAACAAATCATTTTGCAGGAAGAAATTTGTTATGTACTAGTCACAATTCAGAGAAAATATTTTGGAATTACTTAACTGTGAAGAAGAAATACACTTGTAAACTCTTTGAAATGAATTAAATAATAGCGTAGTTTGAGCTGTTTAGTAGCAAAATGATGAAGATGACTTTTTTATGATTTGGATGCTCCCAGCAGTATTGATTTGATGTTTGAGCAGCCTCCTTTATTAAATATGGTTTGGAATAATGAAACAGCTGTAGTACACGTCTAAAGATGCAATTTTTATTTTATGAACTCTTTGGGAGGCAGTAAGTTTAAATTGAAAGCATTAGGTTGCAACAGGCAGTATGAGCCCTGAAGACTCTAAAAAACTGCACTTTAAAAGATCTTTACATTTACAGACTGGAGATTCTGATTCTTTTTTTTATTTTATAATTTAACTTAATTTTACATATCAGCCATGGGTTACCCTGTCCTCCCCCTCCCACCCCGCCCCAGCCTTCCCCCCAACCCACCCCCCCATTCCCATCTCCTCCAGGGCAAAGACTCCCCTGAGGATTCAGCTCAACCCTGAGTGAGGTAACCCAGACTCAGAAGGACAAACATGGTATGTACTCACTCATAGGAGGATACTAGATGTAAAACAAAGATGACTAGACTGCTACTCACAACTCTAGGTAGGCTACCAAGATTCTGATCTTTTAATGCCTCTTAACTTTGGTACAAAAAAAAATGTTCACATTTGAATGGGAAGGAAAAAAACTGACAGATTCTCTTGACATCGTTCACACAAGCTTTCAGTGTAGAACAGAAATCAGTGGACATATGGTTGTAAAGATTATGACCCCGGAGTCTTGGCCCTGGAGGAGATGGGAATGGAGGGGAGGGGATGGAGGGAAGGTAGGGGTGGGTGTGGGAGGGGTGAGGACAAGGGAACCCATGGCTGATGTGTAAAATTAAAACACAAATATAATAATAATAAAAAAGAAAAAAAAAGATTATGACCTTACAAATGCTACTTCATGAATAAGTAAAAAAAAAGGGGGGGCTATAAGAAAAAAGAATCAAGAGTGTCCACGATTTGACTGACTACTAACCTTTTTAAAAATTCACAAACTACCTCATTTTTTAAAATCAATTTATAATTTTATGTTAGGCCACATTCATGGCTGTTCTACAGTACATGTGATCCACAGGCTGTTCATGCCAGGACCCTATATATATCAATAAAACCTCAAAAGAAAAGCAAAAAGTATCATTTCCTACTTAGTGTTTTCATTTTACTTCATTCACTAGTTTACATGTTTCTGGTACGTAGTGAGGTGTTATGTACAGTGATGGTAATAGTGATAAATTAGAGGCTTTTTGTCTTTATTAATACTCACTTCATTCCCTTCACCTTTACCAAGTAGTGTTTTGTGAATCAATGGTGTGTGTTACCCTTTGTCATGTTCATGTATTTGCTATTATCAGTGCTTGGTCACTGGGTATTATTTCATGTTTTCTGTGTTTTGGGAATGAGTGGTAGGGTTTGGCTTTTCTTTTGGTTGGGATGAATACAGAAGTGAGAGCACTGTTTCTTTGGTAAGATGTACTGCTGTCCAGGGTCACAGGGATGCAGGAACTGGCCTGTTTGTAAGGAAAACATTTTTAGACCATGTGCAGTTGCTTTTCTAATTTACCATGACCAAACATCTTACAAAGCACCTTAGGAAATGAAAGTTTTGCTTTCACTCACTGCTTCAAGGAATAGTTAGTCATGGCAAGGAAATCATGGTATTAGGAGTGCGAGGTGCATGTACACATCATGTCTGCAATCAAGTAGGAAAGAGAGATGGATGCTGGTGCTGGGATACAGACCAATGTGATAGTGCTGCTTGTACACAGGTGGGTCTTCCCTTCTTAGTTAAATCTTTCTGGAAACTCATAAGCCCACAGAGATGAGTTGCCCTGCCAATTGTCTGTCTCAGCAGTCAATAATGAAGATTACCCACCACAGACTGTAGCCTTTATTTTGTGGGTCTATCTTATCAACAACAGTGTGCTAGGACATATTCATTCTTAGTGGAAGTGAATGCTTGTCTAGTGTTTGTAGCTTTAGTCAGATGAACAATTTAGAATTCTTTTCACTTTGTTTTTAATGTCTGTAGACCTTTTTTTCTTTTCATTAAAAAGAAAGTCACTGTGGACTGGTGTAGAGCTCAGTGGTAGGATTCTTGCTTAGCATGCTGTAAGCTCTTGGTTAATCCTCAGCACTGCAGAATAAAACAAAACCACACAACAGTGTGCAAAACGAGTCATCCCAAATATTGGGGTATTAGAGCTCCACTCCACTGACCCCTGCTTTCCTAAGAGAATGTTGAAACTTGAGAGAGGAGAGCAATACTGGCCCCTCTACTCCACTTTTCTAAGAGGAAGGGCGGCTATAAAACCCAGGCCATCTCATACCAGCACAATGTTGGCCACACGAGCATCTAAAGAATAACACCAGTTCCTTTCTATTCTTCAGATAAATATCTGGAGGTTTCAAAAAGGCAGCAGGAGCTTGAGTGTTTCAACTCCCTTGTTATTCACATTATCTTGTTGAGTCAGCTGGACATGCCAAGCCAGTTGGCAGTGAAGCCCCCAGGGCAGTGCACTCCTCTCCTGTCTCGGCTTCCATGCACACTTTGCTTGCTTCCTTCTCAATAGGTGTGGCCTGCTGCTTTCAGATGTCTCCCACATGTCTCCAGTGATGCCAATGAGTAGGTGCCCCTTGCAGTGACTACACATTACTCTACATAACTGTCAGGTGTGTGTGTGGACACAGGAGTGATAACTTCTACAGCTCTTTAAAGGATAAAGATTCAGATTTTGTAGATAATAGAAGGTTTTCTTCTCTTTTAATGTGTGAAGGTGCAGGGGCATGGTGCTGATCTTCCTTTTTTTTTCTTCCTTTTACTCTCTCAATCTCAGGAAACCTGGCTGTGCTCATTTCCTTCAAAGGATTATGTAGTCAAGGCCATTATCACACAGCTGTGGTAGCTGCCAGGTGACAACAAACTTTGAAGGAGAAGATCATTCAGGCACTGCCTGTGATGTCATTTCTGCTGACCAAGCTGAGCCTTGCAAAGGGTGCCCTCCATAGCATCAGTCATCATCATGTTAGGACAGTGGATGACACTGTCACTACATCTGCTGAAAAGGATGGTTCTTTAAATAAGGTGAGGTTAATTTATTTAAAAACAGAAGGATAATTGCTGACTGCCTCTTTTCACTTAAATGTCAAAGAAAATAAATACATATTTCTTCTGCTCTTTCATTTTATAAATAATACCATGCAAGAACTTCAAGAATTTGAATGTAGATCACAATGTTTTATTGCTAAGTTCAAGAGATATTTTAGAATGAGATAGTGAACCAATTGGACAACTTATACCATAAAGCAATGGAAAGGTTTATCATTTAGAATTCAAATGAGGATAACTCCTCTGCCAGGTCCTGGACTGCTTTGTCTGCAAAGAGGACCACATCTCCTCCATCCAGTCTAGAGAAATGTCTAGTTTTCAGTCTAAATTACTGAATGAGAGCTAGTGTTTCCAGTGCTGTGTCCCCAGTCAATGGGATTGTTCTAAGAAGTTCTGGGAACTATATGGTGGCACCTAACTGGATGAAGCAGGTCACTCGAAATGGAATTTTCAGTGGTATCTTGTCTCCATCTCTCTCCTGTCTCTTGTCACCAAGAAATAAGGAACAGCCTCTACCACATGCTCCTGTTGGCATGATGCTCTGCCTAAGGACCTGGAGCCAAACAACTACTCATTGAACTCTCTGAAATTCTGAACCAAAATGGATCCTTCCTCCATTATGTTGCCATGCCAGGAATTTTACACACAACAGTAAATCCCTAGAGAATAGCAGAGGGTGTTAATGAGGTTCTTCCCTAAGATGTGTGAAAGCCTTCTTAATTCTTTCTTTCAAATATGTGTAGCAGATAGCATATCTATTGAAGCATATCACTCTTGAATCTGTCAGAACCATGACTAAGAATAATAGAACTAAACTATGTTGTTGTTGTTTTTTTAAACTTGCCATAATGTGTCCAAGAACATTAAGAAACTAAATAAACTTGTGAAAATTTTTGAGACTGAGGAATATTTTGAAAGATCAAAAGATTGCTTACTTACTTCCCACTAATATTAGACATATCCAGCTATAGTAGCTCATGACTTTGGTTCCAGTACTCAGAAGGCAAAAGGCAAGTGGGTCTCTCTGTGTTCAAAGCTAGCCCAGCCTACATACTATTTTATTCTTTATTAAGAAATATTTTATTCATTTTATATACCAACCACAGATCTCCCCCTCATCCCTCCTCCCGCTTTCCCCAGGCTTCCCCCCAAACCCATCATCCATCTCCTCCCCAAAAAGGTAAGGCTTCCCATGGGGAGTCAGCAAAGCCTTGTATGCTTAGTTGAGGCAAGTCCAAGCCCTTCCCCACTGCATCAAGGCTGTGCAAAGTGTCCCACCTTAGGCAATGAGCTTCAAAATGCCAGCTCATGCACCAGCGGTAGATCCTGATCCCACTGCCAGGGGCCCTTAGACAGACCAAGCTAGACCAATATGATAGACAAACCCCTATCCAAACTAACCAAAAGGCAGAGAGAGAACATCCAAATTAACAAAGTCAGAAATAAAAAGGGAGACATAACGACAAACAACAAGGAAATCCAGAGAATCATCAGGTCATACTTCAAAATCCTAAAACTGGAAAAATCTAAAAGAAATGGACAATTTTCTGGACAGGTACAACATACCAAATTAAATCAAGACAAGACAAATAATAGACCTATAACCCTAAGGAAATAGAAACAGTCATTAAAAGTCTCCCAACCAAAAAAAAAAAAAAAAAGCCCAGGACCAGATGGTTTCAGTGCAGAATTCTACCATTCTACCACAATTTCAAAGAAGAGCTAATACCAATACTTTTCAAGTTGTTCCACACAACAGAAACAGAAGGAAAATTAGCAAACACTTTTTATGAGGCTACAGTTACCCTGATACCCAAACCACACAAAGATGTAAACATACACACACACACACACAATTTACTTTCTAAGGGAAATGGTGATATTAGATTGATTGTAACACTATCTAATGCTAAAATAACACGACCAACAACAACAACAAACCCAATGAGCATGTCTGTCATCTTTTGTCTTCTCACAACCTTAGAGGAAAGTTCAGTGCCGAAGGATGGCAACCTGCTCAACTCAGGAGTCTCACAGCTGTCATTCAAATTCCTTTCATGAAACTTTGTCATGTTTATCTTTAAATGTTTTATCTTATTCCGGAGTCTTTAATAAGCTTCAAAAAAATTCAGAACATCAAATTACTAGAAGCAAGTTTGTATTACCACCAGGAATAGACAGGTACCTACCTTTAATTTCAATCAACAGGGAAAAAGCTTGGGATTTCAGGGTTAGAAATAATGGAAAGAGGAACCTGAATGCTTTCTTTACAGTGGTGTGTTTTCATTAAACATTTTTTCTTTTCATAGAAAAAGTCAGACTGTCTTTTCACCTCATGGCTTTTCATTTGAGAGTCTTAATCATTGGAGCAGCTGTCCTAATCTTTCATACTCGTGTTTTTACTCTCTCTCTCTTTCTCATGTGCAAACATATAACACCACACAAACCCACCACTTATTTGAGAAAAGTGCACTGGTATATATATGTATACTAATCTACTCAGTAGAAACCATGCATCTTTCAAGAGTTTAATGATATACTCGATCAATAACTCTGGCTTGACACATTATGAAAACATCAGCATGTGGTTTCACTTTTATTTCCAAAACGGATTTCCTTGTAAATTCTACAATTTCCCATGAATCCAGGAATTCTGAGGCTAGGAAGCACATCAGCAGCTCCTCACTCTAAGGATTAATGTGAAAATGTTTGGAGCTTTGTAGCTCTGACTGAAGGCTGGGTGAAATCAATTTTCAAGCACTATAAAGCAAGGCTTGGGGCTCAGACAACGATTACAGAGCAGACACACTTTAACACCCAGAACAAACATCTGGATCCTGTTGACTCTTTTACCATGGTGAAGGGCTGAAAGAAATATAATCTGTCTCTGTTGATACCTTGGAGATTCCCCCAATCCATGAGTAGCTGGAGCTACCCACCCCATACACACACACACACACACACACACACAAATATACACACAACACACACACACACACACACACACATATATATATATATATATATATATACATATACACATATACAAACAGACACACATACAAATACACAGACACACAAACACATATACACACAGACACACATATACACAGACATACATACACACATGCATGCAGACATACACATACATATATACAAGCATACACAGAGGCATACACACACATATACACAGACATACATACACACATGCACGCAGATATACACATACATATACACAAGCATACACAGAGGCATACACACACATATAAACAGACACACACATGCAGACACATACACACACACATGTACACATTGCTCTACATATTAACTATATAGAATTTCTATAGCTTTTACTAAAGCAATCAGAAAATCAGTAGATATTCTCCCTACCATATCTGCAGTAGTCATCTCTACCAGAAAAACTCAATTTGTGAAAAGCAATAAATGTCAAAGCTGCTCAGAGGAAAACGTTATGCTTCGTACTGTGCTCTGGATGTGGGTGTGATGGAAAATGTATAAAACATTTGATGTAACTTCTATAGAAAGCCCGAGTTTTAAATGCTTAGAAGCGAGGGGCCTTGCTACGCCTAGCAGTAGCACTCCTGCCCTCAAGGTTTCCTTTTGTCACTGTATGAATCACCTCAAGTGAATGGATGTCATGTTGCAAAAACCTTCCTAAGGAGAAGAAAAATCATCGCGTACTTTCCAGTGGTTCTAGAGAAAATGGGGGGCGAGTAGGAGGAATCCCGAGAGGAAGAAGTTTTCCTAAGTGGTCATGCTCAGATCTCCAGGTGGAAGATTACCCCAGGTTCATGGCTTTGAAATCTAATGATCACATAAAACTCTCCTCAAAGCAGTTACAGCATTTGGTGCCACTTTCTTTCCTGTGTAGACCAACCCAAAGTAATGTGTCAAGATCAAGGTACATTTCAAAGAGAAATTCTTTGAAAGCATATCATGGTCACTGCTGATTAATCATTGAAAATCATCAATCTTGTGTGTGAGCAACCAGACATCCTCCCTCAACTGGAGCACGTGCACTCCCTCCTGATGTGCAGTGATCCACGTGAGGTTTTACCATCAGTCCCATTTTAGTGGAGTTTCTTCTCAGAGCCATGCTTTAGATTGGAGGGCTGGGCAGCAAATGTTACTTGCTTGCCCCTCAAAGAATCTCATAAAAGTATGCATTACTTCATGCACTTGACTCTTTAAAAGGCTCATCATGCATGTTAATATAGCAACCTTGAAAAATGCCAGCATACTGTAAAATCATTCAGATGTCAATGTAGTTAAAATTCTTAGATTGTCGTTTAAAATGTTTTATACAGCACTGTGGAATGCACTGCTACCTACTTAACTCGTGCATATGTGGAAACATCACGTGGTGCCACATTATATGTATATGATTTCAATGTTTCACGTGTTAAATAAGGTAAATTCAATTACAAACATGAGATATATTTATGTTTGAGTATTGTCTACTGATTATCTACCATGCTCTTATGCAATGAAAATGTGAGATATATATGTATAATGCAGTACTTTTTAATTTCCTGTGATTATGTACCTCTGTGTCTTTGCTTTTAACACATTGAATTTTCATTGAGGTAAAACTTTACATCTTACATCAAAGACACTACTTAAGTAGCAATCAAATGTTAAAATATAATTCTAAAAATTACAAAATGAAAATCTGGGTAGTATATCTCTTGGTTGAGATATTTAAGATATTTATTAAAACATAACTTACACATGTTTCTTATCTCTAAATTTACACTGTGTTCAAATGTAATTCTAATTACATTATTTTTCTTTCTTAGATGATTATTCTAATAACCTTGTACTTGCAATTCCAAGCCTTGGAAGGCTATGGCAGGAGAACCAGAGCTTCAAGCTACCTTGGGTCACATCTGGAGTTCCAGAATAACTTAAGTTTTGAAAAATACTATATACCAAAATTAATTAAGATTAGGAAAATAGAATTGGAGAGAGTAAAGAAAAATTATGTGCTTAATCCAAAATATATTGTCAGCAGCTTCAACAAAAGAGAGGTGCACCTCAGACTTTAAGAATATGGAAAAGGAAACTCTAGGTTAGTCTTCACACAGACCAAATGTGTTCTTACAAAAATCTAAGTGCACCTAACTGAGAGCAGTTTCAACATACTGTAAAGGAATTTTTGTTCTTTAATTAAAGCTTGGTAACTAATTCTGTGGCTTTAATTGGAGTGAAGGTGGCCGATATTACACACACACACACACACACACACACACACACACACACACACACACACACACGAGTCTTCTAGGTAGGTAAAGAGAATGGAAGGAGGATGAACTATTCTTTTGATCAGAGTCAAGAAAGGGGCATGATGTTTACTCAGTCCCACACCAAAGCCTCTTGATACACTCTCAGGGAAATGCTATTCTCTTTGTTGGGAATGAGTAGGTAGCTGTAGTAGAGCTGTATATTTTGCTCATCTGACATTTTTATTGAATGGTGGGGCTAGGATTCAAGTGTAGCTATTTCAAGTTTTATCTCTGGTTTTGGCTGTTATTTAGAAAGCATGGTCTTAACGTGATCATGTCCATGAACTTCCAGCAGCATTATGTGTGACATTTTAAAAGATTTGACATTAAATTAAACAACAGATTAATGTAAACTTCCATCTGAAAAGTCCAAGCAAATGGAATTTATTCGTCTGAATTATATTCATTTTGTGTGCATCATTTACCAATATTCATGTTTCATTACAAAGTAAAATTTTGAAATCTTTGTTCCCATTCTAAATGAACCAATGGCTTGAATCTTGCTTCCTAACAGTGTTCCATCTCTTTGAGATTTTTTTCATTGCACGGTCATAAAACCCCTGAGCATAACTGTGATGAGATCTTTCTGTTTGGAAGACGTTCGCATGGTTCCTTTTCAATTTAAACATCTCTTCTATTGACACTCTTTGCTCTTACTGCAATGGCAAACAAACTTAATTCCTTCTTGGAAAGTGAGACAAAGCAAGATATTTTTACAGTGTTATAATCAATAATCTTCAATTATGAAGTTAATTAATATATTTGTATACATTACAGTGTTTACTAATATAACATCACACCAGAACTTCTTGATGCACTAACCAGGAAAACACTATTCTCCAGGTTAGGAATGACTGAGCAGATGAAGCAAAGCTGTACATTTTCCTTACAATGACACTTTTGAAGAATGATGGCACTAGAATTCAAATGTGGTTATTTCAAATTTTAACTCTCAGTTTTAGCTGTTACTTAGAAAGCAGAGTGGGAATTATTAAGCTTTGAAGTCATTCTATCTGTGAACTTTCTGATGTTATATCAACCATGTTGTGAATCCATGCAGATCAATATCCATTCCCAAAGAAACTGAAATTTCTGTACATCTAAACCTATATCTTTACACACTGGCATACATACGTTAGTGGAATGTTGTTTAAACTTGTTCCTGAGTTGTGGACTTCATCACGCATGGCCAAATTTCCTTAATATTATAACGTTACTTTCAGTGTTTGTCTGTTAGAACTGAAGTCTGACTTCAAACATCCTACAGAGTTAAGAAAGACTTTAGTATTTTTTGTATGTCTTATTTTTAGTTACTCACTGCTGAAGTTGTCTTGTTGTCTCTACCAGTGGCATATGGCTCTTCTGTACTCCTGGGACTTCTTCCAATTACCTCCTCAGCTGCCAATCAGCACTCATGCTTCTTAACATCTGTCTTACATAGTGTGGTGATTGGAATGAGAAGTGTTCCCCATAGGCTCATGTATTTGAACACTTGATCCTCTGTTGGTAGCATTGTTTTGTGCAGTTATGGAACCTATAGGAGGTGGAGTCTTGCTAATGGAAGTATGTCACTGGGGATAGGCTTTGAGCATTTATATCCTGGCACCAATTCCTGTTCTGTCTCTGCTTCCTGTCTAGATAAAAAATAAAACCAACCAATTCCCTGTTTGTGATATGCCACATGTTCCCCCAGAATGATGATGGGCCCTGTCCCCCAGGAACTGTAAACTACAATAAACCTGTTCTTCCTTAAGTTTCTTTTGGTCATAGACGTTTACCATGGGAACAAGGAAGTTGTTGTCTTATAGTATTTTTGTTTTTAGTGGTCAGGTAGGCACTTTGTCAGCATTTGTGAAAGGAACAGAGTGATATAAATAAGAAAACTCTTTCAAGAGAGAATTAAAGTCATATATAACTAGTTATCAGAAAAGAGGTACATAGAAGAATAGTGATTACAAACTCAGTGTGAGAACTGAGTGAATTCTACAATTTGCTGGATTTTATTCTGCATTTCCTAGCATATAAGGTACAGTGATTTTTTTTTCTCATAGATTGTGCTGGAATCTAGTTGCTCCATTCTTATTTTGATATAGAATTTTAACTCTGGGAGTTTTCACTGCATACTTTAACAGGAACCTCAGCTACTATGCATCCTCTGCTTTCTACCTTGACCAATACATCAGGCTTTCCACTTACAGTGGCAGATGTGTCTTTCATGTGTAATTAGATAATTTTTAATTACTAGAATAAGTGTTTAAATGGATTTTCATTGGTTAGATTAAAGATACTCTAAATCTTGGTTTAGCTGGAGTGCTTTGGAGGTGTTCTTACTCTTTCTGAGGCCAGTTTACATCATTCAACCAAGATTTGTATTTTCTCTCTAGAGAGGTGACCCACATAGTAATCGTAAACCTTTAGATCCGAGTCCATATGTGCTCCTAAAATTTATTAAAAAGTTTACAACCAATCCAAATGCAGAGCTGTGGAGCCCAGTACCAATGGATACATCTACAAAACACTGCTGTACCTAAGGCTTAGGGGACATTGTGGAAGAAGTGGCAAAAAAATATTCTAAGAGCCAGAAGATCAGGGACTTGCTGTAAGATTATGTCTCCCAGTGACATTAGAAGCTACATTTCTAAGGTCTCACTAACATGCCTGATGACTCAAACATGAGCTGAACAAGGATGACACCATTGACATATCAAACTGAAAAGCCCATGAGGGCTCAACCTTAGACAAAGAACTATAGGCAACAGAGTAAAGCTGGCGATGGGAGAGGTGATCCTTTCCAGAACAAAGCACATCAATAGTTTGTCTAGTGCCAAATGCTCAGCCCTGAAAACAACATAAAATTAACAGTATATGACTCAACAGGCTGTATTTATAAATATATATGTATAAACAAATACACATACGTATGCAATAACAATTGATGGAAAAGAGGCTAGGAATTTGAAGAAGAGTAGGGAGGGGTATATAGGAGGGTTTTGAGAGAGGAATAGGAAGGGAGAAATATTGTAATTAAATCAGAGTCTAAAAATAAACAAAAAAGTTGAAAATAACACATAATAGGCAATTAAAAATAAATAACTGATAAAATGATTATCATCTAACTTAAAAATGATAAGAAAAACTGTGATAAACACAAAAATTTATAAAAAATAATTTTAATAAAAGTGTGAAGGCTGACTTTAACTTACATATAAAGATAATTTTACTGCCTGGATTAATAGAACTAATGAAACTAAATTTTCACATCTGCTTTCAATCTATTCAGTCTAACTGTTATAGTTGAAGACCATGAAGAATATTGAACCTCATGCCTCAGCAGATTTATTTACTTGAAAGACTAAATAGTTTAATATCTATTGAAAACAATGAGGATATATTTTCTTTACGATTACATCATAATGTGAGTGTTTTTTTTTTCCTCAAAGAATAGTTGCAATGAAGTATTTGAAACCATATCTTTGAACATTCCCTTTTCTGATACATTTCAAACCATGGGAAACTTGAACTCACAATAGGCTTGGGATTGTCTAGCACTGGTCACTGGTAAATGTCAGTTCCATGGTATCTTTATGTGTTACACCAAAATAGAGTTGATACTTCACTGAACATCATAAACCATTAATATAATTACCAATTTCATAAAAAATGAAATATTGAGATACAGTCAAAGTGGTGAAAAGGGCAAGGTTTTCAAAATTCTACTTTGTGCTCACAGGCAGAGATTCCATCACTGCTGAAACACATTGCTGATGCCTATTTTAATGTAATAGCTTCACCTTTCACTGGGAGGACAATCTTGCCAAAAGCACAGACTGAAAAAACCGAGTTGTGCTTTTCACTTCTTTCATATAAAAACAAGTGTCTTGTGATGAGAACATATAGGTCAGCTCTAACTGAACCAGACACATGCGTGTCTCTAGAGTCACCCTTGCTTCTCACTATGCAGCATCTATCCTCCAGATAAATGCTTAATTCTGCCCTCAGAATATTAAAAGAATTGTCTTTGAGGGTATAGATTAGAAATAGAATATTGATAATTTATAAATGTACCAAGGCAATTCTTTTTCTTCTCTTTGGATGATGAGCACTCAACCTAGGACCCTCATGGTCTAGTTACATACTCTATAACATTTTGACATGCAATCTCTCTCCCCTGTGAATGCAATAGCTGTGAAGACCATGAGATCCTAGCAGAGAAGATACTTTCCTGCCTTGGCATGGGCTCTGAGAGCTTGATTCACTACTTTTACACCATTGGTGTGAACTATAAAACATGGGTAAAACAGAAAAAAAATCTTAGTGTTGTTTCAGATTAAATCTAAAGAGCCTTGAGGACCATACTGTAATAAGTCTTTAGTCATTTGTATAGTAAGAGAAAATCCAGGTTGCTCTTATCTGGTGTTGAGGGAGAAGAAATTTTGTTTCTGGAACTCTGCTCTGGGAAGTGAAAATGTCATCCCTGGCCTAGATTTGTAAGAAGACAAGAATGTGAACTTCAACGTACTCACAGAAAGTGCATGTGAACCATACTCCACTTATTTTTGATAACTACAGTTTCTATCAAAACAAGGTTACAAATGATTCTGACACTTGGATAAGGTCAGTATATAACACTTGAAAAATGAGAGAAAATTCTCCAGAAAAAGATGTTTATCATCTAGGATCTTCCATGTGCAATGAATGTGAATTTGTACAGGTTACTTGTCATCAGAGTTCAGTCTCTTAGTAATCACACAACTTGCCCCAGTGGTCGTCAAGGGGATTAAGAACTGTTATATGTAAGAAGGCTGGCATATCATAAGCTCTCCTTTGCTGTGCATATCGCTCTGTATGCTGTGAATGTGTTGCTCTGATAGGTTAATAAATAAAGTGCTGATTGGCCAGCACTTTATAGGCGGGATAAGAGAGTGGAGAATTCTAGGAACATAAAGGCTGAGTCAGGAGTCGCCAGCCAGACATAGAGGAAGAAAGATGTGAAGGCAGAACTAAGAAAAGGTACCAAGCCATGTATCTAAACATAAATAAGAATAATGGGTTAGTTTAAATGTAAGAGCTAGTCAGTGGTAGGCCTGAGCTAATGGCTGAACAGTTTTAATTAATATAAGCTTCTAAGTGATTATTTTACAAGTGGCTGTGGGGTCTGTGGGGCTAGGCAGGACCGCAGAAAAGTTCATCTACAAATATCACCCAACTTTCAGCTACACTCATTATTAGTAGCTACGGGTCTCATCTTTACCATGCTGACTCAGTTTGCTTGGAATTTGCTTGGCCAATGGTGTGGTTTTAGCTGGCATGGTAGCTGCATAAGGAAAGGCTAATGAAGTATTTGAAGAAGCTGATGTTTTATTTACTCAAGTTGAACATGTATGTTTAAAAGAGAATGATAGGAAGTAAAAACAGAAGAGTTGGTTAAGGAAGACTTTAATCAACTTTAAGAGTTGTCACAATTGAGATCAGTGATGAATCCACACTTTTTTGAGTCAAAAAGTCTGGAGAGTCAATATGGCCATTTTTAAATTATATTTGGCACCTACTTAAGTTTGTTTTATTAGGGGAACTTTGATATTTGGTTGGTAATTATTATTTACACTTTATAGTTAATTAGATGCAAGAGTTTGATATAAAGTCCTTTTGTGCTATTACATCAATGTTGTTTTTTGATCACTTAGACAATGTGTTAGATTATATATAAGTGGAATAGACTTTTGGTCATGATGGCGTAGGACCATAATGAGAACCCTTAGGAGACAGAGTCAGGAAGATCTTTATTTTTAGGCTACTCTGGGATACCCATCAAAAAAACCTGTCTTAGAAAAAAAAATAGAATCATAATCTACTTTTTCCTCTGTATAACTGTAAAATTGTAGTTACTAACTCCTAGTCTCTTATCTGAACCCTGATAACCAAGTAAGCAAAGTGTAAAATTACAAATGCACTACTCTGAGGACACCATAAAAATGGCTACAATAAAATGTAGACATTTACTTATATGTGAAAAATATACTGGGTGAAAAATAACAAGAAAAGCAAAACAATAGTACCCATCCAATTGACAATAACAATTTCACATACCTCCCTTCCTAAACCATGCCTCTCACGTAGGAACAGTAGAAAGGATCAGGGACCCTTCCATTTATTTTCTAACCATAAGACATCCCATAACATAATTCTGTCTCCTAATTTGTTTATCCCCAGCAGTCATATTCAATTTGAATTTGTAGGCTATCAATATAAGCCAATATTGGAATATTTGCATACAAGACCCTGAGGTCAATTCCCAGAACTAGAAAAATGGAGCATGTGGATATCTAAGGGCGGTGGTTTGAATGAGAATAGCTCCCCACAGGATCGTGTGTTTGAATACTTAGTCCACAGTTAGTGGAACAGTTTGGGAAGGACTAGAAAGTGTGGCTTGTTGGAGGCGATGCGTTACTGGGGATAAGCTTTGAGATTTCAAAAAACGTTTGTCCATTCCCAGCGTTCTCCCTGCCCCTTACTTGAGCTCAATTGGGGGAGTTCAGAGCTACCACTCTGTTACTTGCCAACTATTACATTCATTACACCATCATACTCTCACCCTCTGAAACCAAAACCCCTAAATAAACTTTCATTTATGTGAGTTGCATTGATCATGGTATTTTATCACAGCGGTAGAAGAGTAACTAAGATAATAAGTGTGTATGACAGAAAACATTCTTTCTGTTAAAAAACAGTGAAGGGAAAAATACCTTCCTTGTGATTAGATAACCAAGTTTCCTTTACCAGTTTGCAGCAAGAATACTTCACAAGAGGCTCCCTGTGTGGTAGAACCAAGCTGTTTGAAGACTGTGTTTGATGAAAGCAAAAACTGAAGGATAACAAGGAGAAACAGGCGGTTTGTCAACAGCAAAGTTTGACATCTGCAGGTTGCTCTGTAGATCCAGAATCAGATTAACTCACGCCTGTAGAAACCTCATGGGATGCAAAGTTGGCTAAACCCACACATGCTCACTTGAAATGTTCCAAAGAGCTTAAATTTAGGAAGCAGAAGGGAAGATACACCAGATCATACAAAACTTAAAGAAGGACTTAACTCCCCTCAAATATATGTATTTACAGTCATTACCATAATGAACATATTAATGTTTGCTTTAGCATAATTAATAATATTAAAATACAGAGTACTGCATATTGAATAATAATAATGATGATAATAATAATGTCATCAAAGTTGCCAAATGTGGTTGGACCATCTATTGCCCTTTAATGCTTATAAATAAGCATTTTTCTTAGCTATAGACCACTCTGCCCCTGGGCATATTTTCCCTAAAAGTACACAAAAATATAATGAATTTAAAGAGACAGAATGCTTAATCTGCAGCTGCTTTCATACTTCACCAGGATGGCATGGTGAGATATGCTTCTCTGGCTATAGCTCTGCAGGTTAATTGCAGGGCAATCTCTTCTGCAATGCTTTTCTTCATCTCTTGTGGTGAGTAATTCCTCCCCCTAGCATCCAGTTATGCAATCTCTCCATCATCTATATTGAGTCTTTTCTGGACAGCTGACATTCCTTAGTCCTGGATGCAAGAACCACTCTGGTAAATAAATACCTACAAAGGAACGGGAGTCATGCTGTTAAATCATGCCTACAATTTCATCCCAAGTATCCAAAACAGAAGGAAAGCCACTGTGAAATCTTTGCTTTCAGTGTTTTAAGAAGCAACTCTTAAAGAATCACTTACTGGAAAGTTTGGGGAGAACACTTTGGCAAAATGAATTCAAGAGTGGAACCAAAAGACAAAGCAATACGTATGAATGCAAACTATTCTTTCCAGAATCAAAATAGGCAGCTGAAAGTTGCTCTAGCTTTCTCTTCTGACTTGTAATTTGTGGAGGTGCAGCACATTCAGTGGTCTTTTCGGCTGTACATATGAAAACTTAGCTGAAAGAGGCCTACCAAAGGACGAGGATGAGTTCATACACCTTCTAATGACTGTGATTGTTTAATTGTGCCTGGCATAGCTGAGAATAACAACATTAAATCTCAAAGCACATCCAAAATAGAATGGGCCGATTGCTTATTTACCCATACTCTATGCGAGATCCAAGCCAGTTCTTTTACATAGAATATATGTGTCCTAGGATTTCATCTGAGTCTCCATTGGGAGTTTAAAAATAGTGATCCCCGAATTTTTAATAAAATGAAACAAAATTTCACAATACAGAGTGTGTCAGTGTGTTCTGTTCAGCACCTTACCTAAAAGCAGATGGAAACCAGTTGGCTAGTTTTAGCCACTGGGATATTAGGTGTCACCACTGTGGTTACTCTGAAGGGCTGTATACTGAGGTTGTACACTCAATGAAGCCAGCTACCCAACACATATCAGACTCCAGTGGGTCATATGTGAGAAACCAGCCTTATGTGTAAGATCTGAGAATTTGTTTTTGTGGAACAAGCATCAAGAATTTGAATTCAAATGTGAGGTGACCAGAGATTTTTAATTCAAACTTTCAATCTCATTGTTACTTATTTAATGTGGAATTGATAATACATTCCTGAAGTTCTTGAATACTTGAACCCTGACTGTCTGCTTCCTCTCCCTGGGGACTGCATCTACTCATATAGCTTCAGGCCATACTATTTGTTTAGAAAAAACAAAACAACAACACAACAACCAAAACTCCTGTATGATTTTAATACAAGTGGAAACATATTGTACATCACTTTTTGCCTTTTGATTTAGGGGAGCTCATTTCATATTAGAATGATTTATCTTCTGTTAGTGATGGGTGTCACCTATCATTTTTTTTTCATTCTGTTATTTACATTTATCTTTTTGTTCTTGGTTGTAAGGGTCCAGGTAGGGTGTCTCCAGGTTTTTGGCCTCTTACTCAAAGAACTGAAATAAAATCCCACACAGATTTGCAACTGGAGCATAGAAACTTATTTGATAGTCTTTACGTTGAAGAGGCATCTTGTGTGTTTACATGTAGCCAGATTGAGATGATTATTCAAGCTTAATAGGTGTGTTGCTCAGAGTTGGAAGTATGTGTGTAACATCTGCAGGTAAAGAAGCCGGACTGTCTAGTGCATTGTTAGAAAAATTGGGGTGTGCTTAACTAAAACCAAATACAATCTATCTATCTCCTATGCTGGCTTGTCTCATTTTGCCATGTACTTTTCTAATGAGAGGGTATTTATCTTATTTCAATTCACTTATCAAACTCTGAAGAACTCTCTGGGGTGCTATTTCAAAATTCTCACCTGGTTTCTTCCTTTAATATTTCCTGTCATTTCATTTAAAATATTGGTATGATTGAAGGAAAGTTTAAAGTATAGGTCAGCTGTAGTCAGTTCCAGACAGTGAGAAATACAGAAGAAGATACCAAATACTGACATCTGGGTTCCCACATGCAAGTTCACATAACCCTATAAAATACACATTCATACTTACACAGTGTAATTATTTTGAAACATCTATGAGGGCAGACACTAATGCAATCATCCATCTCTTATCCTGGAATTCATGCTCAGTTTTTGTTTGTTACATACTCTGGTATAACTGAAATACAGCAGAGAAGTTTTCTAGTGGATAAGTGGTCAAGCATTTTTTCTTTGCTCAAGTTACAAATGGCAGTATTCATCAATCGTCCTGTGCTACTCTTGTTAAATAGCATATTAGGTGCCTCCTTCCATGAGAGTGCCTTACAAAATATCAGCTCTAATATGAGGAATTTAGTGTAAGGACTTGCCTCACCATGATTGGTCAAAGATTTGGTTTGGCCTCAGGTATTCTTCCGACCTTCTTACTGGTCTATGTATAGTCATGAGGCAGACTAGCTGATGGCTAGAACAATACAGGTACCAAGAGCAAGTATCCCCATCACTTTGCATAGTTTTTTACACTATTAAAAAAACAATGAGAACAAATAAACGACTCTGCTTGCACTTCACTGTGCAAAGCTTCAGCATTGCAAATCAATCTTCTCTGAACCTCTGTTATCCTGGGGGTGAGATAGCAAGTTGTATAACAGAGGTCATACTTGTAGACAGAATCAAAGAACTGTGGACCAGCAAGATGACTCTCTGTGTAAAATCACTTGCTTCTTAACCCGATGACCTATGTTTGATCACCGTGACCCATATGGAGAAGAGAATAGACTCCTGCAAATAGTCCTCTGGCTTCATTATGCATAGCACACAAATATTCACAAACATTCAATAAATACACATAATGAAAAACATAGAAAGTAAATTAAGAACTACAATCAATCACAAAGAATGACAATTATAAGGTGCTTATTAATGATTAATCAAAATTAATAAATGAAGAAATTCTATAGGAGTAGGAGAGAAATAAAACCTTACAAACTAGAAATGGAAGATTTTTTTTCCTTTGGTGTTGGGAAGGAGCACAGATGAGAGAGAAACCTGTAAGGAAAGTGAAATGAAAACAAAGACCACTTTAATGGGTGTTTCTAAAGACTTTTTTATTTGCAGGGACTTTAATGTCATCCAGAAGGTCATAGGATGAAATTCCTCTTTAATCATTTTTGGCTCTGGAGTTGTGATTTGTGTGGGTCACAGTTCCATGACTAAACTGCCTTGATCTCTAAATTCATATAGTTTACTCCAAATGCTAGCTTCCATGCCCACAGCCATATCCCCTTGGCACTTTTTAAACAGAGATATTGTTTAGGACTTTACTGCCAGGTCATTGAGAAAGCTGAGAGCTTGTTACCTAATAGTAACAGTTACTGAGAATGCCATCAAGCTCCAAACTTGTTTGTCTATTTTTTGCATTGTGATGTTGAGCTAGCATTCTAAGATCTAGTTTTCTCACCATCCAATTTCATTGGTTCCCAACAACAGGGAATATCAAAAGTCTTGGGTAAGAAAAAAGGAATTGTTTTTTTCTACACTAATGCAAGAACAAGATTTACCATGCTGATGCAAATGCATCCACAATAATTGGTGGAATGTGTCTTTACATCAGTACCAACTCTATCTGACCTTGCTCCTGTGAGCACTTTTGGCACTATGCACATCAGTAAAGTTTTGAGTTGGGTCTTAACTAACATGACATCAAAAGCACTATATTTTATCTATTCTCATTAAGTATAAAGAGTCCATGCTTGTATCACATCTAGTTAGTATTAGGTCACTTTCTCTAGCAAGGTACCTACCTCAATACACACACTTGCTGAAAAGTGAAACAGCATGATGTGTTCTATGTTATGATCATTTCTTTACGTATATTCCTCCACGTGACTGATATATTAGGCTTCTTTCATCCCCTAAATTACCAGGTTACTAATAAAAGGAATTCTTTCATAGAAGTTAGATATAAAAAATGAGATGACCAATAAATGGGGAACAAAGAACATTTGTCTGTGGTGGAGAGATTTTTTTGGTGCAAGTATATGCAGGAAATCAAAGAGAATAGTTGTCTAGAAAGCAAATTTTGATGAACATAGAAGTCATTCCTTAAAATGGCGAATAAGCCCTTTCTGTTTCTGTTTCAGGAAGCTTCCAAGAGTTTCATTTTAACTCTGGAACATTTTTTCTTTTCTTTTCTAGAATTGAATTTCCCTGGTTAACTGTAAACCTCTTTTTATTGATTGTTTTCCTTCTGTGTAAGCCCTCTGAGAAAACCTGGACTTAGAATTGCTAGTATTTACAGTAATGTATCTTGGTGGTATATGATCCTGAGGAAAGTTGCTACTGCTGAATTTGGTATTTAAATAAAACCATGAATTGTTTCCCTTGTGCTTATTGGTAGGCCCTTTCCCCAGCAATTAACATAAATTTCTGGCAAACAAAAGATCTTATGGAAGTGGGATAAGAAAAATGCACATTTGCTGGCCTTTCTGCAGTGGCATGGGGATGTGGAGTGAAAGGAATGTGGCTTGCTTTTTCTCTGACTTAGGAACCATTCTGTGCTGTCTGTGTCTGGAGACTGTAATAGCTGACACATTTTCATAAGGCAAATAGCATGGTTTTTATGGCATTGCTACTGTGAATCTTATAGCCTATCCGCTCTGTTTTCATTAGAGAATTGCTATAAACATTTCATTAAAAAAATAAAAAAAGAGTTTGCCACATTAGTTTGAAAATACTGAAAAACAAACAATATATTCTCATGTAATATTTTTAAGATTAGACAAAGTTAATGGGTTAGTAGCCTAGTATTTTGTTTTGTTTTGTTTTTCCTTTGTGGTTCATGAATACCATTTTCGAAAGAATGCAAGGAATGTCAAGAAAAGTTATAATTATGATTCTAGAATTTTCTGTGGCTTGCTTTGTGAGTCCTGTGAAATTTATTTGAAATGCCCTGACTATAGAAAATTAATTTGAATGATTTTCATTCTCATAGTTAATAGTTCTTAACTTTAGGAGATAGAATAAAATGTCACTGATAGACTTGCATTCAGCAAATGCAGAGAATTCTTTAAATGTTAATAAACAAAATACTATTGATAAACTCTTTTTCTCAGAAAATAGAAAGCTCTTCCATTCTTTTGCAGTTAACAATGTCACAGACTACTCAATATCTTTGCCTTCATGGGCCTTTAGGCCATCTGTACTGCTTCAATTATTACCAAGCTCAGTTTTGTTTGATATATAATTTGTTTTCCAGTGAGGTGCAGGTTGTACATTTTAGCAAGGATACCAAAGTGACTTTGTATGTTCTTAATGAGTTGCTATCTTAATTAGATAGCAGAAATTTGTTTTTCTTAATTAATCCATTATTTAACATACTAGCATTTTGACAATTTGGTTAAACTTGTTTCTCCTCAGAAAATTTGGTAACCTTCAATCATAATTAATACACATACACACACACACACACACACACACACACACGTGTAGAACTACAGGAAGACTAGTAAGGCTTAAGTCCTTCATCAACTCTTCCCTCACTAGTTTCAATGCACATCAATATTACTCATCAAAACAAAAAATGATTATGATTATTGCTCACTGGAATTATTATGTTTTAGACCATATGACCATAATAAGAATAGCAACTTAAATTTATGCACAAAGAAAAGAATATAGTAAGAAAACTTAGAATAGGAAAAAAATATTAAAACTTGACTGTGTTCAAAGAAAACAATGGGAAACATGTATTAGAGAATACAAGAAAGACAGAGAAGGGAGCAGGAGACAAGGGAAAGGGAAGGGAAGGGGTAGAAAGGAGAGGGTGTGAGGAAGGGAGTGGAGTGGAAGGGAAGGGAAACCTGCCTTTGGTTTTAGCATGCAACATTGTCTCTGTCTTCCAAAGCAGCTTGCTGCACTGTAGTAAGAGTTTTCCTGCCTGGCCCACAGTCAGGACAAATCTCTCTCACCCGCCAGGCCCATAGACGCTCAGAACCAACCAAGTAAACACACAGAAACTTATATTGTTTACAAACTGTATGGCCATGGCAGGCTTCTTGTTATCTACTTCTTCTATCTTAAATTAACCCATTTCTGTTAGTCTATACTTTGCCACATGGCTTGTGGCTTACTGGTGTCTTTACATGTTGCTTTTCATGGCAGCAGCTGGCAGTGTCCCTCTGCCTTTGCCTTCCACTTCCCAGAATTCTCCTCTCTCCTTGTCCCGCCTATACTTCCTGCCTGGCTACTGGCCAATCAGCATTTTATTTATACAGATCAATATCCACAGCACTGCGCAATCATCCTCAACAGTACAGTGAGTTATGGATGAGCTAAGGGCCTCACCTTGACTCTCAAAATGAGAGGAAACACAAGTGACTCCTGGAGACTCCTCCTCTAATGGGTTTCAGTCAAACTATACACTGTTTTGTAAAGCAAATCATAAAATAGCACAACCATATGAAAAGAACCAGAGGGAATTCTTCAGCCAAAGAAGAAGGAATCCAGGAGTCAGAACAAAAATACAGAGGTATTCCTCAAGTTTCTTAGGAATCAAACTCTACTCTTCTAAATCAAATATAAGTCAAAGAGAAAGTGACAGCAGCGGATTAAAAAAAAAAATCACAACTGGTGGATACAACTGCAGAAGTAATTATAGGAAAATGACAGCATGTAGAGCATTTTTTAATACAGAAATATTAAAACCAGCCACCTAAACTTCATTCTTCAAGCCCAGCAAAACCATGGCAAGTTAGAACAAAAATCTTGAGGAAAGAGGTCATAAGGACAGAACCACCTAAAAATACTCCTACTCCTCATAGTAAAAGCAAATAACCCAATAAACGAAAGCATTGTTGAAGAGATAAATAACATTGATGCACATACAGAAAGCAAATGAATTAGCAATATAAACAATAGAGTGTGATATCACTATAGACCAGAGGTTGAAAGAAGGTAAGTAAATGCCATGAATTTCACATGAACCCATCTTGGGAAATGCAGCCTTCAGAAGCAGACTGAAGACAAAACAAAAAGAACATCCCAGTACTCTGTCATGCACTAAATAAATTGAATCCACAATTAAGACAGCTCACACAATGCCACATGATTTCCTTCATAAAATAATGAGAATAACTCTTACAGTCACAAAGAGAAGCCAAATGCACATCATCGCAATATACACAGCCCCTGATAAATTAAATTTAGCTTGTGTATGGAGCAAACAGCAACTTAACTTCAGGATATGTTATAGCTTTCTTATAGATAATGGGGTCTCAACATATCAAGCTTCATCCAATCAGAGGGTACCAACTGATCAGACCAAGCCTAGATAAGATAAATGCTGAGCTTCAACCAATCAAGATACCTTCTTCCAATGTTTCCATCTCTTTCTATCTACAAATCCTGTTTGCCTATTGTGGGAGCTGGGAAGATTTATTCATTCACAGTATTCTCTAATTTATGAGTTAAAATTTCTTCCAGTGTTATTTTTAATTTGTCTTGAGTTTTTCTTGTAGTATACTATTTGTGTCAATTCCAAAACAGGACACACTAGTCCATTATCATGAAACTCAGTGTGTGGTTACTTCTGTGAATGCCGTGAAGTCTGATGGAAACAAGGAAGCCTTAAGAGGAGGAGTCAGCCATATTCTCTATTGTGGTCTCTATCCCAGGATACCATGGATAATCTTGTTAAGATTCTTCATATTATATCTTTATAATATATATCTTTCCTATCCATAGGCTACTTTTCAATAAACAGTAAAGTCAGATGACAAGTGTGGAAGCTTCTGGAGTCAAAGTGATGCTTTCTTTTTAATTCCCTGTCTGATATCACCTGAGTATTGTTGTGCCTTCCTCTTTCTTCTTTCCCATCAGTACTTCATTTGTCTTCTGAATTATAAAATCGATAATTATTGTGGAGGCATTGTTACATTGGCTTGCATTAGCAAGGAACTATAAAGGAAGCTGCATCTAGTATGTAGGCCTCTAAATTCATTGGCTGACTTCAAGGAAGCCAAAGTGAGAGTTTATTAAGACACAGAGCAGGGTATTGTGAGCTGGAAAAGGGGCAGACCTAATTAATAGATTCAGTACTGTGGGAAACGAGCCATATTAGGGTTTGCACAGCCTATCATGAGAACATACTCAAATGTTACAGTTTTACCCTGTATTATAACTTCATAAGAATCTGTCTACAGTCTAGGGATTTGTGATAAAAATAGATATGTTGGCTGGCTTCTCATCTGCGAGTTTTCTAATAAAATTCCCTTAAAGATCATTATTTTAGGAAAAAAAATAGTTTATCCCTTTGTTTTCTTTAAACTTTGATTTTTTTTTTTAGACATTATCTCACTTTATAGCTCAAACTGCCCTGTAATTCATGGTAATCCTCCTGCCTCAGTCTCCTCATTTAAGGGATTGCAAACATGTGCCATGATTTTTAGGTAATTGCATATCTGACTATTTGGGACAAAACACTATGTCTCACTCCTGCTGTGTCCCCTAATGGTTGGGACACTGTATGTACTTGAAGGTCTAGAATGTACATACATGTCAAATGAAGAGACTGAGGCATGTGAACTGCTGCTCTCTGCTGAGCCCTCCAGCCATTTATCTTATTTTTCTAAATGATCCATTGTACATGAAAAGTTACATTTGGACTAAAGATTACTTCAGAATTACACATTTTTAAAAGGAAATATAATTGGCACATAAACTCCAGAGTCCAGTACTAATCAGAGGATAGCTAGTGGAATTTAGATTGGAGGCTTATTTCTATTAATTTACTGTGTTACCAACAGCTCTATTCTCTCTATGGAAGTTAGTGTTTGTAGATCTCAAAAGACATCAAACAAAACAATCCCAAAAGGTTATGCAGGCAGAGCTACAGAAAGGTCTGTAACTCTATGGAGCACTGAGCTCCATTGTCAGAAAGTCCAACCTCAATTGTTAATTTTTCTTCCATCTAAGGTTGATTCAAACATTTTTGTTAGTACATATGCTAGGAATTACAACATGTCACTCTGTTAAATTTTAATTCCTATATCACTGCCTTCTCTAATGTTATCAGTCAGGAAAAAAAGGTGTAAGTATGTGTGTGTACACATGTGTGCCTGAATGTGCATGCATGCATGTATGCATGTATGTGTGACTGTACATGCATGTGTATGAGAATCCTATGAATGTGTTTGTGAGTATGCACATGCAGATGTGTGTGTGTGTATGTGTGTGCATGTGTATTTATGAATGTGTCTGTGAGTATGCATGCACTTGTACATGTGTACTTATACATGTGCACATGTGTATACATATGTGTGTGTCTGTGTCTATAAACATGCAAGTGTGGAAGTTTCACTTAGATCATGCTCAGTAAATCAGAGCAAAGGTCAGGAGCATCAAAATAAGATGCTATGGTATGTGGGAGACAAAAATTGACACTTTTGCAGAATAGGCATCTTCGGTAAAGACGCCTTGTGAAAATGTAGACCTTGACAACTTATGCAAGTGAAAGTAACCTTCAATTAGCATTGCTGGACAAAACATTCTGTTTTGAAAAAGTATTCCTAATGGAAATTCGAAGTATGTTGGGATGGTCACATGTTTTTCACTCATATAATTTTACATAGATAACCCGTATTTACATTGCAAATAAAAATAAGGCAAAAACTATAAATAGGCATTTAAATACAAACAACTGAAAAGTGAAGTAATTGCTACAGCGTTGGTTGTTTTGAAGTAAAGTAGAGGGATCAGGTTTCTAAAACATTTGCTTTGATGAGAGATGTTAATGTTTCCAGTGGAAAGTTGTTTACGTTTTACTGCCCAACATCATGAGTGCTTTCTGTTGCAGGCATAATAGGACTGAGTGATTAAACAAAAGAAAAAAAATACCATGGATGGATGCATTTCTTTTTCTTTGCTTCTAAAAAGGTAACTGTGTACCTCTTGGGGTTTCTCCGTGTTCAATTGAAACTGATATCCACCCTCAAAATAATTTCCCATTGGACTCTTTATGACTTACTTGATTTCAGAATCCAACCTATTAAGTCAAGTCCTATTGTCCTAGAGGCCCCTGCCCCTAACAAGGTAGTACAGCAGTTTTTATTTAGGTGTTTCTCAAGTTGGTTGTTTGATGCAGAGTAGTATTTTGAGTCAATTAAAAAGTTCAAAGAGCTAAGGAATCTACAATACCCCAAACATTTCAGATTCAACCTTCAGAAAGTAATTTCCTTGCAGGGAAGTACTTGGAAAAATCCCCCATGTGCTACTGAATGTTTTTCTTTGGAACTCTGAAGGGCTTTTGTTCTAGGAAGCCAGTGGCTTGTTTGTCAGGTGAGTATTTCAGAGCTTCCACAGCCTTGCTGGGAGGCAGTTTATGAGCAGTATTTTTATGAGAGAAGTTAGGAGAAAGTCAGAGAGAGACTCTCTGAGAGAGCAGCAACAAAAATGCATAATGCTAGATGTGATCATACAATCCACTGGAAACAATTGGTTTTTCAGCTGTGAAGTGAGCAGATTTTGAGGAGGGATGATGACAGATGACCAGCTTCCCGATTTAAAATAAATAAATAAATAAATCTGACTGCCTAGTACTGGCAAAATAATTTTTTTTACATTTCAATTAATGCTGTTTTTAAAAGAAAAAACAGAATTTTAGTAACACACTCTCAGGATTGCAGAGATCTTTCTTTATCAGCTCACCCCGACAACTCTACCTACAACAGCAACCAGATTCACCACCCACTCTTTCTAGCTGTTTCTTTTACTTTGTGTTTGCTTGCCACCTTCTAAAAACCCCCAGTGATACAGAGTTCATTTGTTAGACTCAGTTTTTAATCTTCCACGTGTGGAAAGGTCACGGTTCACTGTCTCATGGGTTCGCTAATGTGAAGCACGTATTGGAGGGTGTCCGGCTCACAATGGATGCCCAGGTTAGTCTTGTTGAAATCAAAGCACATTGTTAACACTCATTAAGCCATTCCTGTGTGCCAGGCACAGCATATCTTCTCCAGTGTGTTAGGCATTTTCCTTTGTGTAAAGAAAAACCTGAGACAACCAAGATAGAAAGGGGAAACATTATATTTTGGCTCCTTGTTTCAGAGGTTTTATTTCATGTACTATGTCTTTGGAAAGGTGACAAGACAGCATATTGCCAGGGGAACATGAGGCAGAACAAAGTTTTTCTTCCTCTCGGGGCAGCCTACTTGATCCTCCCACTAAGCACCACCACTTGAAGGTCTCCCACCTCTCAGGGAGCCATTAGCTTGTTATCCAGCCTTCAACACGTGGACTTCAAGGAACAGTATGATTCAAACCACAGGAGCTAAGGCAATACTAATGACTTCCTTTAGTTCCATCTTCTCATTCAAACTTACAGATAACCTCATGAGGCTCAGGGAGGTTGGAGAAATATCCAATGACCATTAGGAGACAGAATCGAGAACTGAATAGAAGTATGCCCAACTTCAGAAAGTATTTCCTTGTATACTACTTAGTTTTTCCAAATGCTTGATCTTCCTTTTAAAAATTATAATACAATTACACCATTGCCTCCTTCCTTTTCCTCCCTCCAGACCTTCCCAGATAGCCACCTTGTGTTTTTTTTTTCAAGTTTATGGCCTTTTTTATTATTATAATTGAACTTCAAGGACTTCCAATTCATAAGGACTACCTTTCCAATGGTTGACAATTTTGTCGGCAGATTAATCAGCATTCTATGGAAACTGAATTATTCTTTGGCTTCTATTGGCTAGTTTTCTGAACATAGAACATTGACAATTCTGCTTAGTGAACATACTGCCACCACCATACAGCTCCAATAAGGACAAACCCAGAGTTAGTACTGTAGCCACTGTCCTTGTCCCATGGTAAATACCTGAGTCTCCTTGTGTGGCTCACCTCTTTCTCTGTTAGCCATTGTTAGGCTCAGAATGGAATTTCTTTTTGTAGTGTCATAATAATGCTGAAATGTATAGAAAGAAAGCCAGTGAACTTTGGGATCTAAAGAAAGCTTCTTATAACCATATCTACTCAGTTATAGAAAGGGTCATCCCTTAGGGCAAACAAAATTTGGAGGAAATAATTCTTAGTTCCAGTGTTTATTTCCTTATAGAATGTAATTGAGTCTTAATTCCATGAGTCTTCACATTGAATATATTAATTAATTATTAGTTTGCTCAATATCAAGGTCATTATTCAAGGAGTTAAGTATTCACAATGCCATTCAAAGGATTTAAGGAGGATTTTGAGTCATCTTTAGCATGGTCAGGTTTAGATGCTGATCTTGATTAGCTGAAATAACTTAGAGATTCTTTCATTTCTGTTGTCGGCTTTACCTCTCTTATTTTACATTCTAACTTAGTGCATAGTAATTGTGTGTGAGTGAGAGAGAAAGAGATGGGGGAGAGAGAGGGAGAGACTGGTTGGATGAAAAGAAATACTGACTATGTAATTGTAAAACAATTATATCTATGCAACTTGTATTATAGACTTTAGATGAGAATGCTTTAGTAATTTCAGAAGAAAATTCACACACATTTACGAGGATACCAGACATAGTGTAACTTAAAGGGGGGGGGGGGTTGTTGGCCGGTAGCAGTTTCCGTGCTTTGAGTTCCTAATAAAACAGACTTTAGAAGTATAGCAACTTACCTTTAAGTGCAAACAAAACAAAACCTAATTTAGTAGATAGTTCTCATCACAAGCTTCTGGGTTTGGCTAATCACAAACAACTCTGCTTCAGCCAGTCCCAGGTAGCCAACCGATTAGACTGTGCTCAAACAAGGCAAATGTTTGGCCATGCATATTCAAATAAAGTAAGCTACCTAGCTGTAACCATAACAATGAGATGATTCCTCTGTGTCACTTCTCTATCCCACCCATTAAAATCTGCCACTCATACTGCTGGTGGAACCTTCTGAACTGCTTCTGCTCCAGAGTGCTGCCAATCCATGCATTGCTCCTTGCTCATATGGACTCTGTCACATTTAATTTTCCTGAGACTTTTTCCATAACAAAAACTATTCTTCATGAAAGTATTTTTGGAGAGACCACAGCGTCATTAGGAATGACTAATAATTCCTTTCAAATGATCAGGGATTTAAAACATCCCTTAACATCATTGCTAGTGTCTAAGACAAAATTCTCTCCTGCATGAGAAAGATGCCTTGTATTTAAAATGAAGAAAGACAACAATGGGTAATTTATCTAAATTATTTTAGAATAAAACATCTGAATATGTTTTAGCAGACAGGGGATATTCATGTAGATCTTATTTTCTTAGTTTATAGTACTGACATTTTATCTTTCACTTCTGGATTTGTGTGTGTGTGTGTGTGTGTGTGTGTGTGTGTGTGTGTGTGTGTGATAACCTCTTAAATAACACTGAGCTAGCTGGAAATATTTTTTTTTTAATCTCATTATAATTGAAGAGGGCTGAGTTAAGGCTTCTCAGAAGAATGTTCAGTAGTAACGACAATGATAGTAGTGCAAATTTTGACACTACAGGCTGACAGTTAAGTGTAAATTGCAGAAGAATATGTATATTTGCATTGAATAGCAATACTAGGTATTTAAATATCTTTGAAAACCAATCATTTATGTTTTAAACTATACCAAAAATTCTTTCAAATACAATGTGAATAACGGAAAGCTATAAAAAACTAAATTTTATGAAAACTAGATTTTATGAAACAAAGTGTTGTTTCCTGAATATTCACAAAGGTTAAATATTCAGTTGCTTCATACTGTCCACTCCAGGAAATGCAATCATGTGTACATGTGTACATAGATGCATTAGCCATTCACAGACTCACACATATATTTGCCTGATGACTGCTGTTTGCTGTAGTTTACAAGGAATTGTGACTATTCATTAAATCCATAAATGTAGTTCAAAATAACATCACTCCCCATAATAAATGAGAGAACATATGATCTGCACTCTATATAACTCTTTCCCCTACCATCTGAAAAGTATCCATAAACTGCTGTTTAAGAATTTGCAGACAGCCTGACCTCTTTTCTTAGAAAGATTACAAGGTTTCTTTAAAGCTATGTGAAGATGTCCTGGCAGTCGCCGTGGTTTCCCGTACCCAATCTTATCCTTTGTCATTTGAGGATATGTCCTAGTTGACTCTTAAAAGGTTATAATCTGTTGCTAAAGGACATTCTGCTTTTTCATATACCACGCACACAGTCAAATATTTTTATGGATAATCTGGGAGGAACAGTACCACAGCATTCCTCCTAGTACATTGACAGTGATGAAGGAAATGAAATTTTATAGAATTGTGAAGCTGCATCCAGAGCTTTGAAGTCACATGACATCAAGATCCAGTCTTAATTCAAACTTACTTGAGGAGCAAAGTCTGAGGTTTTGTGTGGTCTGAAGTGATTTTCTAACAGATTCAAAGGAGAAATGTGTGAGATAATTTGATTTTGTTCCTGCCAGTATTCCTGTATTCTTATTCATTCTCTCTCTCTCTCTCTCTCTCTCTCTCTCTCTCTCTCTCTCCCTCTTTCTCTCTGTCTCTGTGTGTGTATAGGAAGGGGGCACAGAGAAAGAAAGATGGGTTAAGAGATGTGTATTTGAATGCAACTGTTAGTATACCAGAAAGATTGGTTTTCAAGACAAATGAAAAAAGTTGCCAGCATGTGAAATTTTGGAGTACCAAAAATTATTAGCAATCTATGAATTCAGTTAAGAAATACAAGTATCTCACCTTCTGAAATGTTTCTGATACTCAGACGATGTCATTTTATACTAAGTATCTACTGCGACATTCCCGTCCTATGCAATGGCAGCATATCCTCTTCTAATGTTCTAGACTTGAACTGTCTCATTTACTCACATACCCCATCCACACGGTCAATGTATAAATTTATTGATGTGGTTGTGCTATGAAAAGAGGCCATGAATTTGAATGAGAGCAGAGAGGGGTGTAGGACAGGATTAGAGGGAAAGCAGGGGAGGGAGAAATATTATAATTAAATTCCAATATCAAACATAAACAAGCAACCATGACAATAACAATAAAAATACCAAAGATTCTAATCTATTGAGTAACAGGTTTGTGGTCATGTAGGAGAAAATTAAGATATGTTTACTTGATGTCAATATTGTTCTGTCCTTTTTTTTCTTTTATTGGAAATAAATTTTCTTTTCATATAATGTATCATGATTATGGAATCTCAACCATCAACTACTCCCAATTCCTTCCCACCTCCCCTCCTATCCATATCTACCCCTTTCTGTCTCTCATTAGAAAACAATCAGGCTTTTAAGGGATAATAATAAAATAAAATAAAATATGATAAAATAAAACTAACACATTGGAATAGCACACACAAAAAACAAAAAAGAAAAAGACAAAAACAAATAGGAGAAAAAGAGCCTAAGAAAAGGTTCAAGAAACAGATATAGACACAGAGATCCACTTGTTTGCAAACTCAGGAACTCCATAAAAACACAAAACTGGAAGCCATAATATATACACAAAGTACTCATAGGGTAAAAAAATAAAGAAACATTAAAACAATAATATTAAAAAAAGACTCAATATAACATGAATCTTAAATGGTCTTATTAATAAAAACAAACCCAGTGCCAGTTATTGGGATGAATGCTGGAAGATCAGAGAAGCAGGACAAGCCACAGTTAACTTCATCTTGCCAATTCCTCAGCTGATCCTGTTTCCTCAGACTTGAAGCCTCTGAGTCCTCATCAAGAATGAATCTTAGCTGAACTGCTTCTTGAAAGCCTGAAAGCTTACCCAGCTAGTTCCTGGTTTTCACACCTGCCTTATATACCTTTCTGCTTCCTGCCATCACTTCCTAGAACTAAAGGCATGAGTCACCATGCCTGGCTGTTTTCAGTGTGGCTTTAAACTCACAGAGATCTGAATGGATCTCTGCCTCCCACGTGAGAAGATTAAAGGTGTGTGTGTCACCATTTTCTGGCCTCTATATCTAGTAGCTGTTCTGTTCTCTGACCCAAGTTACATTTATCTGGGTGCACAATATTTTGGGGAACACAATATCACCACAACTCAACATGTTATTATGAGATAAGGAATCTCCAAAGATGCCATCAAGTCTGGTTTTTTTTTTTTTTTTTTTTTTTTTTTTTTTTTTTGGCCATCTACATCTGGGCATCCAGCCTGACCTTAAGAGTAATTTATTTCTCCAGTGAGACAGACTCCCTCTGAGGAACTAAATTTTCATTTGCAAGTGGTTGTCAATTGGAGATAGTTTCTGGGTTAGAGACAGGGGCATGTGTCCACTTGTCCTTTCAGCTCTAGGACCCCACTTGGTGCAGGCCCTATGCATGCTGCCTCAGTCTCTGTCTGGGAGTTCATCTTATGTGTGTCAGTCCCATTCTGTTCAGAAGGCCTTGTATTCTTCATCTCCTCCACCCCTCTGACTCTTACGTTATTTCCATCTCCTCTTCCACAGGGTTTCCTGAGCCCTGAGTGGTGAGATTTGATGCAGACATCCCATTTATGACTGAGTGTTCAAAGGTTTCTCATTCTTTGCATATTGTTGTGCTGTGGGTCTCTATATTTGTTCCCATATTCTGTAGGAGGAAGCTTCTCTGATGATAACTGAGCAAGACACTGATCTATGAATATAGTGGAAGGTCATTGGGAGTCATTTCTCTGCTATGTTCCTTTAGTAGAACAGTATTATTTGGTTTTACTATAGATCCCTGGGCTATCTAGTCACAGGTGATGTTAGGATTCCTTGACAGGAATTTATTGTCTTTAGAGACTCAAAGAGTTTGTGGGGGTGGCTTTATGTAAGATGACGCTAACTTTTTTCAAAACACTGTAACTAATGAAAAACTGTTTTTCAGGGGTTTGAGTGGAGGCTGAGAACTAGTTCTGAGGAAAAATGTGTGCCCCATAATGTTGCTGTTGTTGTTTATTGACTTATGATTTACTAAGAATGATTTTACTTTATAACAATGCTTTGGGAGCTCTTGGGTTACTGCTAGATCTACCTAGTGATCACAGCTCAGACTGGAAGTTTGTGCATATATAATTCTTTGCTGTTTCACTTCTCAATGCTTATTAATATAGATACTTCAACACAAAATAGCTAGAAAAATGCTGGCTCGGTTGTGAATGTTATTAACAATTGGAAAGCTGGGAAAGGTCAAAAGAGTTGGATATTTTGGAATATAAATCATTGCTAGAAAATGTATTTCTGGAGGTCATCAAATTGGAGACACTGAAAAAACTAGGATTGAATCGGAGGGTCTCATTAGACAGGGTCACAAGGAGGACAAGATATGCAGAGTATGAGATAAATGCCAGAGTAGTTTCAAAAATTCTTGTGTCATTCTATTTTACCACACTAATATACATGTGCACGCACCCACACATACAAACACACACACATGAACACACACACATACACACACTCATATATGTAATACACACACACAGATATATATATATATATATATATATATATATATATATACTGTATTCTATAATACAGTGTTATAATGCATTTTCTATGGTGTCATTATCCAAAGACACCTGTCTCAGAAATATGAAGTGCTTATTAAAAACAGGCTGCATGTCATCTCTAACCACTGGAAGTTGATATTGGAAATCTGCTTTTATCAGACTTCTGATGCCCTTCTGTGGATGAGCTGTGTTTAGAAGCCAGTGCTTTCTGTTGAGATGAATTTATAAAGTATAGTAGAAACTTATTGTGTCTTGAATCAAAGTGCAGCTGATCCTTCAGAGTCATGGTTCAGTCACTTCTTCAGTAGGTCCTGGAGAAATGGCTCTAGACTTCCTCTCTCACAGGGACAACTAACCCCAAAAAGGAACCTCATGATAGTATGTATTTCATTTCTCAGAATGCTCCTTAGCCCTATCTTCTCACAGGGAATGCTGCTACAGATACAGCTTAGCCTGCTCCATACAATAACAGCCAAGGTTATATAGAGACAAAGGATCTAAGAAAATAAATTTTCATGACTGGTTCTCAAGTAGTCCTTTCAGAAGACAAACACGATGCACCTCAGTAAAGAATATGTCACTGAGATTAATGGTTCTTGCATCCAATATCTCAGAGGTACACTGTGGACTAAAAAGAAATGCAGCATTTGATTCTGTATCAGTAGACCAGACATTGATAACAGGACATCTTCATTGAAGTAATGGCACATTTAATTAATGCATACCTGTGATTCAGCCTCAAATTGTCTGTAGAAAATACATAGCTTTCTCTGGGATAAGGGCTGGTTTTGAGGGCAATGCAACTGCATGCTGATGAATTAAAAATCAGGAGCAAAGAAATTCCATCAGAAATCCTACCAGTGTGTTGTTGACCATGTGTGTTGTGGACTGGGGATGAGAATGTAGACTGGGGGCAGAACTTTCAGAGCAATGTCTGTGGAGAGAATGAACGTTGGGGAAAATGATCTTAATTTATAAGGTATATTTCTTCCAAATGTTCTCTAGAACTTGAATCTCTGTTTTGGAAAAACATTTATACTTGAGAATCCATTGCTGTTAATCTGGCTATGGTTTGACTTCATTATTATTATTCTGTATGGTCTATAGCTATTCCACTAGTTGCTGATTCTACTCTTGGCTACAATTCGCATGGGGTCTGCTTTTAAATATGTCAATCTGAGGTAGGGTACTTGCCAGATATTTAAGAATGGTGAACAAAGTAATTTACATTAGATTATTACTATTGCAATCTAGGACATGGAAAGTCAGTGGAATAAAAAGGACTATAAGGAGTGCCAAACTTAAATGAGAGGATTTTCAGACAAGAGAAGTGGCATATAATAAAACATTATTATATAGATATAATGTCTATAAGGCAGTCAACACAAGATGCAGTATCAATGAGATTCATTGTATTTAGAAAATCAGCTCTATTTCTTCCTTCTTTCCTTTCTTCGTGTCAAAGATATCCTGTATAGGACTCTGCTATGTAATTTAGGTGACAACAAACACTATTCCAGGAATTGGGGGAACTAATGTTACCTGGAAAAAATATATCTATATGGCTGTAGTGTCATAATTCAATCCCTTCACTTTTGGGTTGATCTATTCTTGACTAGAGGAAGATTTGAATCATTCTGTTTCAAGAAAGTAAACAAGAACTTGCTGAGTTCTTGCAAATCTGGAGGTACAGACATGCTTCTGGGAAGTGTCCACTCCTGGGCAGCTGTAAACCTGACAATAAATGTCACTCATGTGGCTTTTGGAGATGCATCTTTTGGAAATGATTCAATGGATACAAGCATTTTTATACCATAGCCATAGAAAATATATCATCTTTCTGAAATTGCTAGGTAACAGATGTCAGTATGGCATAGCTTTAGGTTTTGGGGGAGTGTGAACTAGTATCCCCACTAACTCCCTTTGCCTATATTCTTGGAAAGATACAGAAGTCAGCCTCTTTCACAGGATAGAGGGACCAAAGATAATCTGGCTATTTAAGGCTGGATTTTGGCTCTGACAAGTACTTTGTGAGTCAAATAGACAGGCATGTCGAATTCAGAATTGCTATCTCTAAAATGAGAAGAAAACTATTCTGATACATAGAGTTCTATTATGCTATTATAGGTGTGATCATTTAGACAGATAGACTTAAGATAGAGCACAGTATATTATAAAATTGATCTGCAATATATTACTTGATATAAGTATTAAAAGTCACTTTTATTAAATCGTGTGCCCTGAGGCCTGAGTGTTTGGTGAGAGTTTTTACTATGCCACAATAATAAAACATTGGCTATTAATCACCATTGCTTGAAAAGAGCCTATCTGTTAATCTATTGCCAGTATATTTTATTAAAATGCTTATAATTGAAATAAAATTATAACACTTTCCCCTTTCCCTTTCCTCCCTCCACCCATTCCCTCTAACATTCCTCAAATCCCTCCCATGTCTTATCACTTAAGTTGATAGCCTTTTGTCTCTGATTATTATTGTTAAGTGTGTGTGTGTGTGTGTGTGTGTGTGTGTGTGTGTGTGTGTGAGAGAGAGAGAGAGAGAGAGAGAGAGAGAGAGAGAGAGAGAGAGAGGGGGGGGAGGACAGAGACACAGAGACAGAGATTGAACAACATTCTGAGTCTATTTTTCTTGTTTGTGTGTATGGTTTCAAGGCAGACTATTCTGCATTGGGCATCCAATAAAAGGGTATAAAGGGCAAAAAGTTTTTGTGCATACTGATAAGCACTGGAGAAACCAGGAAAGTTAAACACAAAGGCATTCTTCAGAGGAAGGAGATGTTTAACCTGTCTTAATCCCTGAATGCTATGTATGGATATAGTTCACAACCCAGAGATCTTTTGCAGTCTGGTAAGCAAGGCTCCACCCGTATCTCCTAGAATATTATGTTTGTTTGTCCCCACTCCCAAAACCTTGATAACTTGTAAGCCATAAAACCCATCCTTTTGAGTGATGTAACCTGCGCTTTACAACAGCCTAAGTGATATCTGTGTTGTAGCAGGAATCTTAACAGGTCCTATTAACAAAAACAAACCCAGAGCCAAGTATTGGGGTGAATGCTGGAAGATCAGAGAGACAGAACAGGCCACAGCTTCCTCACCTTGCCAATTCCCCAGCTGATCCTGTTTCTTCAGACTGGAATCTTCTGTGTCCTCATCCAAATGAATCTCAGCTGAACTGCTTCTTGAAAGCCATAATGCTTAACCAGCCAAATGCTTCTAGTTTCTGGTCTCCATGCCTTATATATCTTTTTGCTTTCTGCCATCACTCCCTGGGATTAAGGGCTCACTTTCTGGGATTAAAGTCACCATGCCTGGCTGTTTCCAATGTGGCCTTGAACATACAGAGATCAAAAGAGATTTCTGCCTCTGGAATGCTAGGATTAAAGGTGTGTGTGCCACCATTTTCTGACCTCTGTATCTAGTGGCTGTTCTGTTCTCTGACCCCAGATAAGTTTATTAGGGTGCACAATATTTTGGGGAACACAATACCACCACACTGTGTTGTCTTAAGGCCTTCCCAAACCTGACACCCACAGGCATCATGCTTACCTCTATCATTCTCCCTCATGGAGCAGAAGATACTGGCAGCTACTGGTAATTTTAGCTTCCATCTATAGTTTTACCATGATAATTAAACTGCTTCATTTGTGACATTTTAGACTTGTGATGGGAAGTAGAAGTTGCCCCTGTGTTACAAAATGACTGGCATGTGGCTATACGTTAGAATATTTTTGCCTTGATAGCAAGAAAGCAACACTGGCTTACTGTGCTGATACTATTTTTCTGGAATAAGTGAATTCCAAAGTTGATAGAGAAAACCCTTTAGGAAATGAATCTTAGATATCTTAAATGGAGAGCGTGCTTTTTTCACTGTACATTTATTTTCCTTCAGCACAATTTTAGAAAGTGTTCTTCCTTTGCATTTTGTATTAAATGTGTAGTCAAAGCACCTTTTTGATGCTTTAAGAAACTGTATTCTCCTTTCCTGGCCATGAGTTTCTTTTCCTGGCTGTCTCTAATAAGCAACTCAAGCAATTTCATTTTGGCTAATGGCTTCTCACGTGAGTGATGACAGCATCTCCTCTGTTTGGGGACCAGAATGTCAAGCCTTGACTGGAAATCATGGGCTGTCCACTGTCATTCCCAATATGAAATGGAAAGTTTACTCTCAAAAAATACACATGGTGAAAGAAAACATTCTTTTATTTTAACATGGGAATAAGTCATAAAAGGAATATATTCCTACAAGTGGGAAGTCTACTCAGCAAAAAATAAATATGTGGATTTGCATATGAAACTAGTACATGTTGTTAGAGGAAAGTGTGCTGACAAAAGCTGAGTTGATTGCCTTGTTGGAAAATGCTACCTTAGTTCCATTATTGCAGCTTGAGTCATTTCTGCAAGAAGCAACAAATGCTCTTTGACTTGTATTTCTTGCGATCAAGCTGAGAACTGTTAGAAAGACTAAGATGTATATTTGTCTTGAATTCGTGGGAACTTGTCTAGTACAACTGATGCTGGCAGTAGGAAGCTATCCTTGAAAGAGACTATATTCAGAGGGTTAGATTGGGATAAAGGGACTGTAATCTGGTACTTAGGAGAAAACGGAACTTTTGTTCCATGTGCCTCAACTTGAGTCTGAAACACCTGATTTTCTTTCTAACATATCAGTATGATAAAATGTCAAAGACTGCCCACAGACACAGGGTTAGAACATATTGGGTGAGTAATTAGCCCACTGTGAGGTGGGGCTTTCAGCTAGGAAATTCACAATCTAGTAAATAACATCTTTCTGTGGTTGTTTGGATAGGAATGACCCCTTGATACCTCCTCACCCATAGCCTCATATATTTGAATGACTGGTCATTAAAGAGTGGCACTACTTGACAGGAATTAGGAGGTGTGTCTTATTGGAGGAAATGGAGTGTCTTTTGGGGTTTCAAATGCTCAGGCCAGGTCCAGTGTCTTTTTCTCTCTTCCTGCTGCCTGCTGATCCAGATATAGAACTCTCAGCTACTTCTCCAGCACCATGCTTGCCTGCACTACCTTGCTTCAAACCATGACTAAAATGAACTAAACCTCTGAACCTGTAAGCCAGACCCAATTAAATGTTTTCCCTTATAAGAGTTTTCATGGTCATGGTATCTCTTCACAATAATAGAACAGTGACTAAGATACTGTCCATGCATTTTACTGCACAGTTCTTGAAGTGAGCTTTAAGCCTGGCAGGAAGAGATCACTGAGATAAAAAATAATAGGTGTAAGGAACATTATTTTGTGGAGAAGGGTTTGAATTAAACACTTGGACATTAAGGAAAATCAGTCAATGAATGTGAATGTCATGTTAAAGCTATTTGTTATTTTATAGATACTTAAGTGGAAGGAAATCAGACAGTATGAAGAGATATAAAACAGTATGTGAATGCTTCATAAACTGTTCTGATCCTTAGGAGTAATACTTTCATATTCTTCTTCTTATCTAATAAAAGCATAAAAATAGTTGCTAAATCTGCTGCTTAAGGCAGAGGCATTGAAGCATTGTGCATAAAGGTTAAAAAAAAATAACAATGAGAAGAAAAATCAGAAAACTATGCTGATATAACTAAGAGGAGCAGGCTGTGGGGAGAAAGGTCCTGATTGCTGCTGTTCACATCAATGGATCAGGGAATAAAAACTGATGTTCAGACTAAGATGTAGAGGAAAAATCTGTTAAATGCCGTCATGGTTGTCAAAACCCCAAACTGCTAAATAAAAGTGCTTGCAGACAGCTAAAGGAAAGTTTACAGTGTAGAAGGCATGGAGACAAGGAAGATGAAGCCTGCAACAGGGAGTTAGTTTCAATTCAATTCCAACAATCCAAGATGAAAACAAATAGTTGCTGGCCTATCCAGATAGCAGACTTGATTCAAGGCTTGATTATCTAATGGAGAAGTCTTGGAAGTAAAATTTTAGTGAAGTGTTTTTACTGGAAGAATAGCTAAAAATATTGCAATGCCCATTCATACAAATGATCATAGAGACCCAAGAATTTAAAAATATGAAATAGAAAATAACCAAACTTTGAACTCATTCCAAAAACATTAAAGAGTGGTGTGTGTGTGTTTGTGTGTGTGTGTGTGTGTGTGTGTGTGTGTGTGTACGTGTGTGTGTGTGTTGATCAGTAGTCAAAGAGCTCCATAACAATGGAGAGTGGTGACAAGTTCCAAGTTGGCCTCATAATGCTAAGTCATAACTGGGTGCTAAAGAAAATGTAGGTATTTTCCTCTCATGCCTATGATGGAAGACAGTCATGGATGTCATAGAGACACAAAGTAGGAGTTATAGTTCATAGGGTTTCTTCAAATTCTAGTTTGGGAGTAGTAATTAGAACAAGATTTAGAAATGGGTCCAGAGACATCACTGGGGAATAGGGCTAAATCTGGCCATGAAAGGGAACACAGGACAAAAGCAGTATGTGCAATGGTCCCTGGATTAGATGAAGTTGCACTTCAAAATTCCACATAGAGACCTGGAACTATGCCTAGTATGAGGCTCTGAAAGTAGCATGCCTCTTTATATACTGCTACCCTGTGTACTAATTCAGTAAGAGATTTGGCAAAGACTCAGAAGGAAATGGAGCAAGAATATATGCTGTAATGAAAGGTAAGTGTGGTTTTACCATGTATGTGTCTGAGCTTACTAGAAACCAAACTCAGTTCTTCTGCTACAGAAACTGGCACTACAAACCATGTCACTAGTTCTCATATTTAATATTAGTGATAAACTAGTGTGTTCCATCTTTTCTGCATTGAAATCCCATTCTCATGACCCCTTATTGCTGTGGATATCGCTCTGTGTAAATAAAGTTCTGATTGGCCAGTGGCCAGGCAGGAAATATAGGCGGGTCAAAAGAGTAGAGAATTCTGGGAAGTTGAAGACTGGAGAGAGACACCGCCAGCCGCCGCCATGAGAAGCAACATGTAAAGACACTGGTAAGCCACAAGCCATGTGGCAGTATAGACTAACAGAAATGGGTTAATTTAAGATAGAAGAAGCAGATAACAAGAAGCCTGCCACGGCCATACAGTTTGTAAGCAATATAAGTTTCTGTGTGCTTTCTTGGTTGAGTCTGAGTGACTGTGGGACTGGTGGGTAAGAGAGATTTGTCCTGACTAGGCCAGGCAGGAAAACTCTAACTACACCTTATCAATTCCCTGACCTCTATGTGTATTCCAAAAAACACACATAATTGAAGATTCAAATCTAATATCTATGGATGAGAGAAAACATGTGATATTTGTCCTTCAGCATCTGGGTTACCTTACTCAAAATGATTGTTTCCAGCTCTAAACATTTACATGTGAATTTCATTTTTTTAGTAACTTAGTAATAGTCTACTGTGTAAATATATCATATTTTTAATGTCCATTCATCAGTTGATGGACATCTAAGCTATTTTTATTTCAAGTATAATGTGAGTAGAGCAGCAGTGAATGTCTGTGAGCAGGTATTCTCAGAATAGGATATGGAGCCCATTGGGAATCTGCCCCACTGCTTTTCACAGTGGCTGTACTACTTTACATTCCTACTATCAGTGAAGAAAGGTTACCCTTCCTGCACATCTACACCAAAAAGGGAAAACAGAATACGAATAAATGAACTAGGGTGGTAGAACAGAGGGTAGAGTAGAGGACAGAGGATTTGGAGTAAAAAATAGGACTTTTGGAAAATACATGTAGAAATCTGCTAATGTAGAAACTTCCTAAAATATACACACATATAAAAACATTTATCTAGTAGACACTAGACGCTAACTAGTAAAAAGTCCAGTGCCAGAAATGAATTGTTTCTTTTGGAATCTTTGGCCTGTGAGGTCCTATAAACCCCTAAACAGTATAAGATATTGCCATGCTATGCAAGCTCTTAGGGGAGAAAATTAATCGTCAATCATACCCAGCTATGAACCCTGTGAGATTCAACAATGGAAGAGCCTGGCTAGACACCCATTAATGCAATAGTGGCACCAACTTCATGTGAATCACCAGCCATTTTATGATTGAATTAAAGTCCTAATCTATGAGATGAAACAAATGCATAGCACCATTATCAGGCTAAGAACCTATAGCTAGACAAGTCAGAGGCCTGAGCCGAAGAGTGAAGAGATGGTTCAGCCATTAAAGACTAGACTCAGGATGAAAAACACAAGTCATAGGCCATAGGAGAAACCTACTAATACTTTGTTAAATGGACATAGTATTAACCTAGCTCTTAATGAATTATTATTAAGTCCATAGAGCAATGCATCTCCCAACCCTTATTAGAAAAGCTTCTCTTTACAGTACATGGTGATTAACACAGATACTCACAACTGGACAAGGTGCAGAGAATAAGAGTCTGTGGGATGCTCAGCCCTAAATGGAACATATACACTTTATTTCCACCTTGTAAAGTGCAGGAATCTCTGGGGAAGATAAGGTAGAGCTAGAGGAGGTGGATAACTACATTGTCTTCTGAACATGCCAGGACATCTGACCATATGAATTCACAACACTTGGAACAGCATGCATAAAACCTATGCAAACTCAAGTCGGACCAAATCCCAGGGAGTGGGGTATACAATACCATCCCTAACAGATGATGGTATTGGCAAGTGTTGGCTGTGGGACAGAGAAAGATAGTTTTCTCTAAGAGTGTAGCTGTGGTAATTTGAGTATTCTTGAGTGAAAAATCACACATCCAGGAATATATGGTAAACAAAAATTGGTCATGAAGTATTTTAAAAAAGGCGGGGAGGCCGGGCTGTGGTGGCGCACGCATATAATCCCAGCACTCGGGAGGCAGAGCCAGGCAGATCTCTGTGAGTTTGAGGCCAGCCTGGACTACCAAGTGAGTTCCAAGAAAGGTGCAAACCTACACAGAGAAACCCTGTCTTGAAAAATCAAAAAAAAAGGGGGGGTGGGGGGTGGGGACATAAAGTTGAGTGGGTATGGGAGGAAGGTGGATCTGAAAAGAGTTTGGGGAGAGGGTAAGTAGGACAAAAAAAAGTTTAAAAAATTAATCTAGTTATTCCTTAAAATATTTTTGATTTAGTAATTTATTATTAATCATTTAGTTATTGTTAACTATAAAATTCATAATACCTTTAAACAGCAGAGATATTGGAACAGAAGGAAAAATACATTCAGGACAGGTAGACAAACATGTATTAATAGGTGCTCTTAATCAACTTTTCTTCAAACTTCTATAGATTAACAAATAAAAAATTACTTAAGAGAGTTTCATTGAGTTGGCTACATTTTCTTTCCCCAATGGGATTCTAATCTTTCCAGGTTTGAAGTTTATTGCTTCAGCCCCATTTGATTTATAAAAGCAAGAAGAAAAATCTTAACAGTATTTTTTATAACTGGGGAAACATATTTATTCCATTTTCACATAACTCACAAATAGCTAGACAGATTTTGCTTTAAGCCTTCAGAAGAAATTCCATTTTAGACTAGACACTAATGTGGAAAACTTGAGGCCAATGACTTAACTTTTTAAAGTCTTATATCTAAGAGGGGAAAAAAAAGAAGAGGAGAAAGGAGGTAGTGAGCAGGAGAAAGAAGAGGAGAAAAACGGAGTTGAGAGGAGAGAGAAGAAAGCAGAGGTTAGAGGCAGATAGAAAGAAGTAAAGCCATTTATGAACAAATTGGCATATTTTTCAGAATCATTACAAACACACACAGACACACAGACACACAGACAGACACACACACACAAACACACACACACACAGACACACACACACAGACACAGACACACACACCACTTTTCACATTTTACTTTCTACTTGCATACTGGAAGTTAATGTGCAAAATGCATGTTTCAATTTTAGTTGAATTGTTGCTGTGTCCAGAAAAGCATGTGGGTTAATATTTCGTCTGAATTGTACTATTAAAACCAATCTCTCTGTGATAACGTGAGGAAAGCAGAACTGAAGCACAAGTATGTATTAGTTCAACACTCCTCCACTTAGGAAATGTGGGAGCAAAGCAGAAGGTAAAGATCTGAGTTACCAGACACCCCTTCCCTGCAGGAGAACTCCCATGGACTTCAAAGGCTTTCCTCCACAAAACCCAGACTTGAGATACAGAGGAAGGAATGAAAACCTGCCAGCAATTGCCAGTTGCAGGGTTGCAGCCAACTTTTACAAACTTGGAGGTTGTCCTTTCTGATTTTTATCAGAGAAAACTGTCTGGAATGACTGGAGTCACTTCTGAAGTTCTCATTTCTTTAGGACGGACTCGCGTAAGCTGGAAAATTTTTGGTTTTCATTAAAGGTGTCCCAATTATAATACCTAAAGTGCTAACACCAATAATTTCTTCAGGGGCAAGTAAAAGTTCCCTTTTTATTTCTACATATTTATGAGAATTGTAGTATTTGAAGTATGGGCAGACTGCCAAATAAAGTAGGGAGCTGAAGTATCAGCAAGTGCTCTCCAGTGTGATTTTGCAGTTTTCAGTCTTGTCTGTCTTCTGCTTTTCCCAACGCTAGTCTGCTTTTCATGGGTGAAACGGGGTCATCTCCCTACTTCTTCCCAACTGCTTCTTTTGATTTGTTATTTATTTGATCAAATTATGGAAAGAAAGGGGAAATAATCCTTAAGAAACAAAGGATATTTCACTAGAAAGTGCCAGCCAAGAACTACAGGTTGATCAGGTCAGTGTACTTTTTTGTTCTTTGGGATATATAAATGCATATAAAAGTACATTGCAAATACAAGACAAATTCAAACAATTCCCTGTAGACAGCCATGGTGAAAGCCACCATTTTGCATCATTATCTGGTCACTTACCATTAAGTTTGCTAATGAAACTTGCTGAAGCAAATTTTTGGTTTTCAGAGGATTCTGGCAGCAGAGCAGCCAAGCGTAATGGTGTCCCATGTTTTCTATGGGGGAAGCATGTGTGCCCTAGCAGGCATAAGTGTTTTTGTATACCATCTAGAATAATTTAACTTTATGCTGGTGCAGAAAATCCTCATCTCATGTGTACCTTAATCTGAAACACAGCATCAGGAAAGCCATCAAGTAGATGTGAGAAGATGTGTCCCTTTATTTTTAAAATGGAAAGGCAGTAAGCTCTTCATCTACAAAGCCCGCACGTTTCAGTAAAAGCAATCTACTTCATTTTTAGGCTTTCTCTTTATACTTGTGTTCATTTCTTACACACATGGCTTTGGGAGACCCCTTCTGTTAAAGTCTGACAGGTTCAGTAGGTGCTCTGCCACATGGATGTCAAGCTGTACACATCCATCTATCAAAACTTCCAAGGTAAATGAATCATCTGGAGCATCCAGAGCTCAGCTGGCTACTAATGAGTTATCATGACTCAAACTACACAAGAACTGAGTCTATCAATTTGGAGCCTTAATACTGTGTTTCTGTCTTCATGGTTTTCTGAGGCTCAGCAGCCTTTTGCAAAAGAAAACACACAATTTATTAGCTAATTATCCAATTATGTAACTAGGAATGGTGAAATTTTTCTAGTGTGTCACCTTTGTATCAACAAAAAAAAATTTATTAGAAAAGGTTGTGCATGGTCCCTACTTGAAATATAATACAAATTAAATTTAAAATAAGTATGAAAGATGTTAATATTATATGCCATACACAGAATAATACAGTACATGAAATACAAAATAATATTTTATATTGAGTTTATCATTATATTCTATTTGTATATAGGGGTTATGTATATAATTGTTGTAGTATTATTTGTAAATATCTCCTCTCTCTCTTTCTCTTTAGAAAACACACAGACAAATGGAAAAAAAAACAAACAGCAGGATTTTTAAAAAGAAACAAAGAAAAAGCACAAGATGTGCACACACACACACACACACACACACACAAATACACACACACACACACACACACACACACACACACACACATACATCATATACAAAACCCACACAAACACAAAATTGGAAACCATAATATACAAGCAAAAACCAGCAAGGTAAATAATGCTTTAACAAAGCATTTGAGACAAAACAAACAAAACAAAACTTCCCAAATACCATTCAGTTATTTTGGTGTGGGCCTTCTACTACTGGGCATGGGGCCTGCCCTTTAGTGTAGTTTAGATAGCCAATGAGACTTCACTGAAGGAAACTATTTTTTCCTTCCCATGCAGTGGAACATTAAAGACAGCTTTTTGGTTAAGGATGGGAGACAATAGTTGCTTCTATCTCACACTGTTAGTAGCACCCCATAGGGACTGAACTTGTGCAGGTGCCACACGTGCTGGCACAGTCTCTGGGTTTTTACATGTCTGTCATTTCTGTTGTGTCTAGAGGACACAGCTGTCTTGTTGCCATCCATCCCCTCTAGCTCTTATAATTTTTCCATCTCCTCTTCCCCACAGGTTCCTTCAGTCCTAAGGTCAGGAATTTGATGAAGACATCCCATTTAGGACTGAGTGTTCCAAGTTCTCTCACTCTTGGCACATTGTCCAGTTGTGGGCTTCTCTATCAGTGTCCACCTTCTGTAGGAGAAAGCTACTCTGATGATACTTGAGCAAGACATTGAACTATGGGTATAGCAGAATGATGTTAGGAGTAATTTTATTGCTATGTTCCAAAAGTAGTAAAAAAAGTATTTGCTTTTCACAAAGGTCTGTGGTATATCTACAAAAAAAATAGTTCTTTTGATGTGAAAATAAGTTTGACTGTTTCATATATAATTAAACGTGTTAAAATACACATGCATACTTGTGATTTATGAGTAGATTTTGGTCAATCTGATTAGACTGACCATGGGAGGAATTTTATAGGGAAGGAAATGGTTGTTTATGTAGAAGAATTACAAAAATGAAAGGAATGAGGGGTAAGGGAGAAGACAGTGAAGGTAATTCTACAATTTGGCTGACCTAATGTTGCCACTGTTCACTGTTCTTTGTCTGCTGTCATCCTAAACAACCATTAGCTTACAATGAAGTTACTGTGAATGGAAATTCCCCGCAGTATATTCTTCGTTGTCATTTCATCATCACCCATGCAACCTGCATTTTGCTCATGTGCAGAGAGGAGAGAAACTTACCAAGGAGTCCAAAGTTGCACACAATCTCCTCCTTTTCCAGCCTTCTCTAAGAATTCTTTGTTTTGCTGCACAACTGTTAACATAATTATTTTTAGAAGACGCACCATTTTAATGTGATATCATAAAGAAATACCTTCAAATAACAGATGATGAAAGAGATAATGGACTGTTGTGAGGAATAAAATACACAAGGCTGGCTAGTTCAACATAGTTCAAAATATGTTCTAGAGAAAAACATTATGGATTTTTATTTCTTATTTATGAAAAAAAATTTTCTGAAAGCAATTCAAAAGCAAAGAACTTTGAGGTGTGAGGTCACAATACCTTGACTGGAGGTAAGAAGTCTGACTGAAGACAAGATTTCTGAAAAGACAAACTCATATCCCACTTCAGAAAAGATGTTTTATATACAGCTACTTTTATATGCATGCTGAGGAACCTTTGGGATCTTATTATACTGATCTAAGTATTGTCGGAGAAGTTAGCCATGACATCATCCAGAGTCTAGTGGCAGTTAGGAGATTTGGTATGTGTGTGTAATGATTTACCACATATGCATGGAATTAAATGTCCCAGCTGTCTCTGATGTTCCATGTAAGATGTGTTCTTTGGATTAGTACGTGATTGTAACAAATGGCTGAGTTAAGAGATTTTTCAGAACATCTAAAAACAACCTTAATGACTTCTAGTAGATGAAAAGAAAATATATCCTTATGAAGTCATTGATAAATATGTAAACAAGCACCAGACTAAGCATCAGCAAAACTAGATTTACTTCTGAATGACATTTATAATTTTCTCCCCTTCTGGGAGCCTAAGATGTCTCATTTTAAAAATGAAATAAGAGAAGTCTTATGTTGTGGAATAGAATATTTGTTTAACTATGTAAAGATGTACTGCATTTGTTTATGCTGTATTTGTTTAACTATGTAAAGATGTGTGGCTGGTTCACCTTGACTGCCTAAGGCACCTAATTAGTCTAATAAATATCTGAATAGCCAGTAACTAGGCAGAAGAGGGTTAGGCAGGGCTGGCAGGTGGAGAAAAAGGGGGAGCCAGCCAGTGAGCCAGAAGCCAGACAGACAGACACAGAGGAAACAGGTAAGCAGTGTGAGCAGTATGTAGATGAGGTAAATGAGCCTTGGGGTGGAACATAGATTCATTGAAATGGATTATTTTAAGTTAAAAAGAGCTAGCTAGAAACAAGCCTAAGCTAAGGACGAGCATTAATAATTAATAAGTCTCCATGTCATTATTTGGGAACTGGTTGGTAGCCCAAAGAAATGCCAACTATAATCTTGTTAAAGTGAGAGATGTTTTAAAAATTAAAAATATATAAAATAAAACAATTAGAGAGTTCAAAATTTTTTATGTGGATAAAATGGGTGTTCATTATAGATACTAAAGAAGTAAAGTTAAGAAAATGCTAAAACCCAAAGTCAGGCAAAGTTAAATAATAATATTACTATTCTACTGATAAAATTAAATATGCAGAAAGCATTTTGAGAATGAAATTATTCTTACAAGTTGAATCAAACTGCACAAGACAAGGCTGGCTAGTTCAACATAGTTCAAGCTAATCCAGAGCAGTGATTTCACAATTTTATTTTATTCCTTTTTTCTTTTTCTCTTCTTTTCCTTTTATTGAAAATAGATTTCCCTCCTCACATAATATATCTGTCTGCAGTTTCCTATCCCACTACTGTCCTATTCCTTCCCACCTGCCTCCCAAAGAGATCAATCCCTTGTCTCTCATTACAAAATGAACAGACTTCTAAGGGATAATAGTGAAATATAATGAAATAACATGTAAGATCAAAGAAACCTAACACATGAGAATATGACAAAAGAAACAAGTAGAATGAAAAGAACCCAAGAAAAGACAGAATAAACAGATATAGATACAGAGACTCACTTATTCCCATACTCAGGAATCCCTTAAAAACACTAAATTGGAACCCATAATATGTACACAAAGGATCTGTCTGATAAAGAGAGAGAATATATACATATACATGTTCTCTCTATATACATATATATAATTTTAAATTATCACATATGTGTTATAAATTATATATGTGTGATATATTATGTATACACATATTGTGTGTATATATGTCACATGTTGGGGTATATATAGGCCACATATTGTATGTATCACTTATATATGATAATTTTAATGTATCTGATATATCACATATATATGACTTATATCACAAATATTATTTTTTTTTAAAAAGGAAAGATTCTGACACAATATTGTGAGACTAGGAACTTCTAAAGATGTCATTGAGTTCATACTCTGTTGGTCATCTACAGCTGGGTCATGCAGCCTACCCTTAAGAAAAGTTTTTTTCCCCAGAGATAATCCCTTGAAAAAAACTAAAAATTTATTTGCACGTGGTTATCAGTAGGAGATAGCTTTTGGATTAGGGATAAGGACATTTCTCTACTTATTCTTTCATCTTTAGGGCCCCATCTGGTACAGACACTGTGCATGCTGCCTCAGTATCTGTGAGTTCATTGTACTGACCCTGTTGATTTAGGGGCCCTTGTTTTCTTGGTGTCCTCCATCCCCTCTGGCTCTTACAATATTTCTGTCACATCTTCCTCAGGGTTTCCTGAGCCCTGAGGTGAGGAATTTGAGAGAGACATTCTGTTTAGGGCTGAGTGTTCTGAGTTCTCACTCTCTGCATCATGTCTGACTGTGGGTCTCTATTCCATTTGCTAATGGTGGAAGATTTCCTGATGATAGCTGAGCAAAGCACTGATCTTTGAGTATAGCAGAATTTCATTAGGAGTCATTTAATTATTACTACTTTTGTTTGGTTTTTGAACAATAGTATTTGGTTTTACCCTAGATCACTGCAGTATCTTGTCTCAGGTTCTTAGTTACCCAAGCAGCATTTGCTATGATTTCAATCTTATGTGGAGGGCCTTAAGTCAAATCAGATATTGGATGGTTACTCCCACAAGCTTTGTGCCACAATTGCACTAGCATATCTTGCTGGCAGAGTGAGGTCAAAGAGTTGGTAGATCAGTTGATCTTTCTACTTCTTTTTGCAGAATACCTTAATGTACTTCAGAGACTATCATGTAAGGGTGAAGGATCTTTGTAGGCACCAGCTCAACTTTTCCATGTTCAATGAGTTGTGTAGGTATTGTCTGCAGCAATGGGGCATTGCCTTGTAGATAGAAACCTATAGCTTTGGTAAAAGCCTGGATTGTTTGGGGGTTCCCATGGACCCCATCAGCCAACAGCTCAATTAAATGTAAATCATTCCTAGTACTGGAAGCTTCATTTGGTGACAAGAGATATTGAGATGGGGCTCTGTCCCCCTCCCATTATTTACTATTTCATTTAGATTACCTTCATATATGCAAATATTTTAGGAAACTTCTACTGTGTTAGGTTTTCATACAACACCTCAAATGGCCCTTAAGTATGGTGATATTTTATTTGTACTGAAATGTGATTTTTATTTGTATGTCAATAAAGTTGCCTTGAGGTCAGAGCAAGCTATAGCAGAAGCTTGGCAATGGTGGTTTAATCCCAGCACTTGGGAGGCAGACCTAGGCAGATTTCTGTGTGTTCAAGGACACAGCCAGCATGGAGACACACACCTTTAATCTCAATACCAACCATAGAAGACCTGGAGGTCTGTACAGACAGGCAGTGATGAGGAGGTCATGTAGTTGGGCTTACAACCAATGAGAAGGCAGAACAGAAAGTCTATAAAAAAGATAGGACATAGGAAGTAGGTCTCTTGCAGAGAGGAAAGACAGCAACAGCAATGAAGGGTAAGGTTTTCAGCTCTAAACTATTGCTCTGACCTCTTGGCTATTAACTCTGTATTTGGCTCTGTGTTTCTTATTTAACAAGATGGTTATATCTACCCTTAAGTTTAGCTTTCTCTCCTCTACATCCTTCCTTATCCCTGTCTTCTCTTCTCCGTCCTCCAATTTGATGATCCTATTCCAGCCCACCTGCCCCATCCATCTGCCCATCTGTCCATCCATAACTATCTATTCTCTTTTCCTTTTCTAAGGAGATTTACCTGCTCTGTCCCCCCCCCCCAAGTATTTTATTCTATACATAACCTCTGTGGTTCTATGGATTGTAGCTTGGTTATCATTGACTTAATGCTAACATCTACATATAAGCAAATACGTAGCACATTTTTGTTTCTGGGTCTGGATCATCTCATGCAGGATGGTTTTTTTCTAGTTCCATCCATTTACCTATTAATCTCACTCATTTCATTTAATGACTATCACTCTATTATATTGTGTAAATGTATCACATTTTCTTTACTCATTAATTGGTTGGAGTAGTTGGAAGGTTTCTCCAGTCTTGCCTGGCCCTGCAGTCCTGCAGCTGCTTATAAAAATTACTCAGAGGCTTATATTAATTATAACTGCTTGGTCATTAGCTCAGGCTTATTAATGACTAGCTCTTAGACTTAAATTAACCCATAATTCTTATCTATGCTTAGCCACGTGGCTTGATTCCTTTTCTCAGTTCTGCCTTATCATCTTGCTTCCTCTGTGTCTGACTGGCGACTCTCTAGACTCCATCTTTCCTCTTCCCAGCATTCTTGTCATCTGCTCGCCCCACCTTATACTTCCTGCCTAGCTACTAGTCAATCAGCATTTTATTAAACAAGTGTACAAGAGCATTAGCCCACAGCAGGTTGGAGAACATCAGGCTATTAAGAATAGAGTGGCAAAGAACATGGTTGAGAAAGTTTCTCTGCGGTAGGATGAAGTGTTCTTTGGGAATATGCCCAAGAATGGGATAGCTAGTCCTTGAGGTGTATCTATTCCTATCTTCCTGAGGAATCTCCACACAGATTTTCATAGTGATTGTACAAGTTTGCAACTATCAATGAGTGTTCCCTAATACCACATCCTTGTCAGCCCAAGCTGTCATTTGTTTTATTGATCTTAGACATTCAGATGAGTGTAAGATGAAATCTCAATGTAGTTTTGATTTGCATTTCCCTGATGACTAAGGGTGTTGAACTTTTTTTTTTTTTTTTTTTTTTTTTTTTAGTGTCTCTGTCATTTATGTTATGTTTCCTCTTTTGAGAAGTCCCTGCTTATATCTGTATCCCATTTTTAAATTGGGCTATTTTTTCTTAATATTTAGTTTTTGAGTTCTTCATATATTTTGAATTAGTCTTCTATCAGATGTTTAGTTGGGAAAAATCTTTTTCCATTCTGTACCTCCTGCTTTGTGAAAATAATGTGGTCTTTTGTCATACAGAAACTTTCCAGTTACATGTTTTCCCATTTATTAATTATTAATCTTTGTGCCTGTGCTAAGAATATTCAGAAAGACTTTTTCTGTGCCAATAAGTTCAAGGTTATTCTCCACTTTCTCCTCTATTAGGTTCAGTTTATCTGGTTTTATGTAGTAGTCTTTGACCAATTTGGAGTTGAGTTTTGTACGAGTGGTAAGTATGGATTATTTGGATTCTTCAACATGGAGTTGTCTGGTTTGACCATCATCATTTACTGAAGATGCTGTCTTCTTTCCAGTGTGCATTTCCAGTTTCTTAAAAAAGATCAGGTATACATTGGTGTGTGGATTTATGTCTGGCTCTTCAATTTGATTCCATTGACCCAGGTTTTTTTCCAATACTGTGCTGTTAATATTACTATATCTCTGTAGTACAACTTGAGGGCAGAAATGGTGATGCCTTCAGAAGTTCTTTAATTATTTGGATTGTTTTAGCTCTCCTGTATGTCTTAGTCACTGTTCTATTGTGAAGAGACAGACCTTTGTACCAGGAGTTGGATATTTGCTATGACAGATGTGACCAAGCTGTTTGTTGGAGGAATATGGAAGACTTTAAGATTTAAAAAGTAGATGAACACTTTGAGAGATGCTTAATGGGCCATTCTTGTAGAAGCATGGAACACAGTGCTGAGGATGATTTGAACTGTGGGTGCCCAGCTCAATAAGTTTCAAAGGGCAAGAATACTAATAAGTGGCCTAGAGACCACATTTGGTATATTTTATTTTTTGGCCTTAGACTAAAAAATCTGCCTGTAGCAAAATTGAAGTATCTGGCAAAAAAAACAAAAACAAAAAAAAAACCCAAAAAAACATCAATCCAATTATTTTTGGAATAATGGCATTTGGCACGGACGTTTTAAGACAGCCTAGCATTGATTGTGTCATGTGGTTATTAGCAATCCCTCTTATGCAGATCTGCAAAGGAAAGGAGCAGGTGACTAAGCAGTTTTTATTACTATTGCTCCATAGTACAGTAGAACAAATTTAAGTCAGACATGGTAAGACCTCAGCAGTTCTTTTTTTAAAATTTATTTATTAATTTTTTTTTTCATTTTACAGACCAACCCCAGTTCCCCCTCCCTCCCCTTCTCCCACCTCCTCACCTCCCTTCCACTCTACCCCCATCCACTCCTCAGAGTGGGTAAGGCCTCCCATGGTAGTCAACAAAGTCTGGCATACCAAGTTGAAGGAGAGCCTAGCCCCTCTCCATTGTATCAAGGCTGAGCAAGGTATCCCACCACAGGGAATGGGCTCCAAAAAGCCAGTTCATGCACCTGGGATAAGTCCTGGTCCTACTGCCAGGGACCCTACAAACAGATCAAGCTACACAACTGTCACCCACATTCAGCAGGCCTAGTTTAGTCCCATGCAAGTTCCTGAGCTGTTAGTCCAGAGTCAGTGAGCTCCAACTAGCACCTGTCAGCTGTCTCTGTGGGTTTCCCCATCATGATCTTGACCCCCTCTTCTTCTTCTTCTTCTTTTTTGAATGCTGAATGCTGTTTATTGAAGGAGGGAGGAGGTCTTAAATACAGGCTTACAGCACAATGGGAGAACCCTGGAGAGCAGAAGTTTGCTGATGTTTGTTTGTTTGTTTGTTTGTTGTTTGTTTTTGAGGAGCTGAGGATTGAGCCCCAGGCCTTGTGCTTGCTAGGCAAGCGCTCTACCACTGAGCTAAATTCCCAACCCCACTTCTGATGTTTTACAATCTTGCTTCCAAGCTGTTAACACCCAATATGGTGGATACACAGACAAGGAGCTTCACTTAAGCATTCAGGAGGGTGGAATCTCTCAGGGAATTAGCATAGGGGGGATATTAAGGTCAAGGTCAGCAAGCAAGGCAACAGTTATCCAAAATGGGGTCCAGGGACCTATAGGTCCCCCCTTTTACTAAAAAATGAGCTTCTGACTTAGGTTATATACTCTGTGCAGCCTTCTAAGTGAGGCTTGAATAAGCACCCTTAAAGAGATTATCATTTAATGGGGAAGGAAGACTCAGAGGCTGAATGCTGTGGTTCCCACAGGGCCTTACTTAGTTTCTCCCCTAAAAAAGGCAAGAGAACTGAAGTCACCTTAACATTTTCCCAAGTTCTAGTTCCATGATCATTATTATCATTCTGTGGCCCTGGTGAAATGATTTGGCTCTGTGTGCTACCATTCTTGCCTGTGGTATAGAGATAATAATTCTCCCCTTAACTTTTTTTCTGAAAATTACATGTAGTCAATTAAGAGATTAAAGCCCTTGAGAAGACTATTAGGAATTGTATGTCTGTTGAACATTTAATTCATATCAGTAGTCTCCATTTTTCAAATTCTTTTCAAGTATCAGAAATAATAAGAACAGTTTTTGGTACAATATCCATCAGTGGAGGGAAATACTGACAGATATCCATGGCTGTCTTGATATTTAGTCACTACCATTTCACCCTGAAATATTAACTTCAGCTTTATAGATTAATAGAAAAATAACAGTACAGTGTGACAGTGGGACAAGTACTGGTTGTTAGAATCTCAACTTCTCATTGAATATTTAGTATGATTGGGTATTGGGGATTTTCAGCATATTCAGAGGCTTATTGGGAAATGAAAGGTGGTAGAACTTTAAGAGAAAAAATAAAATCACTGAGGATTTTTTTTTTTTGAAAGAGATACTAGGACTCTGTTCCTTTCTAATTTGTCTTTTTGCTTCCTGATTAGTAAGAAGCCATGAAGTGGGTAGCTCCCCAGTCACACATTCCTGCTACACTCTGCCTAGCCACAAGTACAAAGGAATGGGGTAACAATGTCATAGCCTGAACTTCTGAGTTAGAAAGACAAAGTAAGCCTGATGGCCTTAGGTATTTTGCTGTGGTTTATAAAATTCTAATACAATAGTTTCAGTCTGAAGGCTCTTCCCTTTCTGGAAGTGGTATACAAGTAGACTGAGTATTTAGAAATTAGTGGAGAGTTTTAATTTGATTAAAACACCCAGCAAGCATCAAAATCCTTAAGGCAAATTACTGGGAAGGATGGCCCTTTACCTGCTTTTCATATTCCTATCTGAGTTTTGTGACTAGTGATCAAACAGCAGTTGATCCTGGAGATCAACAACAGCAATGATCTAGCCATGTGTGCTGATACACACAGCACACCACACATGGGGATGAAGGGGCTGAGCAGAGTGAGCACCCAGATGTGCAGAAAGCAGGTCTCATGATATCAACAGTTTGGGGTACTTCCTCCTGGGGATGGATGTGATTAGTTTGTTTGAATAATTCCACTGACAGGTAACTGGAATAACAGGACTTGTGGCTTATGTCAGACATACATAAATTGGGTATGATTCAATCCAGCAATTTCAAGGATGCAGTCAGGAAATGGGGCCCAGACAAAGCAAAGAGATATCTAGGACATCCATGACAGCCTGCTCCCTAGAGTCTAGCTCAGAATAACATTTTCTATAAATTAGACTCCTAGCTAGAGAGTTCAGAAAAGATCTTACTTGGAAATCTTACGTTTGCAACAGCATATACCCCCTAGGTGTATGTGTTTTGCATATGTAATGTGATAGCCTGGCTAGTTACTATGTGTGCTTCTCACCTATTTTTTCCCCAACATAATAAATTATTGTTTGAGAATTTCATGCAATGCACATCGATCACACTTGCTTCCCATTCATCCCAGGTCCACCCTATCATCCTTGTGACCCCCTCCAAGACAAACAAACACCAAGTCCAATTTGTGTTGCCCATATACTCATTAATTTTCTCATCCAATTTTTAAGTACACAGAGAGTATTTTAAAAATGGAGTTCATATGTTCCTATTCTTAGATGATAACTGATTATATTCCAAAATGATCCATGGTGACATCAATGTAAGCCTCAAGAAGAAAGCAAATAAGTATATTTGGAAATAGATTATTCAGTGGATTTTAGATTACAAAGTTTGAAATCCAAAAGGCCAATAATGTTGGAAATTGGATATTTTTTTTAGAGTGTACATTTTTAGTATGCTATGATAAAGGGGAAGTAGCCACACACTGAAACAACTTAGTTTCTTTACCTTTCTAAAATTTGGGTTTTGTTGTTTCTAGGTAGCAACAGTCAACATGTACAAAGGTTATCCTCCTCTTCTTAACAATGTTTGGCAGTGTGGTTGGGATAGAAAACAAAAATGAAATGTAACTATAATTTTTCATGTGAGAGACCAATAGACACACACACACACACACACACACACACACACACACACACACACACACACGCTCCCCATTTAAATAACTTCTTGTATTTAAATGTCCTAAAGTCATTTGTAGTGAGTGTTGGTTCAGATGGTGGACATGACCATAAAACCTGGGCTTCTGCCCCAGTCAGAAGGATTCTTGAGTCTTCAACCTTGGAGTCTGCACAGTGCTGGCTGAGGTCAAAAGAAGACTGTGTCACAGCCACCACATCCCCCTGTGTTTTCTTTTCCTCACCATCTCTGTTCCTTTTTCTTACTTCTCTCCCTTCTGCTCTCTCTTTCAGGGATGGCTTAAAGGAACCTCCCCTAGATCCTGGCACACTGGAACAGTTAAGGAGTGGTTGCCATTGAATTCAGGCATCCACAGGAATGACTGAGATTTCTGCCTCTGGTTCAAGGTATGCCCGAATAAGCAACAGGCAGCACTGCTATCTGACTTCCTGATGTGTTATGTAGCAATATGGGGTGGCTAAATTTTTAAGACTGCAATTTCTTTATTTCCATGGATGGAATATTTTATTACACTAATTATTCTATGAAGAAGCTTTCAGAGGAAATTTAATCCTGCATCTTGTGGAATAAACTCATTTTTTTTCACTTTATTGCCTTCAAAATGATTTAAGTAACCCCAGTTTAAAAGTTTCAATCATGTATGCATTATTAATCCATTACCCACTAATCATGTTGATTTACATTTCTTAAATGTACATTTTAATTTTGTGATGGCCATATTTAGGTTTCTTTTGAGAAACTTATACACATTTTCCTTCTTCTAAGAGCCTTTTCCTGCTCATTTGATTGATTTATTTTGGCTAAATATATTTGTTAATTTTAACTATTTGACTTAAGCTTTTGTTAAGGTGTTAACATTGCCATCTGAAGGCATTTCAAATACATGTTTACTACTACCAAGAAATTTTCTAAGGATCTCAAAATAGAAAGCAAGGAATTTGATTTTTTTTCTGTTATTTGCTACACTTATAGCAAAGAGGGTAATGAAAAGTGAGGAAATAAATGGGAAAAAACAGAAGCACTTGTCTGCACAGTGAAGAAAAGGACTTTTAATGATTCTTACATCTGTAGCTAGAGCACAACCTCGAATTTAACAAAGTCATATGCTTATGACGAAAAATACTGCTTTCAAATCAGTTATACAATTACCTTGTAAGCACTAAAAAAAAAAAAAGCCAAAATATTAAACTATGGTTTCATTTGATAGAATACACAAGCACATGCACACACATCTGTCTCACAGGTGTTCACTTACTTGCACACACAAGTGAATGTGTGCATAAACTTGTGAGGAGAGAGAAAGAGAGGGAGAGCAGCTAAATACAGCTAAATAACAAAGGCCGAGTGAGTAGCTTTGAGTTTCATTGTTCTCTGGAACAGTAGCTGCCTCTAAAAAGAGAGCCACAGGAGAATTATTGAAAGTTATTTCCATCCCTGAGACCAGACATCTGGAGGGCAGCCATAGTGAGTATAAAATGTGAAGCCAAGTGTTTTATTTCTTACTGAATTCTAGAGTATTTCTGACTTTCATCATTGAATGAGCCGTGACATGGGGTGTTCACATCTGCAGCACTAGCTTGTGTGAGGCATTTGTCCAGGCAGCCCCACAGCTTTCTTTCAAATATCAGGGAATATTCTTCTAGTCTCAGGCGTAGCTGAGGCAGTGATGAAGAAGCCCAAGCTGAGGCTCTCTGGCTTTATTCCACATATCCAAGGGTATAAATTAGTTCCAGGTCAGAAACACACTAAGAAAAGCCTGAATTTGGCGCCTTGGATTCGCCCAGCAGAACTATGTACTGTCTGTCATTTCCGGAAGTCCTATGAGAAGCAAAGTGCGTAGCACAGACCTGAGCCTCACCAACTGGAATGTTGCAAAAGGCATTTAAATTCTTCAATGTAGTTTTCTTTTGGCAAGGGAGAGATAGAACATAAATCTTTGTTGCCAGGTTGGTGGACATTTCAAGGACAGCTGGACTTTATATGAAATTATGCAACTTAATCATTGTGTTAAAATTTAATTTTTAATTGTATAGGATAAAAAAACACAAGTATTGGATGAGATTTCTAAAGAAAATGCCAAGAACCATTTCATATTTCCTCCCCTGGCCTTCACTGTTAAAATTCTCAATAAGTCTTTTCTGCTTTCGATCTTTCCCCTCTTGTTTTCATTCCTTACTTACATCATTTATGCCAGTCAGGCTGTATCTCGCCCCAAAAAAGACTCACACAACATTCTCCCAGGACCCCATATCACCAAGACTGACTTTCCTATATTGTACCTGGCTTCAAAGGATCATATGAAAATTGGAAGTACGTGGTTTTTTTGTTGTTTTTTTTTCCTTAGGGGAGAGACGCTTTTCATTAGAGGTATGGTCACTGAGGGTGGAAATCAAACACCTTCTTGTGAGGGACTATCAACTACTCTGTGTGATCCCAACTAGTTTGTAAACTGTGAAAGAAATAATACTGTATTACTTCTTCATCATTACCTTCCAGATGCCTAGTGTGGCTGCAGTTCAAAGAAATTCAGGATATACAGCTTGAGGAAATTGGCAATTTTGAACATTTTGTTTTGGCACATCAGTATCTTATATTTAGAAATTGTCACCTTTGTCTGCAGGAGGTATGGGACATTTTGTGATATGTAATGAGATAATAACTCATTACATATCGCAAAATGATATGTAAGGAATGTTGGATCCTTAAGGCTAGTGTGCTCCTTACAGGAGATTCAATACCTCGATTGATGTCTATTTAATCATTGTCTTTAGAGGAGCTAGAGAAGCATGCATTTATTTTTCCTGAGGCAATGACCTTTAGGATAGCCACAGTTGCTGTGCCTGCCACAAATATCACTTGTTAGGGAAAAGATCATGGAAGGGTGGGGACATTATTTCCATCATCTGTGTTTCATAAGATACTTGGATACCTCAGTTTCAATCTTCCTGAACTTTTATCTCTTTCCTCTCTGTCTCCTCATAGTTCGTTTCCAAATGATTTCCACTCTCCTTTTCACTTACTTATTTTGATGAAAGCTTTTGTCTACATACTTCTGAAAAACTTACAGGCTCATGAAACTCCATCACTCTCACACATTCCTCTGTGAACTGTTATGTGAGGGAGTTTCTAGACTGGGTTAACCGAGGTAGGAAGACCCACTCTCAGCAAGGGTAGTACCATTCCAAAGGCTAGCATCACACACTGAGTAAAATGAACTGTGCGGCAGTATTCACCCTTCTTTTTCCTGACTGAGCATGAATTGTACCTAGCTGCCCCATGCTTCATCCACCATGTCATCCTTTGATGGGCTGTGCACTCAAACTGTGAGCCTTAAGTTACCATTGTCAAGGATTTTGTCAGAGCAATGAGACTGGTAACTAATTAACACATGGCCTTTTGTTTAAGTGCAAGTGAAGGAAACACAAAATGTAACTAAGGTCCACTGTATTAGTAAGTGATGGTGTTCCAAAAGAGACAATATATGAAATGCTTTCTCAACTGATGATATTCTCACATTATAATGAATGCATCTGGCTATAACACAATTGTAAGTCAAGGTTTAGATATGTTTATATAAACCTAAAATATGCCAGCTTGTGTCACATAAAAGAGGAGCAGGAGCCTCCTTTATTGATGGCCTCAGAACACCCACATTCCAGGCTATTTTGTGAAAACTCTAGCAGTAATCTCCATGCCTCAGAGAAGGTGAGGAGAATATACATGCTCCCACATTAGTGCAGGATGACAATAAAGCTATCTCTAGGGAAGCATTGTCTCGGGAATTTACAGCCTTGATTTGCAGAGGCAATTTACAAGAATTGCAGGAACAGTAAAAACCTTACAAATTTACTGCTAATGTTTTCAATGTTACTTTCCCACAGGAAGTCACCATTCTTTCTACCTAATGAGGAGGGAGGGCATTGCTGCCTTGCATGGCTCTGACTATCCTAGAGTAGTCACCTTGGATTCTGCTATATCCTGTTGCATCTAGATGGACAACCAGAACCAGTGTTTATAAAATAAACAGCATGAGGACAAGAGTTGCCTGTCTTTGCTGGTTTCTATATATAGGAACATGGATTTATGGTGTCGGAATACTCTGTGAATACTAGAATTAGATTGACTTGACTTATATACATGCTCATGCCCCTGGCTAGAAAGTATGCTAACTGTTTGCATTATTTGATGATTACAATATGGACATAGTGAGAACCAATGCTAAATCAATCTAATGTGAACAAAATGCCTTGTCTGTTCTAGACTAGAAGTCACTAAATTATATTCTTGGCCTCTAACTATGGTTAGTGGCCTATTCTTTTCTTCCTTTTGCTTTTTATAGGTCATGAGTGAAATTTTTTTTTAAATGAGATAAATTTAAACGGTTATATAAAGATGCACATTATAACTTTTATTTTGGCTCTTGGCTTTAAAAAATTACTCTATTGTCCTATAATAAAATGTTTCTGGAGCTGGAGAGATTGTTCAGTGGTTAAGAGCACATGGTGATTTTACAGATTTGGCTCCCAGCACACACGTGGTGGCTCACAATTATATGTAACTCCAGTCACAACAGATCTAACATCTTCTTCTGACCTACACTGGAACCAACCACACATGTGATGCACATATATGCAAACACTCAGACAAGCAAACTAAAAATAAACATTAAATAAAAAAGGAATTGTTTGCTGATCATTGATCCAGTCTCAGAAGGAAGAGACCACAAATTCAAGAGACAAGAATGACAGGTTGGCCTTTATCTCTTGACTAAATCCCTGTGGAATCTTGTTTTCAAAATTCAAGAATAAATTTCTTCAGAAAAAAATAGAACTGAGAGTATTTTTGAAAATATCAGTTCCTGCAAAAATAATCACAGTGTATCTGTAATTTTATTTATTGCATTGTGTTTCACCATTGAGTTCTGTTGGGCAATGCTTTATGAGAAGATGGAGCTTTCTCAGGGTATAGCTGATGCTATGACTGAATGGGGCATGCAAGCCATTACTGTTTCCTTCTGAGAATGTAACAATGACTGGTATCTTAGAAATATTTCTCTGCAGGGCTGAGGAACTGTCACATTTCTGAAGAGCTATCACAGGGAGAGACTATGGTATCCAAGTAAAATCTTTAGGATGTCTCCCATAGTACTGGTCCAGATTCAAAGCAGTAACTAAACACAAGAGCTAGAGACTGACACTACAGTGTTCCCAGTCTTCTAACTAGCATGATCTTGTCTCTACATATTTTTTAAGAAATGATACACCATGAGAGTCAACCCTGCATGGAATACACTAAGGATTATAAAAGTAACTATGTTTTATGTGTAAACCTGGTTGTTCAAGGAAGATTTTTCTTTTTTCATGATTTAAGAATCTCATATATTTATGCAGAGAGACATGTTCTTATCTACCCGGAATTCTCCTCTTCAACTCACTTTGGATCCCTCCCTGAGGTCCACTTTCCAACTTCTTGTCCTTTTCTTCCATAGTGAATTTTTCTTCACCCCAAAGGTGAGACACACTCAGAAGTCACAGCCTTATTTAGGGATTTTTCCATTTTTCTAGAGTGACTCAAATGGCCTACCCTACTTTCCTCCAAATCTGAGCCAAGTTAGTTAGCTGTAGTAGGGGAAAGGTCTTCCTTGCGGTCTCCTTTGTAGTTGGATAATGGAAAAATGTGAGGTCGGTCTCACTAGAGCTCCTGGCAGCTGCTGTGCTGGCAATAATTAGGGAAGATTTTGAGCTAAAAGTCTGGCTGCTGAAAGATTTTGGATTTGAGGTTTGATGTTATCAAAAAATTTCATCTGGTCCGATGCAGAAACATATTGCTTAATCTAGAAAGAATGTGAGCAGGTTGTCCCTCGGTGCACATGTTGGAGCACTCTGTCTTCTTTTGTGGTGAAGTCCGCAGCAGTTGCTCTGGGTAATAGGAGCCAAGTCTGTCTGGGCACAGAGGAATCCACCACATTTCAGTTTAGTCTGTTTCAACCCTTAGGCTGACTCTAACAAAATGTCTCAAATGAATACAACAGCAGTTGAATCCCTTCATTCCTTCTGCAAAGTTTGATTTGTTGTGGCAATCTTAAATTAATTCTCTCTCCTAATCAGATTTTGAATTCATAGTCCAGGAATCATTTTCAAACATACACAGAAAATGATATTAATATGCAGATCTATTTATTTGACTCAGGCAAAGTACTTTTATTGCTTGAAAAAATATTATTTCTAATAATAAACTATATTTGACCTAAATTAACCAATCTCCTTATGTCTGTTCTACTATTTAATTATGTCCTTTTAATTGCTGGTAAACATACCAAATGGAGATCATCTTTTACTGCATCATCTTTATATGTTTAACATAGGATTATATTAAGTGAAGTGGTCAAAGGTCTCTTCTAAAGCATGTTTATTTTTATAATCCTAGTCAAAGAGAGAAAAGACACTAACTATATCTGTGGGGGACTATCTTCCCTAGATTAAATGTTGTCCTAGTCCACTCATGAGGCTGTACATGAGTAGCTTGAACCACAAACAAAAGTTGAAGAGTCTGGGAAGTCCCAGGTCAAGGCTATGGCATATCTGGTATCTGGTCAAGGATTACTTTCTGGCTTGGAAATACCTGTCTGCTTGCTGTGTAATCACACAGTGGAAAGGGTGACCAAGCTCTATGGGTTGTCTCTTGTATAAGAAAGATCACTAGTCCCAGTCATGAAGGCATCACCAACTGAGTCCACCTCTTAGTGTTAGCTGTTTCCCCTGGAGCTGATGGCTGGAGTTGCAGCTAGCTGCAACTGCCAAGGATCACATAAAGTTCTGCTAACACTAGTGTCTTGGAAGCTACTAACTTTCCGTAGGACTTACCTACAAATACTAAGCATGTGGAGTTAAGATTTTAACTGCTGAATTTGTGAACTCTTTAAACTTGTAAAAGATGATGCTGAACATGAGTTACGAGTAGTATACTCACAAGACAGCTGACACTGGAGTGAAATAGTATCTATACGAGACAATAAGCTATTCCTTGATTGTTTGAATGGAGACTGTGTGTCTACCTCTTTGTTACCTAAATTATTCTCTTTATTGTTTATGTAGTAATGTCACCAGGATGCTTGTTTCCTTCTGATTCATGAGCATAGGATTCTGTTGAGTAGCACCAGGCTTTAGGACTGTAAGTCTGTTTATTTTTGGTATTTAGGATATACAACAGATAATATCTTTAAAGCTCATGAGATAATTTAATTCTGGATCCTGAATTAATCTATTAAAAAAAAACCTGTGTGAAAGCTTTTCTATCTTCTGTTTACCTATGCTACATTTTTCTGGATACTTGTATAATAAGGTAGTGTTGGATAAATTTAGGTGATTTATTCATGAAATGATCTGAGTTGGTATGCCCCTTGTGAGACTGTCTAGTTCGTTCATACTACTTAAAAAGTGAGATCACAACCACTTGACAGTTCTTTGGTAAGTTAAATAATTTTCATATGATCAAAGATGTTTTAGATTTATTATTGCTGGGTCTTTACATCAACAGACAAATGAACATTTCGGGATGACCTGAGGATCCAATGGGGCTGTGTCTAAAACTTCTGCTTCCTACATACCACAGAGTTTAAAATTTGAGTAAAATTAATTATATCTAAGTCCTTGGCCTCCCTTGTGTGCTGGTACTGTGCCAAGACTATGTACATAAGTGAGTGATTGTTCCAAGTCTTTAGACAATCTAGTGTCTGGAAACTTTCCAGAAATTGAAAGTCTGAAATGGGAGGCTCTAAGTCTTTTTATATACAGATGCTGCTCAACTTCTAATGAAGTTCCAGCCACACTAACTAAAAATGAAATTGCACCAATCTTCAGAGCATCTTCATTTAGTAATAGAGTCCACCATTTAGTATCAGCTGTTTCCCTTGGAGATAATGGCTGACAAGGAGCGGAAGCCAGCCACAACTGCCTGGGATCACATAAGTGTTACTGATAGTGTCCTGGGAAAAACATAAAGGCTTGAATTTTGAAGTAGGTATCTATTGAATCTGTTTTGCTTTTGCACCACGATAAAATGAAAAGTCACGAGAGTCAAAACCACCAACAGTTGGAGACTAACTGTAGTACTGTCCTGAAAAAGAAAGTATGCACATGGAAAACTAATTTTATGACTCCATGATGTAGTGAGCTTATACAAATGAGAGTAAGACCTGAGACTTCCTACTGAATGTTGTCCTTTCGCTGCTGTCCTTCAGAGCCTGGGTGCTTTAGACAGGTGCAACTCTAAAATTTTATTCCAGCCTTTAACTCTAACTACTTTTGCTAGGCACTTTCCTGGTCCTAGAATTAAATTCCTTCAAATTTTACATTTTTAGGGTGTCTTTGGGACATGACTTATTTATAACCTGCTCCCCTAAGCATTAAAATTGGTGTTTACTCGTATGTGTGATAAAAGTTTATTTTCCCTATAAGATTCTGGGTCTTAGAATTTCTGTACCTTTTAATCTAGCTCCCAACTATAGTACTTAGTATAGCATTTAGAGTACTACAGATATGAAAGTACCTAATTACTGTTTCACAATGCCTCTCTGTTAAAAACAAAATTTCGTGAGTTATAATTGATTCATCTAGTTAACTCTACATTTTACTCTTCTTTAACTGAAATGGTTTGATACAATTAGTAAATCCTTGGGCCATTCCTATTGGTCCATACGTTTAACTGTGCTTGAAACTTTGTACACAAGAAGTACAAAGTACTGGCACCTAGTCTTCACCTGGGAAACACCTATAATGGTGGTTAGGAACAGGATTTCTGGCATCCAGTAGCCAAAGCTTAGTCTCTGCCTAGTTGCCAACATTTATGACCTTCCCTCTTGTTAGAACAGGAAAGTGATGTTCACCACATTATAAATGTAGGTATATATTACAGTGCCAGCTTACACAATCAATGCATACATGGTAATGCTTCCTCTTTCTGCTTCTTCTCTTCTTGCATTCTCTTTATCTTAATAAGAAAGAAGGTTATGATCTGAACATGAGTTGTATCCCAGAGCTCATGTGTCCACTATTTGGTGCCCACCTCATGGCACAGTGAGGTCAGGGGTAGAAAGCTTAGGAGGTGAGGCTGTGATGGTGTGAATGAAAATGGTGCCCAAAAGGAATGACACTATTAGGAAGTGTGGCTTTGATGGGGTGGGTGAGACCTTGTTGGAGGAAGTGTGTCACTGTGGAGGCAGACTTTGAGGTCTCATATATGCTGCAGATACTGCCCAGTATCACAGATAACTTCCTGGGGTCTGTGAGTCAAGATGTAAAAACTCTCAGCTCCTTTTCTAGCACCACATCTTCCGGCATACTGCCTTGCTTCCTGCCATGATGATAAGGGACTGAGCCTCTGAACTGTAAAAGAGCCACCACCATTAAATGTTTTCTTTTATAAGAGTTGCTGTGGTCATGGTGTCTCTTGACTGCGATAGAAACCCTAACTTAGACAGAGGCCAAGCTGAAAACATATCTCTGGGGAAATGGTTTTACTTCTGCATCTGTTCCCCAGTCACCTCCTGTTCTACTGTGATGTGAAGAGCCTGCTCCTTTTCCAGGGACTCTCTCGGCATTGTCCTCACTGTGAACTCCCACACATCTTGTAATCAAGGATATGGAGAGGAAACAGTGAAAATCAAATGACCCCTCTTCTGTTGTTTCTGTCAGAGATTTCAGTTGCAGCAACACAAAAATAAACCAGACAATTTCAAAACTGTGCATTAACACCATGTCCTTAAGAGTATTTTATCAGCTGGTCCACAGACAAAGGCAGCCAGTTTCTGCCGCACCCTCAACCTCCAGTTTTAAGACTTTATACTCAGTAAAAGTCACTCATGCCATTTGTTAAGGATGAGTGTCATACTTAGCTTCAGCTGTCAACTTGAAACAAATCTAGAGTCACCTGAGAAGAAGTAACATCCATTAGACTAGTCTGGGAAACATTTTCTTTGTTGACAATGAATGTAGGAGAGCCCAGTCCACTCTTGGTAGTATCACTGTAGTCTGGGTGTCCCTGAAAAGTATAAGAAAGGTACTCAAACATGGTCCTGGAAGTAAGCCAATACGCTAACTTTCTCCATGCCCTCTGCTTCAGGTCCTGCCTCCTGGCTCCTGCCTTGAGTTCTTAGCTTTGCTTCCTTCTGTGGTGGACTGTACCCTGGAGGCCAAATAAACCTTCTCCTCCTTAAGTTGCTTTTTTTGGTTTGTTTGTTTGTTTTTTCTTTGTTTGTTTGTTTGTTTTGGTTTTTTGAGACAGGGTTTCTCTGTGTAGCTTTGAGCCTTTCCTGGAATTCACTTGGTAGCCCAGGCTGGCCTCAAACTCACAGAGATCTGCCTGGCTCTGCCTCCCGAGTGCTAGGATTAAAGGCGTGCGCCACCACTGTTCACGGTGTTTATCACAGCAACAGAAAAAGCAACCTAGAACAATGAGCTTTAACAGAGAAGTGTTTGTAGTCACTGTGTGTGTGTGTGTGTGTGTGTGTGTGTGTGTGTGTGTGAAAGAGAGAGAGAGAGAGAGAGAGAGAGAGAGAGAGAGAGAGAGAGAGACTGGAAATGAGAGTTTCTATTTTCTATGTACTGTAGAAGACTGAGGAAGTCTGAGTAGATGCTGAAGTGACAGAGCTCATTTTTATAGGAGCAATGAGGCAAGGTAGGTAATGTGGACTGGGCTCGCTCTGAAAAGGGAAAATATGGTATAAGTAGAATCTACAAGGCCCATGTTGCCACCACAGAGGAGTTGGAGGTGGCAGTACCAGTCCATATATGGAATTCAAAGTAATAGAATAAAACCAAAATAGGAATGCATGTAAAACATGGAAAATACATAACAACAGACTGCTGAAAGCTGTGATCTTTCTCCAGCTTTAAGGAAAAGTCCTGGAGGCTGACTACTAATGCCAATAGATCTATTGAAATGTCAGACAAAGAAGGAGTGTAGTTCACCATATTTGGTTTGAATCACCACCAGGTTCTCGACATTATACATAATTACAGTATGCATGCCACTGTCATGTGTGGTTGTGTTGATGTGGGACACCAGAGGAAAGGAATCTTCTTACAGTGCAAGGGTAGAGTGAAGGCATCCTGGAAGACTTGGGCTCAGAGCCTGGTGTTAACATATGGCTGCAGTGACCCAGAAAGATGAACCCTTCGGCCTTGACAATGTGATGCCCATGCACAATTGTCATAGGAGGGCCTTCAATAGAGCAGAGTTGGTTGTAAGCAGAGGAGACCACATGATGCCAGGGGTAAACGAGGCATTAAAGCTTTTTTTCTTCTTCATGATCCCTAATAAAAGAGGATCTTAGACTTTGAGGTGGAAAAGAGGGTAAACACTATGCTCATCTCAGGGTCACCAAGGAAATGAGTCATCTAAGGGTATTCACATGGTTATTGATGTGATGTACCTCCTTTTAGCAAGATATTCAACTGAAAGTGTTTGTGGCTCCTTGACCAGTAACCATGGCCTTCCTCTGCTATCTCCTAAGTGATGATGTTCATGAAGCAGTTCAGCACATGGTGGTGTGATTCATCAGAGCATGCAAGGGCCGATGGAGAGTAAAGAAGATAGTCAATGGTTACTGAGTTTTACAACTGATCTCAAATGGAAATGCTCGTAACCATGATGTGCTCATATTCCTGAAGACAAATTAGCAGGCCTACTACAAACACACCAAGGGAAGACTCCTGGGATTTGAGGATCACCAGGTACCATTTAGAATCATCTTACCCTGGATATTTCCCTAAATGCGTCTACTAACAATTGGTTTGTGGTGTTCATATTTATATAGTTGTTATTTATATCATTAGTCATCTTGTCTTGGATTGTGACAGTCAAGACAGATGAAATAGCTGTGAGTTGATTTTGTTCAGCTTTCTCCAGAACATTGTCAGTTCTTTAATCCTGGCACTTGGGAGGCAGAGGCAGGTGAATCTCTGTGAATTCAAGTCCAGTCTGGTCTACAGAGTGAGTTCCAGGATAGCTAGGACTGTTACACAGATAAATCCTGTCTTGAAAAACCAGAGAGAGGGAGAGAGAGAGAGAGAGAGAGAGAGAGAGAGAGAGAACATAGCTCAGAAAGGCAGGTGCTTATCTACCAAATCATAACAAAGCAAGGCCCAGCTAGGGTTGATGAAAGTTTTGAGGTGGGTAATACATTTGTGACTATGCTTAGTTCCCAACAACAGGCTCCATTCTAAACAGAAAAAAAAAAAAATTGTTTCATTAGAGGCTGTTGCCAAGATGACCAGAGTTAGATTACAAAGATATACAGACAGATTCAGAGACCAACTACAGCATAAAATATTCTCTCATGAAAACACTACTGCTGTCATGCACAAAAATTCCATTGAGGTTGCTGAATATGTCCCCATGGCCCTTAGGGAGGGTGACATCTCTATAAACATTAGTTAGAAGAATAGTTTCCCTTTGAGTTGTTTCATTTTTGACTCAATCTGTCATTTTGGTAAATCTGCTCAGTAGGCCACACTGGTCCTCAGTGACAAAGAAACCTGGGTGTGCAAAGTTTCTGTTGATTCCTGAAGGAAACACTGAAAGTTATTCTTCATAGATGCTGTGTAGACTCCTATGAATATAATTCTTATCAACATAAATAGGATGAAGTAAGAGTGCTTTGCGTTCACCTCTGTGGGCAATACCCATGTAAGTAAAAATGCTGTCTCCCTGGTGCTCTGTCATCTTCAAGAGGGCTGCCCGCCCTCATTACTCATACTAAACCTGCCTTGGCTAAAGTAAACTTCTCACCATGCACACTTATCTCTATTTTGTACAAGGAGCTGCCATTCTCTGGAAGTTCCTGTCTGAAGCCTGATGAGTTTCCTTTTGGGAAGCAGCTCTGCTGAAAATAGATAAAAAGCACCAGAGATGCCCTTGCTCTCCATGACAAGACAGAAATGACATTTTGAATAAGACAACTCATTCCTAGAAACGAGTAGAGAAATGAAAGTATGTAGTGTTATAGAACATTTCTACTCCAGCTGTGAGAATGCATCCATACATTGTACTGTCTTAGACTTAGAACTAAGTTCTTGAAGCTTGGGTAGATATAGCCAGGTATCACTTGACAAAGGCATCAGTGTTCAAAGTTCAGCTGCTAGTAGAAAGTCAAGCCATCCATTGGCAGGATTTCCAGCCTTTTATCACAGCAAATTCAAGATCTCTCTGTCCTGTTTTCTTTTCTTTGAATGAGGCCTTTCAATAGTCACCAAGTGTCTTAAGCTATATAGCTTTTCCACGTGGACGTTAAATTCTTTGTTCAAGTACCCTTTGTTTTTTCACTGTTCATTCTCACAAGGAGCCAGAAGGAAACCTGCTAATCATCTCTCACAGCCCTTAAATTTTCCAAAGTAGCACTACAAATATATCATGTTCTAAGCAGACATTTTTTTTCTAAGAAAGGAATGATTAAATCATACAATAATTGTATTACATGAAAGATTTTACTATATTCCTAATACAAGAAGAATGGTTCTCCCATGACTACGAAGTCCAAATATGGATAGGAATGCAGGGAAGAAGAGTCGTAATTCACCGCGATAGCACACTATCAGGTATTCTCTTTGCAGTGGGATTTTCCAAGGTGGACATAGCTGAGTCTGCAGTGACTCACAAAGGAGCAATAGAAACAATTACATTGGAGGGTGAGCAGCTTAGGTTTATATATTGAAGAGTGAGGAGATAAACTGTATGAGAACCTAAGAAATAATTTGTCATTGCAGACAAACTCTGCCCTAAGAGATAAAGCTTTGGTCAGTTGGCAACACATCCCCCTCTTCCTCTGCACCCCTCAGCTCCATTTGGGATTTAAGTTCCCACCATAACTGATCTCTCAGAGTTCAGGGTTGCACTTAGGAGAAAAATAGACATGCTCTGTTTCTGTTTGACTCCATTTAAATGTTCTGAAATTGAGAAGGAAAAGCTGGTTCAGAAGCAGAAAACTTCCTCAAGGAAAAAGTTGGTTTAGAAGTGGTAGTATTGCAATAATGTAATGCATGGGCTGTCAGTAAACTTGATTTTAGCTACTGGACAATTATCTTTAAAATGTTTCCCAGAATGTACAAATAGAATAGAAGCTACTTGCCTCTATATTATATAATTTTAATTTTTATTAACATTTGATGAGTTAAATGTATTTGTTATGAAAATTATGAGTGTAATTCTCCCAGGTATTTTGACTGAAAATTCATACAAAATGGGTTGTAGCAATCATTAGTCACATAAAGCAGCATGTATACAAAAACCTAAGCATTTTGATGTTTTTATGCCAATAACCTTTCTTACTGATCCTGACCTAGTTCTATTATTTGTGTGTGTGTGTGTGTTGACATTCTATTGTGAACATTCAAAAGAAAAAGAGCAATATATTTACCCAGCTTGCCATTGCCTCCTAATGCTCTTAATTGAACTGATTGCTTGCTTCATTTCCCAGGTTGATTCTCAGACTATCTACTATTACAGTTGAGCAGAGAATATTCAAATTTTGGTATAATTGTTAATGTTGGGAGAAGCTCCATAAACATTTTGTTTTACATGTGATATTCATTTAAATTTTGATTATGTATTAAATATAACATTAATAACTCAAAAAATTCCTATTCTCCTTAGTAATACTTTTTTTTTTTGTTTAAAACTGTAATGTAGCCATGTGGTGGTGGTGCATGCACAGCATTCGGGAGGCAGAGGCAGGTGGATCTCTGTGAGTTCAAGGCCAACCTGGTCTACCAAGTGAGTTCCAGGGAAAGGCATAAAGCTACACAGAGAAACCCTGTCTCGAAAAACAAAAAACAAAAAAAACCAAAACCAAAAACAACAAAAAAACCCTGTAATGTAAATTTTCTGATGTAAAAAGACAAATTACCTTGTTCGTATCTCAGGCTTAGCGATTCTCTAGTTAAATTCCCTTTGGAACACTAGAACTGGGGGTATTTAAGCAAAGGCTTCATTTCTGCTGAAAACCAGTTTTATTCAGACCCCTGAGTGGAATCAGAGTAACAGAAAGGACCAGAAAAGCACAATTGCTACTCTACACCTACCCTTGGAAGGTGGCTTGTATATTTGAAGACATTCCAGACACTCTGAATCAGAAAACCGACATCAGCCCAGACAGGATGCATGAGTCAAGGCTATCTGAAAGACATGGAACACGTGGCATCCAGGCACTTGCAGCTTTTCTACTGCCAGGCTGTGTTTGCGGTCCATCCTGCTGGTTGGAGTATCCTGGAAAGGAAATGTAAACAGTTTAAATTGGGCAGCAGAGCTGACAACTCTCATGCAACTTTCAGAAAGGATGAATGAACTGCTCAGAGCCACCCGAATCCTGTCTGTAATAGCAGTGGACAAAAAAAAAAAAAGAAAAAAGAAAAAAAAAAAAAGAAAAAAAAAAAGAAAAGAAATCCTTACCATTCTGAACATAGAGTATAGATGGACCAGAAAACATGCAAAATCCCTGTGATCTTAAAATGCATCCAACTCAGTCAGCTGTGTGGAATTCCACCAAAGGCCAAAGTTATACCTTAAGCCAGTTTATCTGGTTTGGCTTTGAAGTGGCAATAAAAACCAGGAAGCCTCCTGACCTAGGTCATTTCTAAAAGCGGTTGCTTTCCTTTAGCTTTAATTGTTTTAAAAACAGTTATATTTACAGGTATATATAGGTAAGGGAGAGAAGAACCATATTTCTTACCACAGAAAATATGAAAGACATTCAGACTCCTTTATGATGTATTATAGGTGTGGGCTTTGCACTCACAGAATAAACAACAGGCAAAATGGTAAAAAGCGACCACTAAACAGCCAGATACATGCACCAATGTCTTCAGGGACCTTGTCACATCCAAATGATATCTGTGATTGGAAGTCTGATACACATGGAAAGGAACTTAACCAGTGTTCTTGCTTTTTGAGGAGAGGGCTTACATTTTGAATGACAGCTTTCCTCTTTAGATGAATTTTACCCCAGCTAATCCTGTTGAAGACTCCAATGAATCCTGTTGTCTTTGAGATGGTCTGAAGTTGGCTTTGGAAAGTGTTATTCACCAGTAGTAATGGAGCCATTAGTTGTTTCTGTGGGGATCTATGTTCCACTTCATATAGTTCATGAATTTTTTTCTTTAGCTCATTTTATTTCTGCTGAAACTACCTTAGGCAATCCAGTACTCATTATTGACTGTTAGTAAATGAACAAATGATATTAAAATGAAGGCAGTTTCTAGGTTTTATTAGTTTTTTTAATAATCATAATGAAAATGATTAATGAATTCATCAGCATAAACTCTTTGTATTTAATTAAGAAATTTGATGTTCAAAGATTCCTAGTGTTGGTCTCCACATAGCCCCACTATTTACAAGGCATTTTACACTGTTCTTGGTTGAGAAGGTGTGTGTGGTTGCAGACTATTTCTTTGGAACTTCTTTAAACAACAATTTGACAAATTGTGCTATGCTTATCATTTTTTGTCAAATTTTCTTTTGAAATGTGAGCCTAGCTATCACAGCACTTTCAATATTCTGCCACTTGAATGGAATATATTTTATTCATTAGCTGAGCTCTGCACTAGGCCTTAACTTACTAGGCAGAGTTGATCCTATTCAGTAAATGAGAGTCCATTTTTCTTGGTTCCCTATTTTGCTGCTGTCATTGGACAAAGCTAATCCTGTTCCTATTCAGTAAAAGAGAGTCCATTGTTATTTATTCCATCTGTTGCTGATGTCATTGCAGACAGTTGATCCTATCCTACACAGGAGAGCCCACTGTTATTGGCTCCTTCTGTTGCTGGTGTCACAGGACCCAGTTGATCTTATTCTCTAAAGAAGAGCCCATTATTGTGTTGGTTCCATGTCATGCTGGTGTGATGATTTCCATCTTGTATTCTCACCTTATCAACAATTGTTAATCATTCTATCTTCTCCCTTCTTTCTAGTCCTTTTGTTAATTGCAGAAAATGTCTGTTCTTAAGACAGAATCTCCCTCAGTACCCCAGGATAAATTGTCACTCACTGTATACAATCCAAGTTGGCCTCACTCTTGCAGGCTGCCAACTCTGGGATTGCAGATATGAGCTATCCTGTCTAGCTAAACTTTTGTTTCTGTTTTTTTCTTTCTGTGTAGACCTGGCTGTGCTGGAACTTATTCTGCAAACAAAGCAGGCCTCAAACTCATAGAGACCTGCTGGCCTCTGCCTCCCAAGTGCTGGGATTAAAGGCGTGTGCCACCACCACCTGGCCTTAAGCATTTCCCTATAAACATATTTTGGTAGTTCCTCTAATATGCTTATTTGACATAACATTTCATTTAAAAAGATATTATAATAAATAATATACTAAGTTTATTTGAGTATTTGACCATAATAGGCTGGCTCTAATTTCTTCACAGGTTCTAGAAAAGAATAATATACCATATTGTAGGTGAAGTTTTCCTATGTCCACCCCACTTCTGCAGCTACTCAGACCCAAGTAAACACACAGAGACTTATATTACTTATAAACTGTATGGCCATGGCAGGCTTCTTGTTATCTCGTTTTTATATCTTAAATTAACCCATTTTTATAAATCTATCCCTTGCCACATGGCTTATGGCTTACTGGTATCTTTACATCTTGCTTTCTTTGTGTCTGGCTGTCAACTCCTGACTCAGCCTTCCTGTTTCCAGCATTTTCCTCTCTCTTTGTCCCACCTATACTTCCTGCCTGGCTACTGGCCAATCAGCACTTTAGTTATTAACCAATCAGAGCAAGACATTCACAGCATAATGAGCGATATCCACAGCACTTCCCCTTTTCTTTTCTTTTCTTTTCTTTTTTTTTTTTTTTTTAAGGAAGGATTTAACTTTAACATGGTAAAATTACATATAACAAAACAATTACCAAGCAAGAATTACACTTACAATATTTAGTCTATTTATAATATCTAGACTCTTTGTATTTGGCAAAACTAAAGAAGATATCTATCCTATATTTTAGTCTAAAGTTTCATATTTAACTTATCTTTTATCATAACTAAGGAAATTATAACTATCCAGTCTTTAACTACATCAAAGACCTGAGAAGGATATAATATTACCTGAGTAATGGGAGAACGATGCAAACAACTTTTGGGAGTCTTGCAAGAGTAGACAGAGACAGCTGTCAGCCTGGAGAGTCATCTAAATTTCCTCTGTAAACTAGGGGCATCCACAGGTCTAGAGTCTCTCAGTCACTTTTCTCTCTGTCCTGTAGAATGTCTGGCAGTTTCCTCTGTGAAGCAGGAACCTGAAGGACCATTTTGCAAAGAAAGTTCAGTGGTCACCTTCCTATGGGTCCTGCATGTCCAGTTGATCAAGCAGTCCAGACAAGAACAGTTTCTTGCCCAAATGGCTATTTTTGCCAATAAGATGATAAACTCCATATAGAGTGTCTTCAATGCCCATCCTCCTCTCTGAAGTAAATCAATGCTACCAGTAGCAGACATGCTTCTCTGTCCAGAAAGTCTAAATTTTTAAAACATTTTAAATGCCATATTCTGTAAGTCTTTGAAGTGTTTGAAGACTACCTACCTAATTGAATTATATCTATGCATTTCTAGAAAACTTAACATGACTATAAGTTTGACTATCATAGAAGACTAACTATTAATCTGTATTTTTAAATTATCCATTAAAATCTAAATGAGTTACATAAACATAATACCTCAAATGAGAGTAGAAATACATATACAGTAAAACAAAATTAAGTTGAAACTTATCAATAAACTAATATCCATAGCAATGTAAAACATTTCTAAAGAAGTTGTTGCTCTTTAAAAGTAGGCTCATTAATCTGCTCTTTTATCCTATTACATCTATACTCCATAAGTGGCTTTGTGCAGATATGTTTAATGACAAACATATGATGGGACCTTGGGTGTTCACCTTCTATATATGTGTATATGTGTGTGTGTGTTTAGAGAACCTTGGCCAACCTAGAGAAATAATAGCTGCTACACATACAATTAAACCAACTCTTACATTCAATAGAGAATTTTTTTAAAAAGAGAAATTTGTAGTCAGAAGTTATTTACTCCTATAAAAATTAAAAAAAAACAGTGATTTTTTTTTTTAATAATCTAAGCTAACATTTCTTGCTCACTATTTTCTACTTCTCTTGACGTCATTATCAGAATAAAGTTTTCTTCCATGTAAGTACTGTATTATTTTTGAAGCAAATTAGAATTCCTTATAGAAGGGAGCACTGTGGGAGTTTGGACCATGATGTTTTGGCAAAGAGTGTATGAGAAACTTTCTCCATGGGTATTTCTGTTCCCACTGGAAGAAATACCAGGAATGTGGTGCCTCAATCTATTCTCAAAAGGCTTGAACTTGAAGTTCACACACCCTCAGGGTTTAGATAAGAATCTACCAAAAGCCCTGCTCTGTGGATGCTTCTCACTGCTCTGAGGGGGGATTTCTACCTTTTGATAGTGCTCCCTTTCAATCTATCTACTAATCAAGAGAAGAAAACAAGAATGCTAAGAGAAAGTCACATCAAGCACAACTTGCTTTGCACTTTTTCAAAATGAACTCAAGTTAAAAAAAAAAAAATCAATGTGTCCCTCAGATCTGTAATGACTCCCAAAGGCCTCAGAGTCCCCAGCATGCAGTGCTGTTGGGATGTGTTGGAATCTATAATATGTTCAGCCTAGGGGGAGGCCTTCCAATTACTAGAACAACTCCTAGAAGGGGATTATGGAACCTTCATCAATCGTTGTTGATGTCTTGCTTCCTGGCCTGAAGTGAGTGTATGTTCTGCTACACACTCCTAACAGTTGACCCAGCCAACTGAGAATTCCAAAGGCATAAATCAAAATAGGTATTTTTTTTTTCAAGAAGGAAATCTCAGGTATCTGTTGTAGCAGCAAGATTTACTAGCAAACTCAGCAGAAAACAGTCTTCTTTTCTTTCTCTAGACTAAACATAACTCTTGGGTGTGTGTGTGTGTGTGTGTGTGTGTGTGTGTGTGTGTGTATGTGTGTGTGTGTGTGTGTGTGTGTGTGTGGAAGTGGGGAGTATTTAGGTGGATTCAAGTCTCTATTTTCTCTTGATTGTCTTTTAGGCATCCTCTCTCTTTTCTTTTGCTTCACTGATTAAAGAATAATCTCTCTCTATTGCTGAGTGCTTCAAACAACAAAACCAACCAACCAACCAATCAAACGAAAGGAAACACTAGCCATACTCCCACATTGTCTAGATGCTATTATTAAGCTCCAAGGAATAGGAAGAGACTTTTCAACAAAAATCTATTCAATTTTGAATTTTACTCAGAAATATTGAGTTCAGACAATTAGACAGGTTCCATAGTTAGAACTACTTCTTTGGAGAATCAATCATGTTAGATTGACAGATGTAAAAATGAAGGAGATACATGTGTTGAACAAGAGTAATATATAAGACCTAATGCTAGCCACCAATAATGTGAGAAGAATGGACATTTGTTCTATGATTTAGATGATTAACTCATGTGCTATGCTCAGTGATACTCACTACAAATGAGATGAAAGGCGGGTGTCATGCTTTTTCATTTTGAAGAGGAACATGGAAATTTTTTTCCCAGGTCACACAGCTATAAGTGGTAGGGCTGGGATACAAATCTAGCACTCTAGGTGGCACACACCTTTAATCCCAGCACTTAGGAGGCAGAACCAGGCAGATCTCTGTGAGTTCGAGGCCAGCCTGGTCTACAGAGTGAGATACAGGACAGGCACCAAAACTACACAGAAAAACCCTGTCTCAAAAAAAAAAAAAATCCAGCACTCTAACTCGAAGAAATATGGCATATGCAAATATGTGTGTTATAATTACAAGCCATTATCTGAGAAAGGATATCTATTTCTGTCCCTAAGATATTTTCTGTTATTAAACATATTAGTTAAACTATTAGTTATCCTCTTGTTAAAAATACACATCGAATATGACCATAATTAAAAAGCATTTATCATCTAACAGTATCTTTGAGCTGATAATACAAACATAGCTTCTCTATATTTCTGCCTCAGTTCTCTGTCATTTTCAATAACAGCTGTGGCAGAGGCTGCTTATCTGAAGATACAACAAAGGGCAGAACCCCTGGGCTCAATCTATGGTCTCTGGCAGCCTGGGGTTCTTACATCTTCTTGAGAATAATAAGTATTTGCTGGATGTTCTCAGAAGCCACTTCCTTCTAATATTTCATGTGTGGACCTCCACAGAGGTACCTCAGGGCAGGTTTACTGACATAAAGTAAGTTTTATGGTGCCACAACCAAAGACTTGTGGAACAATGAGCCTATAGTGCTAAAATAGATTTAAAAATTATTTTGTGGCCTTTACTGCTTTGAACAGAACTTGTGTGCTTTAAAGGCCCATGAAGTCAACAATGTAAGAGAATGAAGATATTAAAATGTGGTATTTAATGACAACATGTGTTGAGAATATCTTTTATTAGTCTTTGAGTAGTGGAAACCTCGCAACAGGAACATAAACAAACCTTGTTAACTAACTGAACTTCTCAGTCCAAACTGAGACCTTATATGTTTCAAAGAATAAGCAGATGATGATCTAGGGATAAAGTGAATTTCCTTATTTGTTTGCATAGGCATGTAGGGTAAAAACAGAGTGAAAATTCTTAAGGTTATGTCTGACTCTCTCAAACCCTGACACTCCTTAACCATTTTCTCATTGTACTCTGGGGGTCCCTTTATTTCTTTTTAATGAATGGATGGGTATGTCTTGTGTGTGTATAGGAACAGTGGAATAATTTATAAAATATTTTTCAGGGGGCATGTGACAAATATTATGTAATGTGTAAAATAAATGTATCCTGAGGAATATGTTGTCCTTTTCATCAATTGAGAATTGTCAAGGATTGGGATTTTGACTCATCACTATAGAATATTCAAAAATGAAATCTATCTCTGACTTCAGAGAAAAAGCTAAAACTTCAGGACAATGGAGTACTTTAATTTCTCTGGACCTCAGTTTTCTTATCCACACATTAAAATAATTTGAATACTTATTCAAAGGCTCATAGAAGACAAATGTTGTATAACATATGTGATTTTTTAAAGATGTGCAGTGCTGGCGTTTAGGCAAGAGTAATAGCACTGAGCTCCACCCTCAGCCCTGTGTGATGTTTCTCGGCCATGACTTTGACAATTGCATCCATTAACCTTCCATCCCCACAGCCTGATGTACTTACCACTGTGCATTTAACAGGGAAGAGGAAGTCTGATAAGTGAAGGAAAAGGCAGAGAATGGCAAAGGCCATGCAATTGAAATAGGGTTTTAGAAAACTACATACAATGTCATTTGGGTATATATCTATGTGAATTGGGATTACTTAAAGGTAGCAAAAATATTAGAACTTTAGTCCCAAAATAGACTCTTGAAAAAATATAAAATGTTTACATAAAGATAAAATTAAGACTATAATAAGGGAAATAACTTAGAATATTAAGGCTTTTAAAGTTGATTTTATTTTTTTAAAGATAAAATTTGTATTCTGTGCAGTCTTCACATCATTAAATATCCTGGTCCTGCCTAGGCTGACTGAATAAAAAATTTAGTCTCCTAAACAATGCAGAAGGATTGTAGGTATTTATTAATGAAGTGATAAAAATTATTAGCGAACACACAAAAAAGCAAATATAATATTGCATTTACATAAAACCTTTGGTTTGAGAAAAAAATATTTCTAAACCATACATCTGATAAAAAGCTATTACCAAAAATATATGAGGAACCCAAACAACTCAATAGCAAAGAAAAATATCCCCAATTAAAAACAGACAAATGACATAAATCTACTTAAGCACATCTCACAAGAAGATAAGCAGATAACCACAGATACATGAACAAAACCTGCTAACACTGCTCATCATAGAATTGCAGATAAAACCCCAAAATAATATCATCTCCTGGCTACTAAAGTGATACCAATATCAAAATAGGTGACAGGTCAATGCTGATGAGGATACAGAGCAAGAAGTCTTTGCTCACTGTTGTTGGCCATATAAGTGATTGCAGCCATTAGGGAAACCAGTGAATTAACCATAAGATCAATAATCCTACTTTTGGGTATATATCTATGTGAATTGAAAGGAGTATCATCAATAGATGAATACATACTCATGTTCATTGTATTATTGCTCACAGTAATCAGGACATGAAAGTAATCACGGTATTTATGGACAGAACAAAGATCAGGGCTACGTAAGATAAGCCAGGCACAGAAGGGCAAATATTGCATGATTTTGTTACAGGGAAAATCTTCAAAAAGTTGAAATCATGGAAGTGATGTGGATAGTCACTGGAATCTCAGTGGGGTTGTACATGGAAAAGAGTCAATGGGAAAACCTAGGATGTTGATTGAAAGGTAGAAGAAAAATAAACTTCCTTGACCTTTTCACAGAACGGTGACTGCAATTAAAAATAGCATATCATATTTTTAGATATATTTACTTTTGAGTTACAAATCACAGTATAAATACAAATCACCATCTTATGCCATATAATAATGAATATAAACATAAGAAATAGGTTTTTGAACCTATGTCTAGCTTTACTATCTAGTCCAAGCTGAACTCATATATAAGATGCTCAAAAGCCCTGTCTCAGACATCCACCCTTGGGAGTACAGGCATGTCCCACCATGCCTAATTTGATATAAATTATTTGAATACTAGCTTAAAACCATGCCCAGAAATAAATTTCAGAAAATTTCTAAATCTTAGATACAGGGTGAGAGACCTGAAAGACAATCTTTGAAGTGGGTGTTGAGAACTTCCTACATCAGATCCTCTACTCTGTTGCTATCACATCCTTGGGATGAAATAATATAGCTGTCACAGAAATGCGGGGTGGACTTTACAAATCTGTACTTTTAGTTTGTGAGTTCTCCCTATATGTTGACGGTGACATGATAAACAAGATGTGTGTTGATGATGAGACATTGTCAACAGTGAGCTGCAATTTAAAGTTTAGAGTCATTTACATCTAGGGACCTGAAACTTTTAAAGTAAGGTCTGTCTTAAGTGATGATAATGGCAAGGATAACAACAAAAATAACATCAATTTCACACATTCTGTGTATTCTAGGCACTTTTTCAATAGCTTCATTTGTGATATATAACTGAAATTTATCTCTAAGAACTAGCAAGTATTATCTTCATTTATTTTACATAGGAGGACACTAAACCACTGTAATTTTTCATATTTGTGTTTACACTATACCTTTGATGAGCAGCATTCCAGACAGCCTGGTTTTGTAGTTAGAACATTTGATCTACAAGAAATTCAGGACCCATGCACAGTTTCTCTGAGAAGGGCCCCAGATATTAGGTTATGTGAGGAATATATCTATTAAAAATTTTACAGATTTGAAGTCAACTTGCTCATGTGTCTTCTGTTGCTAAATAATCCTATGAATGAGGGTAGTCTACAGTAACAAAAGAGAAAAATACTGTTTCAGTTTACCAACTAGTGTAATCATGCATTAAAAAACTGTAATTTGCTTCCACCTAATATTGTTTCTCTTCACTCCATAGAACAGACTATCAATTCATAGCAGAATCCTGCAGTCCTAGAAATGAGGCACCAGATTCTCCATTCTGGGGAGACTTAGATGATGTTATAATTCAATTTTTCCTATAAACCAGCCCACACATTGCTCATGACTTCATAATATACAGCAATGGTTGCTGCCATGATCCTACCTAGTATAGCTCTAAGTAAAACACTGCTTATGAATTGTCCTGATTATACTATTGTACCACCTACTCTTGGCTTACTCTTACCTAATAAAGGGCTAAGGCTCTAATCAGTTACTTTACTCTATACATTTGTTCATCTTTGTTCAGAATTTTTTACTTGAGACATTAAAATTAAAGTTGAAAATAGCTGTATCACTAATTTTATTGGGATGAAATTCAATTCTAAAACAAACCAACTTCAGTCCACCTACACATATATACATGTGAGGCCATCACATACCCATAGTTGAAAGCAAAAGGATAGAAAATTAATCCTATGAAAACATTAACAAAAGACTAATACTACATTTAATAGTAATATCAGACTCGTGAGAAATTAATGTTAGAAGTATTTATAGACATAGAGGGACACTTAAAACATCAAATTAGCAGTTCAAAAGGAAGCTGCCAGGGATTGGATATGATGAGCTAAGTTCAGATCACAGAATCTACACAACAACAAAATCCTGGCATGGCCAAGTGCACCTGTAACCCAAGCACTGTAGGGGTTGGACCCAGAAGATTTCCTGGACTTGCTGGCTGCCAGCCTAGGTATAATTCCAGTAAGAGCTTCTGTTTCCAGTAAGACTTAGAGTTGCAGGTCAGGACCTAATATCCTCCTCTGGCCTCTTTGCATACGTAGATGTATGCAGCACAACTCACATATACATATACCCCATACTCATACACCACAAAGACATATATTACACACACACAAACATGCACACACAAAAACATAGATACATGTAAGAAAAGTGAGCTACCAGCATTTTACATTTGTGTGTATCAAGTAAAATAGTTCAAAGGAAAAAAAAATGACCATAACCTATATAAACTATTAGAATAAACAAATGGTCCCAGCACAGATCAATGGATATATTGCCAACATAAAAGAATTAATTGTACATGTATATGTAAATGTATATGCAAATAAATAAAAATTTTAAAATGAAACTGTCAAAAACTATCAGACATTCAGAAAGTATATATAACTTCTTCATAAAAAGCTATGAAATGTTACTAATAAAACTAAGGAAGACCTTTAAAATGGAGCTATTTAAATCTATTCATGGGTTAAAATCCAAAATGCTTAAACCTGTCAGTTCTTCCAAAACTGATCTATGTCCTCAGTGCTATCCTGATACACACATTTTTATATTTGTGTTTGTCTGTCTGTCTACCTTTCTCATCCCCTTGTGTGTGTGTGTGTGTGTGTGTGTGTGTGTGTGTGTATGTGTGCATGCATGAAAACTAATAGCTGATTGTAAAGTTCATATGAAAAGATGAGCTTAAAGATCAAACCTCAGAGCTTATGCCAACACATTTTCAGTACTTTTCCTCTGCTTTATTGAAGTAAGAATGACATAAAATTATACATATTAAGATGAGAAATTTGTCTGACATACTTTTATATGGTGGAAATTGTCACCACAATAAAGTCTACCAGAGTATCCATCACCCACACAGTCAGCCTTCTTTGCAGATGGGGTGGGAACACTTGGGATCTATTCTCAGTGAATCTGTTATATATAAGTGAATATTAATCTGAAGTGGTGCTGTATAGTTACTCTTAGAATTTACTTATTCCATAGTGGAGAGCTTGTGTCCTTGTCCAATATCTCATTCCCTCTTCTTCCATCCACCACCGTGCACTCCCTGCATTCACCATTTGATTCCATTTTTCTAAACTTTCTCTTCTTTCTTTCTTTCTTTCTCTCTCTCTCTCTCTCTCTCTCTCTCTCTCTCTCTTTTTCTTTCTTTCTCTCTTTCTATTCTACAGTTAAGTGAGAACTTACAATATTTTTGTAGAAATCAAGATTATCAAAATTGGAAAAATTTCAGCCTCAGGCATGAGTACAGGAAAATGATTTGGGAGTCATTTGACCAAAGGGAGCCCATACGATGTTACGTGTCTTTGGTAAAAACACATAGCTAAGCATTCCTACCTAGCTCACTAATAGTAGGAAGGAGTTGAAAACCAGAGTGGTAGACTCAACTGAGACTCCTCCATCCACAACAATAGACAGTGTATTTTAATATGTTTTTCTCCTTTTGCCTTGGTTTGTGGCTTTTTATCTGTCTAAGGGAGGAAAATTGAACAAATGTGAAGAGCACTGAACGATCCTTCAGAGATTTTAAAACAAAAGTGCAATTTACAGATGAACCTGATCACACTAACTGGCCTTAAATATCCTGTTGATCTCAAGCTTTCATACAATGGGGCTTTCATAGCTGCTGAGAGGTATGTGGAAATCGTCAGGAGTTATGCTGGCCGGTCACACAGGAATGTTTTTTCTTAGATAGATAAAGATCAGGTTAGTTTTCACGGTGCCAGAAATAAGATAAAATTTCACTTCAAAAATCGAGCTGTGTTGATCTTCCTCCCTTCGTTTCGTGTAGCCATTTATAGCAGTCAGGGTCAGCAAAATGATCTGCTCCAATTACCTCTTTGCTGTCCTGAGCACATGACTGTCCTGCGGCACCTTCAGATGAACTGGTCACGCAGACCAGGTCTAGCATAAATGTACCTGTGTGGCATACTGTATATTTTTAAAAGAAAATAAGGCCATTATGTGAGTTCTTTCACAAAGTCAGGCATTTTCAGCAAATGGTATCTGACCTAAGGTGAGATTCCTGATTTGAAATATGGAACCGTTGTATTTTTCCCTTTGACCTACTTCTATTTATTTTCTTGTACAGTTCATGGCGAAACGTTGCATTTCAAACAGCAAAATCATGCTCTCCTTCTGACCTGCAGCTTTTCTCTCCGTTACTATAATAACAATGCCTCTGAGTTTTGAAAAGGTCCATGTTTAGTCGTTGGCCTGCACTGACATTTGAAAAATGAAAATGAAAGCCACTCAGTTTGTGCAGACACATAAACTTTAACCCCCATTTTGTCAAACCTTGTGACAAGAAGATCGTTTTCTTAAGGAAAAAAACTGATCATACCAGTACCCCTTAAATTCAGCTTCTCCAAGTCGGTCAGCATAGAGCTTTTGGAAAAGGCTGTGCTGGCAAGTCCCCTCATGCCATTTCCATAAGAGAGGTCGTGCATTGCATGCTACTCTACACTCTCACTAAACAGCCTTGAAACCTGAAGCCTGGGGCAGGCATGAACTTCTGGAAGACTTTGGCAAAGAGAGACCACACCTGTTCTACTTCTAGAAAAATAAATCACTTGAAGACAGAACTGACTGTTAACAGGAAGAAAATATTCCTGAGGGCATTTTCTATCACTCAGCATATGCATCAAGACACAGTTCCCATTTTGGTATCTTCACTCAAATTTAAGTTTGTTTTAGTTTTTCCCTCTGTTTTCCTGAAAGTTATTTCAAAGGTCTGACACATGATTAAATTCACTTATATCTCTTACTGTCTTAGAAATATTAATATGTGCCTATAGTATTCAGTATTTAGATGTCCCAAGAGAGAAGGGCTCTGTAAACCACCATGTGGGGCTCATGCTTTGCCAATCCAAACCTCTCACTCAAGTGTTCAAAATTCATTATGACAAAAATGAAGGGACAAAATGACAGAGTGATAAATAAATGAGCCTTTTTTTAGTACTTCACTATTGCCACCTATTATTTTTGACAGTGATCAGTGGTGGGTTATGCAGCATGTTTCCCTCTGATATTTCTTTGTGAGCAGTACTAGTAGAAGACAGAAATAATTCATAAGCCACAGAACAATTAATTTTACTTGAACTGTTCTTAGGTTATGATGTTAAACATTATCATTCTCAAAATAAATAATTTCTTTCTATTCAAGGGCCAAGCTAATGAAGGAAAAAGAAAGAAAGAAAGGAAGGAAGGAAGGAAGGAAAGAAGGAAGGAAGGAAGAAAGAAAGAAAGAAAGAAAGAAAGAAAGAAAGAAAGAAAGAAAGAAAGAAGGAAGGAAAGAAGGAAGGAAGGAAAGAAAGAAAGAATGAATGAATGAAAGAAAGAAAGAAAGAAGGAAAGAAGGAAGGAAGGAAGGAAAGAAAGAAAGAAAGAAAGAAAGAAAGAAAGAAAGAAAGAGGATGAGGATGTAGTGTGAGACTGCCCATAGTCTCAGGACTCAGCCTCAGGAGGAGGATCACTGTAAGTCTGAAGCAGCATGTCTTGTACCATGAGTTCCAGCTCAGTCAGGGCTACAGAGCTGGACCAGGCTGGAAGAAGATAAGGGAACAAAGTGGGAAGTAGGGATAGAGAAGAGAAAGGAAAAAAGAGAAGAGGGAAGGGAAGGAAAAAGGAGGAAAGTGGAGGTGAGGGCAGGGCAAGGGGAACAGCAGGGGGATGGAAAAAAGAGGAGGAAGGGGAGGGAGGGTCACATCATTGGCCAAAACTAATTTGTCTCAGGAATGATTCAGGAGCGTTGCCTGAAACACATCAAAGTTAAAGGTATCTTACAAAAAAAGGCCTTAAAAAGTTCATAGCCACTGTCTTGTTAGGGTTTTCATTGCTGTGAAGAGACACCATGACTACAGCAACTCTTATAAAGTAAAACATTTCACTGAGCAGGCTCACAGTTTCAGAGGTTCAGTTCATTATCATCATGGCAGGGACCATGATGGCATGTAGATAAACATGGTGCTGAAGTAGTAGCAGAGACTTCTACATCTTGAAGGCTACTGACTCACTGGGTGGTATCCTGAGCATAGGAAACCTCACAGCCTATCCCCACAGTGACACTTTCTCGAACAAGGCCATACTCAATCCAACAAAGCCACAGCTCCTAATAGAGCCACTCCCAATGAGATTATCAAGGCCAATTATATTCAAACTACCACAGCCCCATGAATACATTCATGATTGAGCATTTATGTCTTTATCATAAAAATCATTCTTCTTAATTTATCATATATATGTATATATCATATACATCATATTCTCCTTATCTTGTATTCTTAGGTATTAAATCACACAATATGGATGTCAACTGATAAAGTTGTGAATAATAAAAACTAGAAAATGAATGTGGTCGATTTAGTGAGTCACAGCACCTACAGTCATTAATAACTAACTATACATGTAAGAGGATATACTATGATGTGGCAGATGTTTTAGGAGCTCCTCATCATGTAATTTATTTTTCCCTTATCTGAGTCTCACTCTGTTTATAATGTGTCCTATGTTAGTCAAAGGCCAGTGATAACACTTGGCCATTCTTTCTCTCTTTGTAATAAGCCATTGCACATGTTACCACAGCCATTCCATTAGAGTTGTACAGCAGTATCATTGGTTATGAAAGACATTCCATTGCAAAGGCAATACCAATATTCTTCACCCATCAGTGTATGTCTTATACAACATACTGAGCTGTTCAATCAGGTGAACTTGTGCTGACATAAACTTTCTTTAGTCCACCTGGCTCAGACCGAAGCCTACAGCTTTTTATATGACATTTTCAGAAGGCTGAATCAAAATTGGAGGATTAATATACCACTCAGCAAAAGACCAGATATCGATAATGTTTTCAGTTGCACATTCTTTTTTTTTTTAAATAAGAAAAAAATAGTGTGGATTTTGCTTGTTTAAAATTTATTTTACATGATTCAGTCATGGACAAAATTAACTATGTAAAATATAAAATCCTCAAAGCCCCAGTCAAGAAGAAAGTAATTAACCTAACCCAAGAGTTTGCTCTATTCATTAACACAAGCTCTGGCATTATTTAAATCCACATCTCTCATTCTTCCTGCTTATCTCTTTGTTTAGGGCAGAGAAGGAATCTGAAAAAACAGAGAGAAAGCCAGGCAATCTCAGGATCATGGCAACACTTATAAAGTAAAACATTTAATTGGAGTGGCACTTACAGTTTCAGAGGTTCAATCCATTATCATCATGGCAGAGAGCATGGCAGGGGCCATGGCAGCTTGCAGGCAGACATGGTGCTAGAGTAGTAACTGAGAGTTCTATTACATCTTGAAGGCTACAAGAAGTCAACTGAGACACTGGGTGGTATCTTGATCATAGGAAAGCCCACCCCCAAAGTGACACACTTTCTCCAACAAGGCCACAACAAGGCTACACCTTGTAATAGTGCCGCTTCCTATGAGATTATGGGGACCCTTTACATTCAAACTACCACATTCAATTCACTGGCCCCCATAAGCTTCTAACAATATCATAAAGCAAAATTCATTTAGTCCAACTTTAAAAGTCCCTATAGTCTATCACATCTCAACAATGTTTTAAAGTCCAAAATTCAAATCTCTTCTAAGATTCGTGCAATCTCTAAAAAGCAGATAATGTATTTCCAACATATAATGATCTAGGATATACATTACCTTTCCAAAATACAGAAAAGGAAGCACAGCAAGGAAATACTGGACCAGCTGGGCAAAGTCCAAACTCTGAACCTCCATGTCTGATGTAAAAATGCTCTTCCATCTCCTTTTAGCTTTGTTTCTTCTTTCTCTTGGTCTGGTTCCATGCCCTGTTAGCAGCTTTCCTTTGCAGGTATCCTACAACACTGGCATCTTTAACATCCTGGATTCTCCAAGGCAATCCTGGCTTCAACTTCACAGCTTCATGCAATGACTTCTCTAGGCCTCCATCCAGGACACCCTTGACTCATGCTTAGCCTCAGTGGCTTTCTTTAGGCACAGGGCCAAATTTCATAATCCTTTTCTTCTATTCTTAACTCTAAAGCCAGAACCACATGGCTGAAGCAGCCAAGTTCTGCTGCTTACTGAGGCTGGAACATGGCCCCCTTGTTCAATTATGTCTTCACCAGCTTTCTGTCTTTACTGCCTAAGCTTGGCTGTCTTGAAACTTGCTCTGGAAACAGTCTGGCATCAACCTCAGAGATCCACCAGCTTCTTTCTTCCCAGTGCTGGGTTTAAAGGTGTGTCCCACCAACCCTGCTCTAATCTTTTCTTCAATTCCTTTTCACAAGTTGAAAATTTAGCTTGGTGGGATCTTGCCATGAGGTCACCACTCCCTTTATTCCATTTCTTAATCTGTTTATTTCCTTGAACACAGGACTTAAGCTCCATTCCACTTCCTGGTTTTTTTTTTTTTTTTTTTTCTCCTTAGAATTTACACTTCCTCCAATAAGGCCAGACCCACTCCAACAAAGCCACACCTCCTAATAGTGCTACTCCCTGTGATATTATGGAGGCTAATTACATGCAAACTACCACAATTACCTATACTAATTCCAGACATTAAACACTAATACTAATATTTTTTAGATTAAAAAATACAAAGTTATAATATTCTAACTAGGTGTCCATGATCTCCCCTTGAATGATATTGGACTGAGTTCAGGGAAACAATGCTTGAGGTGGAAAAGAGGACTAAGCTGATGATGCAGCAGGGAGTAGTGACAGAGTACTGGAAAGGTGACAGAAGGTTTGAAAAGAAGGCAAAAGAAACAGAAAAAGAGATGCTGTTTCTGAAATGTAACTCATGGAGAAGTTCTAGATTTGTTTTTCTACCATCCTGATCCCACTGCTTCGGAGCACAGGGGTCAGAACATACACTTTGTGAAGGGCTATGCTTCAGTCACTGTAGCATAATCAACTGGAAATGATTTCAAAGCCAATATCTGCGTGCCATTTTAGTGTGTTGACAGATAAGAACCAACCCAGCTACAAACCCTTCAACCTACAATGGTGACCTGTCTATGTGATACATTGGTGCCATAGTAACATAAACTTGTGGGATTAAGCAACAAATATCTGGATTTAAGGCCTATTCCATGAAATGGAATGTATGCCTGATACATCTCAGGTAGCAAGAACCGGAGACTAAATAGGCCATGGACCTAGTGGGAAAAAAATACTGTTTTTCTGTTAAAGGGACATAGCAAGAAAATTACTCCTAAGGATAGTCTGCTATAGTTATAGAACAATCTCTCATTCAGTCAGCATCTTCCTTCTGTAAAAGATGGCAACTAACACAAAGACCCACAACTGAACAATGTGCTGAGTGAGAGACCTTGAAACACACATTTCTAAATAAGAAGTCCTCATAAAAGCCCTCCCCTTAGGGAACTATGTGAAAGCAGAGGCAGAAATAATTTTAAGAACCAGTGTAACAGAAGAGGCCAAAAGACACCTTCCAGACACAAGAGAACTGACACACATATGATCTCAGAGTGACTGTCACAGCATGCACAGAGACTGCACTGTTCCAAGTCAGATGGGGTCCCAGCACTGAGAGGGGAAGTGACTATGAACCCCCATCCCTGAGAAGGTAACTCCAATTGAAGACGCCTTGCAACAGAAAAAAAGTTTTCTCCAAGGGAGTCTCACCTGCTATATAAACACCACTTAAGAAAAGACCTTAAGAAAGCAGTATATGGCTAAAAATATTATTTCAAAAGTACCTTTATTTTTCAAGATGATTTGTCTCATAATGTTTTGTTTGGGCATTTTTTCACCTTGGTTGTCTTTTCCTTACCTAGTAAGGTTTCCAATTTTGTGTTTTTATGGGTTTTGCATGTGTGCATGCATGTGTCCAAGTGTGTGTGTTTGTGTGTGTGTATCTGTGTGTCTGTGTTTCACCTGCTTTTCTCCCTCTGTTTTCTTTGTTGAGTTCTGGTTCTCTGGCATTTCTACTGGCCTGCTTGTTTTATAAAAAGAGAGAGAGAGAAAGAAAGCTTGAAGTTGATTGGGTGGAGAGATGGGAAGAATCTGGGAGGAAGTGAGGAATTGGAAAACATGATCAGAATATACTCCGTGGGAAAAAATAATCATTTTCAATAGAATAAAAAAAGAAATACTTTGGACATTGAATAAAATGCCAAATTTTAAACAAGCATTCAAAGTGAATCTGGTGAACACAGAATTAAAAGTTTATTGATCTAAATTGAACTTGAAAGGGACATCTATATATAGCCAGAGTGAACAAAGTATGCTGGAAAGCCACTATTCACCATGTGTCTTCCTGTCAATTAGTTGTTTTGTTCAAGGGTCATGAAGGTTATCTCACATTTAAGCTATTAACCTTCAAATTCTAGAGAACTTGGCAAGATTTCTCTCATACAATCTTTTGCTTTGCCATTTTGAGACAGTGTCTGTCTCATATTGCTGTAGCCCAGACTGTCCTTGAAACCTTGATACCCCTGCATCTGTTTCAAGAGTTGAGACTTCAGGTATGAGCAATGACAGCAGGCTAATGGGTTCTTTTAATAAGCACGTAATATACAAGATGAGGAAAAATTCTGTGTAGTCCATGATTGCTGTCATTATTTAGGAATGTAAGTTCCGGTGCAGAAGTGCACATAAAGTGATGCTATCATTTGAGTAAAGACCTCCCAAAACAAGTGCTTTAAAGGCCTTGCCACCAGATCTCACTGCTATTCAGAGACTGATAGGCAGCCCATACTACAGGAAGCTCCTTCAGCAGGAAGACAAACAACTCAAAATAGCTTCAGGAAATCCCTGAAACTGACCAGATTCACCAGATCCCTCCCTCCCAGAATAAGCAATAAAAGCTGAGAATCCCTCTCAGGTGGAAGGAAGCTGAGACACAAAGAAGACTTGGACAAACCAAGCCGCAAAGAAGGCTCTGAGAGGAGACCAGCTGCTTGGAAGAAGCAGAAAGCAGGTGAGCTGTCTGAAAGAGGTTTAGATCAACCGAGGCACCTGGAAAGGACAATCTCCCACCTGCTGAGCTGCCTACAGGCTGTGCAGTGCAATCCAGGTTTCCAACTTTTTGTGCTGTCACCCATGCTGGCATAGGCTTGGGTAACGCAATAGTCTTTGAGTCATTTCCGCTCCCATATGTAACCTTTACCCATATTTGAATAAATAATCCCAATAAAACTTAGTAAATCACCAATTTCAACTTTGGTGATATCCATACTTCAGTCTGTCATGTGTTCCCTATCTGGAGTAAGTAGATGTGCATGTTGTGGCTCCCCGCAAAAAAAGACCTTGAGAAAGTTAGGATGATCATTATGATGTGACCAAGAAGAGAATACCGGAACTCTAGACCACCGTCTCTTTCAGTAACTTCTTGTCATCCTAAGATGACAAATTTTGTCTTTCATGTGTTCCTCTGAGGTGTGCCACCTTGCCACTAGTCCCAAAGCAAGAGTTTGACTAGCTATGACTGAGACCTTTGAAACTGTGAGCCCATATAAGACTTTCCTCCCTTTAGATTGATTCACCTTGGCTAATTTTGTAAAGTGGACTCACATAGGAGGAATTCCTCTCCTAACCATCCACAGATAAGAATCATTAATGAAAAATAAATACCAATGAGATTTATTGTACTCAGTATGTCAAGTCCTGCTAAACTCTGTGTATCACAATTTAAAGTACATGATCATTTAGATATGTTCAAATGCCTTTTTCTTCATGGAGGGTATTTAATTTTTATTGGCCTTTCCTTGGATTGAACTTTCTTAGATAATCTCAACCACAAAAATACACCCAAATTTTGAAAATATGGTGAGTTATGAACTAGAATAGAAGTGGAATCTCCTTGCCATTTATGAGCCTTACAGAAACAATCCTTATTAATAAACTCTATTTGCCCATATTTGAACTGCCCACTTGCCTGCCACTCCACACCGAATCAGCAAAGCCTGCATATACTGGCCTGGGTTTCTGAGGAAGCTTTAATGAGCTTAGTCACACTTGAAAGTGCTCAGAGCAGCTCACCTTCCCTTGATTTTCTTTGGAGAACAACTTCATTGTTTTGGAATTAGTCATGAACTATTTAGTTGCAAATTCTCAAAACTCATGCCCTTGGTAGATCTTTTGAAAATTCAAGGCTGTCTATGAAGAATTCAGCTCAATTCTTAGCTCAGAGGGTTATAGCTAAACACTCTAAAGCAATTTTCTCAAGTTGGCCTTTCAGCCCAGTATGGCTGGGATTAAAGAGGTCACAGTGAAAAGCAAGGACTTCTATTTCTTTCTTTTTTTTTTTTTTTTTAGAATGAATTTGAATAATTCCATCATCACCCACCCTGGAAGATACACACGTTAATACATTTACATTCTTTGTTCCTCCATGTTATAGTTTCAAACATGGCTGGGGAGACTAATATACCAATACATTTAATTACTAAACATGAGTTGTCAAGTTGTATGCAAATGAACCAGGCTGCAGAAAGGGTAGAAAAGCTGATGGGAGCTGGAGAGGGGCCGCTGTTTACAAAAAACTCCTTTCAGGAAAGAGCCTATGGTGGCTGGGAGAGGGCCTGTTGATAACACAGTTCCAGAGGAATAAAATTGTAAGAACATGAAGAAATACAGAGATAAAAGGTGTTAAAGTAGGGCATGTTATAAGACACTGTATCTACACAGGGTGTTTTGATGCCAGTTGTTCAGACAGCAGAGTAAGCCAAACTCTGGCTTTGACTGCTTTACAGGGTAAGTTTTTTTGTTTTTTGTATTTTGTTTTTTCCTGAGATTCTAGGTCATGCCCCATGCCTACAAAAGTCAGTGATACACTTTTTCCGTTTGCCTTTTCAAGTCAGGCTAAAGCTTTATTTGTTTCTTCCAATTTTCAAAATACATAAGCAGCATGAGAGTTTTGGGACACCAAGCTGAGCATCCACATCACTATTCGCTTCACTACTGCTTCTGACTCACTACCAAGTTTAGAACAAGGTCTGTTGAGCCCAAAGCTTCTTTCTCAGGAATCGCCTGGTTTGGCTTCTGTACAGTGTACAATTCTGCTCACTGCTGTCTTCTAAAGTCCTCCTCCTACCTTGGATTTGGAGTTAATGCAATAAGTTGATCACTTGCTCTTTATCCACTTTGAAGTTTCTCCTAATTTGGTTTATCTTCTCATGTTTTATTAAAATTTATTTTTATTCACACAAAAAATGAGTATTGTAGATATTTTTAGATGGCATAATTCAATTCATATGTATATTAATATTTAAATCAGAGATTATTTCTTGAAAAATACTTATTATTTGTTTATACAAAGAATGTTTAAAAACCTTTTGTTTACCTTTTGAGACATACTGCACACAATCATCCTCTTGTGTGTGCTATAGCACACAGAACTCTCGTCGAACTATAAATTGATGCTCATTGACCAATCCTATACCTTTCTCTACCCACTGTCCTAGCCTCAAGAAAACACCATTTTACTTTTCTATAGAATCAATGATTTGAATGCCCTAGATGAGTGAGATCCTGGAGTGCTTGTTTTTCTGTGAATTGCTCATTTCACTTAACATGATGCTCTCCATTCATGTCATAAATATCACGGTTTCAGTTTTTTGTGATCGACTTATGTACTATTGTGTGTACAGACCATTTTCTCCTTTGCCATTCATCAGATTACAGACACCAAATTGATTTCTTTTATAGCCTGTTGAATATGGGCTAAAATAAACATGGAAGTTTTAACTATATGGCTTCATTTTCCTTTAATATGTAACAGTAATATGTAGATGTAACAGCCTTTTTTAAATAAGAAACACAGAGCCAAATGCAGAGTTAATAGCCCAAGAGGTCAGAGCAATAGCTGAGAGCTGAAGACCTTACCCTTCACAGCTGCTGCTGTCTTTCCCCTCAGCAAGAGGCCTACTTCCTGTCTATCTGTCCTTTTTATTAACTTTCTGTTCTGCCTTCTCATTGGTTGTAAACCCAACCACATGACCTCCTTGTCACTGACTGTCTGTACAGACCTCCAGGTCTTCTATGGTTCGTATTGAGATTAAAGGTATGTGTCTCCATTCTGGCTGTATTCTTGAACACACAGAGATCCACCTGGCTCTGCCTCCCAAGTGCACCACCACTGCTCAGCTTCTGCTATGGCTTGCTATTAGCTCTGACCGCCAAGCAACTTTGTTTATTAACATACAAATAAAATCACATTTCAGTACAAATAAAATATCACCATATTTCCCCTTTTCTATTTTAATAAAAAGAAAAAAGGAAAAAAGTTATAACTAATATAAGAAAAACTATATACAAAAGTACAATAACTATATACCATATATATAAGCAATAAATACCTAAACAATGTCTAGTCCATTTGTATTTGACAAATACAGAGAAAATAATTCCATTATATATCCTATTTTCGTAAGTCCAAAATGTGCCTGATTCACTTTCTATCCTAACATATTTCTAACAGATCTATCTTATAATGTCTTTCAAATATACACCCCTTTAGTGAATTTATTTTCTGAAATTCTTAACAAGGAAAATATAACTATAACTAACTAATCTTCAACTCCCTGAGAGACCCAAGAAGGAAATAATATTACCTAATAAAAAATAAAAACAGGAAGTACATGCAAGCAGCTTCCAAAATAAAATGTGAGTTGACAGAAGCAGCCAGCTACCTGGACAGTCACCTGAGGTTTCTCCTCAGTGTTGGGGCAACATCTTCAGCCTATAGGCTTAGTGTATCTGACAGACTCATTTGTGAACGAGGATGTATACAAGGCCAACAAGTTCAACCTCACATTTGGTGTGAGCAGTCCATGTACCAGAAACACCTGAATTCCACTAGTGTCATGTCATGATTCAGGATTTTAAATTCTGGAAATTGTTGATGGTTTTTGAATTCAGCTGTCCATTCTTGGCTGTGTGTGTGTGGCTTCATCTTGGCATCCCATTCTTCTCCACATCCCTCTATTAAATGCCAGTCTACTATTGAGAGGTGTGAGCTTAGTTACTCTTCAAGAATAACTGTTTCATCTGCTGTTCCACTGCACCTCAGAAGCCATCAGCACGGTACCTTTTCCAGATTACAAAGGCCACTTCAGGGATGATGCCATATTGTCCTGGCCTCAGAAGATGCCTCAGAAGCCACAACCACACTTGTCTTGGCAAGAATCGGTAGTCCTTTGTTTTATGTCCTGTCTGTCCTGTTTGTCAGCAGTTGATTCAAGGATACTTTGTTGTTCAGTGGCTAACTTTTGCCACAATGAAAGTTAACTCCATATGTAGTTTCTTCAATGCCCATATTTTCTCTGAAGTAGATTGGTACTGCCAGCAACCAACATGTCTCATAGTCATAACAAAAAGGAAAAATTTTCTGTTATTGAAACATTTTAAATGCCATATTCTGTAGACCTCTGAAGGGTTTGAAGATGACCTGTCTATCTAAAATATATCTGCTCGATCTTGAAAACACACCTAATATGACTACAAGTTCGATTGTAATGTCTAACCACTAACTTTCATTTCTATATATCCTAATAGTTGGTAATACTAACATTCAAGGATTAGCAAATTGCATTACATTGTTAAATGAACGGTATAAGTACAATACAGTATAAGTAATCTTGAACAAGATTAGAAATATATGTATGGCATTTTCTAACAACCTCTCTCTCTCTCTCTCTCTCTCTCTCTCTATATATATATATATATATATATATATATATATATATATATATATATATATATATATATATATTATACAATATAAAATATCCAATCCAATGTAAACTATTTAAAACTAGTAATTGTCTTTTTCTCTTTTTTTTAAATAAGCACCCTAAATCTAATCTCCTTTGCCTAGCCCTTTTCCTAACCCTTAACAACAACTTGCAACCAACCCTCCTAAACAATGAAAATTATCCGAGACTCAAAACCCATTAAAAGACAAAAAAAAAAAAAAAAAAAAAAAACCCACCCACCCCACACCACCTCTTTTAGGGAATTTTCCCCAAAATATTGTGCACCCTAATAAACTTAACCAGGGTCCGAGACAGAACAGTCACAATATTAAACATGAGGATAGGCAGTGGTAGCACACGCCTTTAATCCTAGCATTCCAGAGGCAGAAATCCATCTGTTCAAGGATTCGGCCAAGCATGGTGACACGCCTTTAATCCCAGAAAGCCAGCCTTTAATCCCAGGGAGTGATGGTAGAAAGCAGAAAGGTATATAAGGCATGAGGACCAGAAACTAGAAGCATTTGGCTGGTTAAGTTTTCAGGCTTTTGAGCAACAGTTCAGCTGAGATTCATTCTAGATGAGGACTCAGAGGCTTCTAGTCTGAGGAAACAGGATCAACTGAGGAACTGGCAAGGCGAGAAAGCTGTGGCTTGTTCTACTTCTCTGATCTTCCAGCATTCACCCCAATAACTGGCCTCAGGTTTGATTTTATTCACAAGACTCTTTAAGATTCCTGCTACAGTAATAAACTGGTTAGGTCACATTATATGTCCACTTTCTTTTTTATTTAGAGTGGTTGTTTTTCTCTTCCTGTCTTCTTTCCATAGTTCCCACCATTATGTATGGCTTCACTTCAGGACCACTTTCTGTCTTAATGAATTATGTTGTACTGAATAAATGCCCCTTATCAACTTCAGAGCTTTACAATATATCCCCATCTTGAGGTACTCAGCCAAGCTTCTCTTTCTGCTTTACTCCTTGGACTAGATTGTGCTGCCTTATAATCCTCAACAATTCTAAGATGACAAGGTTTCTCTTCACCTCCCCTGTCCTCTATTATACCCCCCTTACCTAAACAGTCCTTTTCTTGTCTCTCTTGGTGAATCCATATATTCAAGGAAACTTTGCTGTCATTTCTTTGTTATTAAATCAGGTAACATCTTTGTTTTCTCATATTCTACACCTTCTCATTACTAATATAAAATTCATATTTTATGATAAATTTTTTCAGTGTATCTTCCCTAGTTGAAGCTTTAATTCTATGATGGTGAACACTAAATCCCAATAATCTTTCCATGCCTAGAAACTGAAATTAAACTTCACATCTCATCATATAGTTACTGAATCATCTCATATCATAAAAGGAGAGTACAGTAGAGTATCATTCCATTTCTGCCCCATTGTGTGTGTGTGAGAGTATATGTGTGTGTGTAGAGAGAGGTATGAAATGATACTATACTATATATGTGTGTGTGTATGTACATAAATACATGTAGAGATGGAGAGAGAGAATGTACATGGATTTTATTACTGTATATCATAATTTTTTATTAGTAATACTATTTCCTTCTTGTTGAACCTAACTTATCAATTAACTTCATCGTACATGTGCACATATGGGGTCAAAGAACAAATATAATGTTCAGAAGTATGATGTATACAGCACCTATGGAAGGTTCTTGTAATATATATCTTGTATCTAGGATATAATATATATATACTATACATTATATATACTATGTATTATATTATATATACTATATATTATATATACATTCTTTATTTTGAGGTCATTAAAGGGCTCATTTTAGTAAGCTTTAGACTTAGTTCTCATCTTATGTTTTATTATTATCTTGATATTATAGTCAAGGTTAAACTTGTTTTTCATTACAATGCACTAAACAATGTTTTCTATGTCAAACTTCATTATGCATGTATGTAGGTATCCATCCATCTATCTAAATATCAGTTTTATAATATTCTAGATGTTTTGTCCCACTAAATCATTCTTTGAATGATGTTTATACTCTCACTACTGAAATTTCTAAAATCCTGTTTTTAGTTAAGCAATCACATACACAAAAATATATCACTTACATGCATGGCCTGATGGGGTATCCTAAAACAAAGCTCCATGTTTCTGTACTTGGGCTAAGATCAGGAACATTACCGACACCATAGATGCTGCCCTCTCAGCCCTTCCTAACCACTAGCATTTTTCTGTCTTCCAAAGATAACCACCATCATGCCATCTCATACCATAAGGTGGTTTTAAAATTTATGTGATTTCAACTTTATGGACTGAAAGTCATGAAGATGTACTGCTTAAATATCCCTTCCAGAAAGGCCTCCACTGACCACAGGAATGTAGCTAGCTGCCAGCCTCCAGCTGTGAACTTTTCTTGGCCTATTTCAGCCTTTTGGCCAAAGTCACCCTATTTTTGGAAATCCTTAGTCAATGACTAAGTCAAGTGGCAGCACCTTAAGGGCATGCTCTTTCTGGTGTGTTTTCTAAGCAGTTACACAAACACTGGTGGTAGAGGGCTGTGAGGTATTTGTGCTCAAAGCCATGTTGCACTATTACACTATTATTTGCTCCAGAGTTCCCATTTGGCTGGCAGGAAATTGGTCAGAGGACATATTTACACCACACTCTAGTGACTTTCCTTGCGTATTCCCATTTCCTGTTTATTGTTTTATTCCCCCCCCCCACAGGTATTACCTTCCTTGATAAACTACAGCTATGTAGAGCCCAGTTTTGTTATTTTTACTTTGTTCAACATAGTACTAGTGATATCTGTATACCTGATAGTGGACATCTGGTTGTTTCCACTTTGGACTATTATGAATCAAGACACTATGAACACATGTATTGATTTTTGAGAGACTTTTGTTGTATTATTTTAGATAAAATCTTCCTATGTTCCTCAGATGGCCTTGTACTGTGGGAGGCCCCCAAACAGCTTGACCACACAGCTCCCATGACAGGCTATAGTGATATTTTATTTGTATTGAAATGTGATTTTATTTGTATGTTAATAAAGTTGCCTTGGGGTCAGAGCAAGCCATAGCAGAAGCTGGGTAGTGGTGCATGCCTTTAATCCCAGCACTTGGGAGGCAGAGCTAGGCTGATCTCAGTGTGTTCAAGGATACAGCCAGGATGGTGACACACACCTTTAATCTCAATACCAACCATAGAAAACCTGGAGGTCTGTTCAGACAGGCAGTGACAAGGAGGTCATGTGGCTGGGTTTACAACACATGAGAAAGCAGAACAGAAAGTCAATAAAAAAGGAAAAACACACAGAAGTAGCTCTCTTGTGGAGAGGAAAGTCAGAGCAGCAGTGAAGGGTAAGGATTTCAGCTCTCAGCTATTGCTCTGACCTCATGGCTTTTAACTCTGCAATTGGCTCTGTGTTTCTTATTTAACAAGACAGTTACATCTATATCTGGCGCCCAACATTCTTGGTATGAATTCGTGAAAAAGCTGCTTGCCTGTGGTCTTGCAGGCCCCAGCTCATGCCCAAGCTACACTTGGCCGGTTGTGGTGGCACACTGGTTGGATTTACTGAAGAAGGCAGAGGCAGGAGGATCCTGAATTTGAGGCTGGCTTGGGAGGCTTGCTAAGGAGAAGCTACGGCCAGCCGGGGACAAACGGTGGTCGTGGGACCATGGAGGCACTGGCTGCTGCTTCAAGTTACAGGCTCCTTCTCATCGTGTTGGTGACTGCGGTGATGCTGCTACCTGGGACGAAGGATTTACTGCTGCTTGTTCAGAGAATTGCCAGGACCGTCATGTTACAAGAAAGCATCAGTAGAGGTCAGTTTGGAAAAGTTTGGCAAGACAAATGGTGGGGAGAAATTGCTGTGAAGATATTCTCTTCTAGAGAAGAGCATTCATGGTTCTGAGAGACAGACATTTATCAGACTGTGATTACTCCAAACCACAGAGGAAAAAAAATTAGTCTTCAGGGAACCATGACCACACCTAACAGTGACTTTGAAATCTTCAAAAGGATGACAGGGTTCCACAAAGATGATTCCACATGGACTATGATGAAGCCATTAAGCTGATTAACACCACGGAAAGATCGACTTTGGACTACAAACTGCTTAGGACAATTTTGCGATGGCTAGCTGAGATGATCCAGCCTGACAGACTACTTAAGCAAGGACTTGTGACAAGCTCTGCACTTTTCCATTATGCAGAGACTGGACAAATGATACAGGACTTGACAATTAACCCAAAAATAGAGATTTTGTTTAAAAAAGAAAAAGGAGAATATAGATATGAGGTAGATCACTGAATCTACCCTGAGAAAAAAAAGATAAAGAAATAATAGCATAAATGGGTAGATCATTGATCTACACTAAAAAGAAAAAGGGAAAGATATAAAAATGACAAAAGGTAGATTATTGGAACTTTTATGAAAAGAAAAAAGAGAATATGAATATGATAAGAAAAAAAGATCAATTTTTGAATCTACTTTTTAAAAGGAACTACTTGTTTTACATAGGATAAGTAACGAAAATTTTTTTGTCTGAGTTTATCAAACGTTACTAACTGGACATTGTTAATATATATAATGGAGTTTTTTGTCTGAATCTGTCAAATGTTAATGGACTAGACAATGTTAATGTAATCTTGACTATGTATATTGTATATAGTTATTGGATATGATTTTTCTTGTATTATAAGCTTTTTTAATTTTTAGACAAAAACAGGGGTAATGTGATAGTATTGTGTTCCCCAAAATATTGTGTGTTCCCCAAAATAAACTTATCTGGGGTTAGAGAACAGGACGACCACAATATTAAACTTGAGGATAGGCAGTGGTAGCACACACCTTTAATCCCCACACTCGTGAGGCAGAACCAGGCAGATCTCTATGAGTTCAAGGCCACATTGGAAATAGCCAAGCATGGTGACCATGGTGACATGGTGCTTTTAATCCCAGAAAGCAAGCCTTTAATCCCAGGGAGTGGGGGCAGAAAGAGAAAGATTATATAAGGTGTGAAGACCAGAAACTAGAAGCATTTGGCTGGTTCAGCATTTGGCTAGTTAAGCATAGGTTTTGGAGCAGCACAGTTCAGCTGAGATTCATGTGGATGAGGACACAGAGGCTTCCAGCCTGAGGAAACAGGATCACCTGAGGAACTAGCAAAGTAAGGTAGCTGTGGCTTGTTCTGCTTCTCTGATCTTCCAGCATTCACCCCAATAACTGGCCTCAGGTTTGATCTTATTAAAAAGACCATTTAATATTCCTGCTACACTTTGAAGCCCAGACACAGCTTCTGGCAGACAACACCTGGACCCAGGAAAATCCATAAGCTGACTCCACCCAGGGATGGACCAGCATCCAAGTGGAAGTAGCTGACATTCCAAACATTCCAACCCTTAGATAAGGTTAGATAAGGGTTAGATGACCGTGAGCCTAGCACCATACCTGTTTCCCTTCTACAGATACCCATAGACAAATGTCAGCCAATCAGGGTCTGGAACCTTGGAAATCCCCTCACCCAAACCTCTGCAATGAAAAAACAAACAAACAAACAAACAAAAAAAAAAAAAAAAAAAACCAACACTGCCTGGGCTCTGCGCTCTCTGCCCTTTCTATTGCATTGGACATATAGAGAGACAAAGCTTGGAGCTTGAAAAATAAAAGACTTTTTGCTTTTTCATACAGGATGGTGGCCATTGTGGGGATCCCCACAATCAGGGCATAACAGAGCCATCCCATTGCCTTAGGTTCACAAGGCTCATTGTCCCTGGCTCTAAAAGGATTCTGTTGTCAGATGTTTTCAGTTCTTTGCCTAACAGTGTTGGGGATTATTATGCAAAATTATTGAGGTTTTAGGGGATCCAGCCCCTCAAAATCTCTTTCCCAGGGTCTGGGAGCCATCTAGAACCAGCTGATAATCTAATCTTTGTCGATATATCATGAATCTATGCACATGAAACTCTTTAGTCCTTCATTTTATTTTCCTTAGTCAAGATTCTATCTACACAGCTTCAGTTCTCTGCTTATACTTAGCTCCTCTCTGTCCCTTCACCTCCTGTCCTGTCCTAGTTCTGAGCTCTTTTTGCCTCATCCTCATCTTCATCTTCACTTCTCTCCATCTTGGTTCCTACCTGGTCCTCTCCCTGGAACTGGTCCCTGACCTGCCAGTCACTTGACTTTTACAATACAATACAAAAACTTCCTCTCTGCTTCCTGAGAGTGAATGCAAAGTATAGGGTGCCTCCCACTTCTGTCAACATATTTTCCCTGCTGTTGTGGACTTTACCATTGAAAGGTCCAAAATAAACCCTTCCTGCCTTTTCGGACTCTGTGTCAGGTGTTTGGCCATAGCAATTAGAAAGGTAACTAGTGCACTCTATAACAACCTTTGAGATTAAATAAATATTATCCTGTTCTGCCAAAGAATCTGGGATTCACAAAGCTACAGTAACACATTTAAGGTTGTTAAATAAGTATTTCAGATCCAGCTTGAAGCTAGTGCCTTTGCTCAGGAAATGATATACTTTTTCTTCTCTTTCTTATTTGTTCTGACTCTTTTCTTTTTTTAGTCCAAAGAACTATTTTTGAGAGATTCTTTTGTAGAGAGATGGCTCAGAGGTTTAAAAGCTTCTTTCTCTTGCACAGGATCGAGGATCTGTTCTTAGTACCCACACCAGACAGCTCACAATTCATAACTTCATTTCCAGGGGATCTAATGCCATATGGTTACCCATGGTACTTTTGTATGTACATGGTAAGGATAAACTCATGCAGGTACACACATATACACAAAGTCTTTAAAAAGAGGAAAGTTTTAAAAGCTGGAAAGATCAATCAGGGGTCAAGAGTACAAGTAACTCTTCCAGAGGACTAAGGCTATAATTCTAAACCCCTAAAGTGTTATTTTAGGGTACCCATGTGATGTCTAGTTTTTGTTATACTTCTAATTACTTTTATGAATTTTATTCACTTCTTGATCAGAAATAATGTATCTATTTCATAGGAGATTGTGCCATGTTTTGCATAAACTATGTATTGAATAAACTAAAATTATGTAAGATGCAGAAGTTTAACATAAAATAAAAATTATTCCTCAATCTAGGAAAGCCATAACATTGAACTAAAAAGTGCAGAGCATATTTGTCAGTTCAATTCTTATTAATACTGATATGTCCCTAGAGAACAAAACACACAGAAATGTACTTTAATGCACTCATATATACAAACACCCTGAAAAAATTGTCAACTGAGTATGAGGCAACCCATAGACTAAATGAGGAATGAGTTCAATTCTAAAAGCCACAAAGAAAGAAAGGAATGAGGTGTAATGACTACAGCAGTTCAGAGGATCAAATAAGCAGAATAGAAAGGTAGGAGAAAAAGCAAAGAAAGTATCACATTTAAACATATGCCAGTGAATTTCACAGAGCTTATTTATTCCTAAGCTAAAAACAGAACATTAAGATTCTAAGTAAATAAATATACTCAAGTTAGGGCTCAGAGTTGTACAACTTCAACAAAGGGAAGACATGTATTTTATTATTATTATTATTATTATTATTATCATTATTATTTACTAAATGATTTAAAATCAGATTCCAAAGAGTTTCCTTGTTGGCAATACCCAAATGTTCACAGAAAAGCCATTTGTTTGGGTTTAGATTAGCACATTAAGGAAAGTCTTGGGGTCCATCCTCTCACCTTTCCAAGCAAGAATTCGTCTTTAGAGATCAAAGAAGGAATAACACACTTCTCTCCACGGTGCAAAGCTCTGCTCTCTTATCATATAGACAAAGAGCAATTGGTCAAGCCGATCTGGACCCAATCCCTCTGGACAGCTGCCATTTCAGACCTGATGAACTTCTGCATTGATGATGAAGGTGAGGAGGGAACAGACAGAGGGAGCATGGCGTCTATCAAAACTGTTGTGATGGATTGTCACCATGAAAGTGTTTTCACTGCTTTAGAGCTGCTGTTTAAATAGACCAATGAAAATATAACAGGCATAAGCAAACTCAGTCTTGTTATCTTGTAGATATTAAATGAAGATATTAAATCCATTAAAGAACTATTACATGCCATTTTCCCTTCAGAGTAGAAAAAGAAGGCATTCACAACATGGTCTGCTATCTACAAATCCACCTAGTCCTTTTGCACCTTTCATATATGGTCACTATAGCAGTGATTGTTCTGATGGCATATTGTCCATCACTGAACAGTAAGGACACCATGTAGCAATAAAGCAATGTAAGTATTGGGGTCTCTGACTTAAACAAATTTTGGGTGAACTTCTTTAACTGAGCTGAGAAAAAAAGATAAAAGCTATTGAAGAAGTTGTCCATGGAAACACTTAAGCAATTTTTTCTCTTATTTCATTTTTTAAATTTTCTTAAACAGAGGACATTTAACAGTGTAGTTCTTACTAATATTTACATGCCTGAGATTCAGAGACCAAGGAGGAAGTATAAGATGTAACACTGGGGATAGAACAATACTTTTGTCTGCTACACATTATTTTTCAGATGTGGGATCAGCCTACTTTGTAATTTTCTGTATGTGGAAAGTCACTTTTTTGATCACCGTGTTTGACTCTTTCATGCATGGATAACACACTTTGAAATAACTCATTTTTATAATTTAAGAATATTGAATCATAGTCTGAGAAGAAAAAGATTCAGTGCAAAGATGTGGGGGTGGGGGCACAAGGAATTAGCCAGACAAGTAGATGGAGTGTAATGATTAGAGTAAGCTGCTAATTAAAGGCTTCTGGGGACTAAGAGGAAGAGAAAGGCATGCTGGTGATGGGTGTGGAGCCTCTCTGCAGTCACAGGACATAGTAAAGAAAGGAAGGGCTGAAATTAGAGCTGACAGAGAGGTGCTGTTCCTAAGGAGCCATTCAAGCAAACAGTTCTGGGTCCTGACCCTTAGCAAGTTGTGGTTGCAGAAGTAAAGTGCCTGATAAAATAAAGCTTATGTTACATATCACAGAAGAGCTTTTGATATCACACGTTTATACTGACAAATGTATTTTTAAAAACGTTTTCTCTTACCTGTTTTGATGACCCGTACCTGTAATCCCAGATCTTGGAAAACCAAAGCAAGTAGATTTGAGTTTGAAGCCAGCTGAGGTTACATACTGAGACACTGTCAAAACATTAACTTAAAAAAATAAACTCTCTACTCTACATCTCTTGGGGTGGTTTATAGCACTGATGGGAGAATCCTGGCCTTCCATGTGCTTAATACATAACTCTACTGTTGAGTGACACACTGGCCCCACCCATCTATAATATGGATTCTACATCATTCCTAATACTGTAATGCATGCTTCCCAAATATTTCACTATTTTAGAAAACATTCAGCAAATATAGAATGCTACCCTCTACGTTTATTCAGACATTAAAACCTTCAGGAAGTATGAATGAGGAGCAGAAATAGCTGAAGATTAAAATGAGTGAGTAATGAAGTCCAGTAAAAAGGGAAGCAGAGATTGAGGTGTCTGGCTCAGAGGTACAACAGAAGCTTAGCATGAATGAGGCTTTGTGTTCCAACTTTAGTACCTACATCAAAAATTAATGAACAAAATAGAAACAGTTGTGTCTGAGAAATTAAGTATAGTATTTTAAATGAATTGATTAAAAACAAAACAGGAAAAAAAAAGAACAAAATTTGGCTGTCAACAAAGTGGTAATCTTACAGATCTGCTAGTTACACAATTCATAATTGTATAATAGATGTGATTAAGATATAGATGGATTGATGGGCTACAGAAGACTGAGGAATCCAAAGTTTGACCTCTAGTGCTAGACAATTACAACATCTCTTAACTGTAGAAAAACCAGCATGTGAAAAATTTCTTTTTTCATAGAATTTGGTGGTACTGGTTAGTCTCTGTGTGTCTAGTCTGAATTAGAGATACACATAAAGTTACCAACTATATAACAGTCCAGGGAATTAACCATGTCCCTTGCCACACAGTTTTTATAATGCACAAAGTACATCTATATTCCTACAACGTCAGTGTAAAGTGTAGCTCCTACAGTGTCAGAAAGCTAACACACCGAGACAGCAAGTATGAAAGAGACTGACAGACAGTCCTGGTCCACTCATAACATGTACATACACAATTAAATATATGTGAATCCTGTGTTCTGACGAGGTCAGTAAAGGCACTGATAAGTATGGTGAATGAGAATAGCCAGAAATTTTCTTAGGATATAAATACAGAACTAAAATTGGAGCCCTGGCAGGAGCCAGCCATGGTAATCTGGGGGATGTGCAGCAACTGTAAGACCCTCTCAGTCTGGGGAATAGTAGAGAGGATGCAGAGGTCCATTTGAATTGTACATATGAGCTGGGCTGAAGTATGTTCAGTGAGGGGATCACCAATGTAGAAGTTTCAAAGACAGGTTAGGCTAGAAGCAATCAAATCACTTTCAGCAACATAATAGGAACCAGTTTGTGGCTTGCTATAACGGGAAAATATTAGCTATTGGAATGAGATTCTTTGCAGGAAGAGTACTGTGTAAGTGAGCAGCAAGCACACTACATCTTAGTAGAAAGTTATAATGAAATTGCAATTCATTTAGAAGTAAACATAGTTAAAATTAGAAAATGTCTAAAACAGAGCACTTCCAAACAATTATTTTTGTGGGTTGTAAAACACAAAAAGCAAAGTTATCTATCCAATTTTGGAAATTTTAGATAGTGTCTTCATTGATAAAGAATTCCTAAGTAAAAGAAACTATTTTGTATAATCTAGCAAATTATTTTCTAAAAATTTCACAAGTTTAAATTAAATGTTTAAGCACTGAGTTGGTGACAAATTCAATGGGTAAAATGGTTGGTTTTCTTAGAAAAGAATCTACTCAAGTGTGAAACCTGATAATGACAGTATTTGATACTTTCCATGCTGGAACTATAGGTCAAAGTTCAGGGCTTGTCTCTGTGATTGTGGGTTCTGCTATCAACCACCTTTGGTAGAGTCTCTGTCTTTGGCTGAAAATCTCTGAACACTAGGAGAAGCTAGCATTTGTTGAGGGACATAGGGAAGCTTGTGAGCAGATCTCAAAATGATTTCAACTTTCTTATTATTCAGGTGTTATATTTGACAATACTAAGCAAAAAAAAAAAAAAGGCTTCTAGGAGTAGTCTCTTTATTTTTCCCATGGGCATTTTCCCATGGGCATCACTCAATAGAATTTTTAAAATATGTGTTTCCTTACATAATTTTAAATTGCACTTTCAACATTTTGAAAATAAGATTTGAGGTGTGTTACTAATGATGAGATTTAAAGTGAAACTCTTTTGAAGGTCTCTTACAAGTGCATCCAATGGAACTGAGGATTCTAAGCACTATACTTATTTTCCATTCACCAATGTTCTCTTTTACAAAATTACATAGTTTTTCTATTTGAAATAGAATAATATCACTTTCCCTCTCCTTCTCCTCCCCCTCAGCCTCTTCCCTGTAGCCTTCTTCAGGCCCCCTCCCCCACGCTTCCCCTACTCTCAAGTCGATCTTTGTCCCTGTCACATGTTGATATGTTTATGTCTATATGTATATATATTAAAACCTGCTGAGTCTGTTTTTGTTGTTTACAACTATAGGGTTTCAAGTTTGACCACTCAGCTCTGAATAACCGAAAATGGGTCTCATCCTAGGGAGATCTAATTCTCCTTTCCCCAGCAGTCCCTAGCAACCTGTTCAGATTTCCATGGTTTAACACGGCTACATATTTTTGCATGCAATACTAGAAATATGTGTTTTACCAGATAATCTAAAAAAGTCATTAAGTTGCCTATAATTGCACATGCAAAATTATTTTTCTATTTTCTATATTCAGCATTAAGATTTTTTGAGGCAGGGCTTCAAAATAGAACCGAGAGGCAGCTCTGTGAGTGAAGGGGCTTGCCTTCTAGGCCTGGTAATCTGACTTTGATCCCTAAACCCACATGCAGTTGGAAGGAGAGAATCAATGCCAGAGTTTCTCTGTGACCTCTGAATACATGCTGTGGCAGGTACTCTTTTGCTTGCATCTCCAATACACAAAACCCTATGCACACGAGTACACACAATAACAAATGGTCTTTAACTGTGAAGCAGCAATTGTTCTTATTCTTGGTCCTTCTTACACCATTTTGTTCTCCATTGTCTTTGCACTCCTGTCATCTCCCCTTGATTCCTTGGGTCTGTTTCCCACTGCTGCAAGGACAGTAACAATGGTTGCTCATCTTGCAGAAATGCCACCAACTATCACTGATTCTACAAGTTCATAAAACAATTTAAGTGGAAAGAGATCACATTTAAATACAGTCTATTTATTTTACCTTTTTTGAAAAGTGGTATTATTATCGATAGTGTTCTTAAATCTGCACAGATTTCCTGTATGTTTACAAAAATGTTTTTAAAAATTGTGTACTGACTGCTGTTTATAAGGCGAATAAACATAGAGGGCTCCATGGCTTTTAGACACATGAAGGCATAGAAACAGCTGCTGGCACTTAAATCACTGCATTTTAAAAGAAAACAGAAGATCTAAATTCAAAATGTTTTAGTGAATAGCTACTTTAAGTCTTTATCATTTTATGTATGGCTTTTGCATTATTCTAAACTAATCATCCATTAATAAACAAACAACAAAATATGTCAAACCTTCTTTACTTACTTGTAAACTTGTAAATCAGTCTTAATTTTCTCTAGGTTATTTCTACAATGGAATAGAATAGAACATGTTTATTTGATCAAATATAATTTGACTTTCTTAAAAAAAAAAAAAACTTTTATTTATTTTACAACCTAGCTGCAGTTTCCCCTACCTCCTCTCCGCCAAGGCCCTCCCCCCACCTTCCCTCTGTCCCCACCCCCTCAACTCTTTCTCCATTTCTTTTCAGGAAATAGTAGGTCTCCCATGCATATCAACAAAACATTGTTGTGGGATATTTGTACACTGTGTGAAGATGTTTCATGGTGATTGGTTTAATAAAGAGCTGAATGGCCAATGGCTAGGCAGGAAGAGGTTAGGTGGGACTTCCAGGGACAGAGATGACTCTAGGGAAAAGATAGACAGATGCCAGGATAGAGAGGAAACAGGAGGTACAAGATGGAAGAGAGGCAACACCACATGATAGAATGTAGATTAATATAAATGGGTTGATTTTAAGTTATAAGAACTAGTTAGCAACAAGCCTAAGCTATAGACTGAGCTTTCATAATTAATAAGAAGTCTCCATGTCATTCTGTGGGAGCTGTCTGGCAGGACAGAGAAATATTATTACATATAGTATCTTACATGAACCTTGAATATCCACATAGGGACTGAAAAAGCAATCTCTTGGGTAGGTTCAGTGTACAGAGACACAACTCTTTTCAGAGGTGCTACTATGCAGCTCAGCACTTAAGCAGCAAGCATTGCATACAAACGCCTGCCACAGGAGCATGTGGATCCTGGGCTGGAGCTACATGGCATGAGGCTGGGCTCTCACAGAACCAAGGAGAATGGAGTTAGCCACTAGAGGAGCACAGAGGTAGCCTAGCCATTTAAGGTTTGGTTCACATGGTCAGAAAGTGCTGCAAACACACAATAAGTCAGGTCCAGACCGGGAAAACCTCTGCACAGCTATAGTATGCTTAAAAATATGTCTAGGTGCTGAAGAAAGAAAAGCAACATCAACTTATATAAAAAAAAAATTAAACCAATAGTTTTTTGTTGTTGTTGTTTTTCTTTTCTTTTTCTTTTTTTCTTTTTTTTTTCTCCAGAGCTGAGGATCAAACCCAGGGCCTTGTGCTTGCTAGGCAAGCGCTCTACCACTGAGCTAAATCCCCAAACCCCGATAGTTTAAAAACAATAAAATGAAGTCTTTAAAGAGAAAAAAAGGAATATGAAAGAAAAAAAAAGCCACATAAAGATGGGAAATATACAGGGTGTCTAGATCTTGTATGGTATTTTGTTGACTTAGAATTTTTAAAATGCCAATGAACCAAAAAAACAACAGCTGCTGAGAGATACTGGACTGTGAAAAAAACTGTTAAATTAAACCAACTTATACATTTTAAAGATACCTTAAGTTCAGAATGGAAGCCAGGATATGTGTTATGTTGGAGTTTTTCTTTTGTTTCCACAGGAGAAGAAAAGCATGGTTATCATCAAAATTAAGAAAGAGTAGATTCAAACAATAGAGACTTCTTGATTAGGAGAGGCAATAGTTCATCAAACAGCATGGCTAACTTATAAGACTAATAAATGTCTTTCATTTGATTAGATATAACCTGCCAAAAGCAAAACTCCCCAAAGTTAGGGTTGGGGCCTGGTTTTATTTTCGTTTTTCCAGGAGAATAAAAGCATCCAACTAAAGAATCTGAAGACCACTAGACACATGAGACATTTAAAGAAGAAGGACAAATTATCCAGGGAAAATGTTTCAAGGAAAAGAGTAAATAGACCTAATGATATAGCACCCTTTCAACAGAATAAAATTCCATAAATATTTCCAAATGTTTGTTTCTGCTGTTCTCTATAGACATATAAGGCAAATGGTCTTTTGTAGTCCCAATTCAATTAAAAAAATTAAAGCTGGCTTTGAAGTAGAAGCATGGTTTTCTCCTCTAAACCCAAGAATGCTTGTTAAAGAAAAATCCAAAATCTCTATCTCATGTCCGAAGACCTATCTGGTCTGGGAGAGAAGCCAAAATTAAGGGAGTATTCTATTTTCACTAATCTCATAATCCTGCTGTGGATATCACTCTGTGTAAATAAAGTTCTGATTGGCCAGTGGCCAGGCAGGAAGTATAGGCGGGACAAGAGAGAAGAGAATTCTGGGAGGTGGAAGGCTGGGTGGGAGGAGACACCGCCAGCTGCCATGAGAAACAACATGTAAAGACACTGGTAAGCCACAAGCCACATGGCAAAGTATAGACTAACAGAAATGTGTTAATTTAAGAGTAAGAGCTAGATAATGGTAGGCCTGAGCTAATGGCCAAACAGTTTAAAAAATATAAGTGTCTGTATGATTATTTTATATGTGGGTTGTGGGACCACGGGAGCTTGGTGGAACCTGGAGAGAAGCTCTCCAACTACAAATGGCGCCCAACATGTTGGCAAGAGTTTCCACCTAAAACCTGAGAAAAAAGATTCTAAGACAGAGCTAAACAGCTTCCTAATTGTCTCTCTCAAGTTAGCAGCAGCCTGCCGGTTTGAGCTACTATGGCGGGTTCCTGGCATGTGCGTCTGACCTGCAGTATGGCAGGAATGAGGAGTCTACAAGTGGCACTTTACTCTGCTGTGTGGTAGATTTAGCCTTTGCCAGTTTAAAACAAACAAACAAACAAACAAAAAAAGGTTTCTGGGCTATGCACTGCTTTGATAGAACTGCTTCTGATAGTTGATAGTACACATGGCTCCAGACCCAGAGCTGGCAGTAAACTGTACCACCGCCATGTTGGGAATCTGAGGTGGGTGGAGCCAGCAGCCACAGCGGTGCTTCAGTCTTACAAAGATGGATATTACACAGAGAATCTGCTTTATATTGTCTTTGGGATTTTTATCTACAAAAAAAGATTTGATCATAGAAGCTGTTGAGTTAAACAAATATGTAAATTTTAAAGGCACCTTGACTTCAAAATTTGGATATAAGGATATGTTGCTTTGGAAAGGAGTCTCTGTTTTTGTTTCCACAGAAAGCCAGAGGCTGTGGATTTGTTCCAGATTAAGATACATCAGGTTTGATTAGCCAAGACCACATGAAAGGTCTCCAATGACACCATGGCCCAGATGATCTGACATCCAGAATGGTTTCAAGGCAACTGGCTCAGAGGTTTACCCTAATGGACTACTCCATAATCCTAAAATTTTCTTTATTTCCCCATAAGATACAGTGCCCCCCTCCAGTAGGAAGTAGTAAGAGAAACTACGCCCACATTCCCAAAATTATCAAGCTGGCTTTGGAGATGGAATTGGCTCAGTCCTTCTCTAAACCCAAGCACATTGTTAAAAGAAAAGGTTAAGAGATTCTTGTGTCCCAAATCAGAAGAGCCCTCTGATTTGGGACAGAGAAAAACCAATATTTTTATTTAAAGCAGGTTGATTATAAATGCTATCTCTTTCTAAAGAAGAAAAGGGGATATGATACAGATATAATAGGATGAAAGGGTAGATTAAGGAACTTACTTCTAAAGAGCAACAACTTGTTTAAAATGTTTTACATTGGTATAGATTTTAGTCTACTGATACAAACTTAAAGTTAATTTTGTTATACTATGTATATATTTCTACTCATGTTTAAGGTATTATGTTTGTATAGCTCATTTAAAATTGTAATGGATAATTAAAAATAGATTAATAATTAATCATCTGTGATAATCATACTCATAGCCATGTTAGTTAAGTCTTCTAGGTATACATAGACATATTTCAGATAGATAGGTAATCTTCAAATACTTCAAAGACCTTCAGAATATGGCATTTAAAATATTTTTAAAATTTAGACTTTCTGGACAGTGAGACATGTCTGCTCTTGGCAGCACCATTTTACTTCAGAGAGGAGGATGGGCATTGAAGGCACTTCATATGGAGTTTATCTTCACCTTGGCAAAAATAGCCATTTGGACAAGAAACTGTTCTTGCCTGGACTGCTTGATCGACTGGACATGCAGGACCCATAGAAAGGTGACCACTAAATTTTGCTTGACAAAATGGTCCTTCAGGTTCCTGCTTCGCAGAAGAAACTGCCAGCCATTCTACAGGACACTGAGAGAAGTGACCAAGAGACTCTAGCCCTGTGGGCTGAAGACAAATGCCCCAACTTTACAAAGGAACATTAGGTGACTGTCCAGGCTGCCAGCTGTCTCTGTCTACTCTTGCAAGACTCCTGACAAATGCTTACATCCTTCTCCCAGTTCTCAGGTAATATATCCTTCTGAGGTCTTTGATGTGGTTTAAGACTAAATAGTTATAATTTCCTCAGTTATGATAAAAGATAAGTTAGATATAAAACCTTAGACTCACAAATATAAGATAGATAGGATATCTTCTTTAATATTGTAACTGTAATTGTTGCTTGGTAATTGTTTTGTTATATGTAATTGTACTATGTAAAAGTTAAAACCTTCCTTTAAAAAAAAAGAAAAGGGGAAGTGCTGTGGATATCGCTCTGTGTAAATAAAGTTCTGATTGGCCAGTGGCCAGGCAGAAAGTATAGGCGGGACAAGAGAGAAGAGAATTCTGGGAGGTGGAAGGCTGGGTGGGAGGAGACACCGCCAGCTGCCATGAGAAACAACATGTAAAGACACTGGTAAGCCACAAGCCACATGGCAAAGTATAGACTAACAGAAATGTGTTAATTTAAGAGTAAGAGCTAGATAATGGTAGGCCTGAGCTAATGGCCAAACAGTTTAAAAAATATAAGTGTCTGTATGATTATTTTATATGTGGGTTGTGGGACCACGGGAGCTTGGTGGAACCTGGAGAACATAATCCTTTGGTTTTGTTTTGACTATTTAAAACTTTTCTTAAGGTATAAATATTATTTCAAAATTTATAAGATTTCTATATAAATATATATATAAACTTTCTGTTGTGTTATTAGTGGCCATATATAGTATTAACTAGTTCTAGAAATAGTCTTCATCTAGTTTCCTATACATGATTTTGGGTTTGAGTCCAAATCAGGTAACTAGGAATTAAGCTTGTGTACCCAAGATGTATTTAACAGACTGTGGTCCTTTAACTTCTCTGAGATTTGCTGCATATGAAGTTTAAAATGTTTTAAGTTTTCTGCAGTGAACCATGAACATTCCTAACAGTGACCTTTGAAGTCTCCAAAGGATAATGGGGCCCCAGAATGATGATTCCACTTGGATTGAGGTAATGCCACTAAGCTAACAAACGCCACCCAAAGGTCAGCTATGAACTACAAACTGCTCAGGACAATTTCAAGGAGGTTAGCTGGGGTGGTCCAACCTCACAGTCTACTCGAACCAGGACTTCAGATAAGGCCTACATTTTCACATCACACTGAGACTGGACAATAGTTAACTCTCTCAGAACTTGCCCATTTTCTCAATTTTCTCAGGGTCCCCTAAAGATGTTGTTGTCACCAGATAACAGGAAGTAGTTTTAAGGATACAAACATCTACATTCCAAAGAGGTGGGGTGGATGGTTTTTGTCATTCAATGGATTATCAATGTTTATCATCATTTAAAGGGTTTGGCTGCATGTTGTTATTGGTCATAGTCAGGGAGGAAGCTAAGCAAAGGAGATTAGATTCAGGGGTCTCATTCTGAAAAGAAAAAAGACAATGTAGGAATGATAGGATAAAAGGGTGGATTATTGGATCTGCTTTTAAACTAAAAAAGCAACTACTAGTCTTAAATATTTTACATTGGTATGGATTTTTGTATATTGATACAAATTTAAGGTTATTTTGTTCTACTGTATATATGATTCCACTCTTGTTTAAGGTAGTTTTGTATATTGATAAAAAGTTAAGGTTATTTTTGTTTATGTTTATATACATACACACACACATACATATATATGTATTTATATATACTCCTATTTAAAGTATTTTACCTATGCAGCTCATTTAAAAATTTAATGTATAATTAAGAAATACAGGTTTGTGGTAAGCCATCCAGCAATCAAATTTGTGGCCATGTTAGGTATGTTTTTAAGGTCACACAGAGATATATTTTAGATAGATAAATGGTCTTCAAATACTTTGGAGACCTGTAAAATAGGCATTTAAGATGTTTTAATAACAGAAAGCATCTCATGACAATGAGACATGTCTGCTCCTGGTAGCACTAATTCATTTCAAAAAAAAAGATGATAGCATCAAAACCTCCATATGGAGCTAGTTTTCCCTGTTGCAAAGTTAGAAACTGCCCTTTCCTCAACTGCTGACAGAATGCTGTCTAAACTGGACAAGCAGGACACAAAGAAAACAACTGCCAAACTTTGCCAAGATAAGGTAGGATAGTCCTTCAAAATTCCTGCTTCACAGTAAAATCTGCCAAAGACAGATGTCCCAACCTTCCAGGGAATCCTTGGGTAACTGTCCAGGCAGCCAGCCATTTCTCTAATTGCTATAGTTTTGGAAGTTGCTTGCTCTGCACTTCCTGTTTATTCAGGTAATACTATATTATTCTGGGTCTCTTATGGAGTTGAAGATGAGATAGTTATAATTAAAATTTTCCTTGTTACCAAGTTCATAAAAGAAACTCAAAAAAGAGGTATAAAGAATAAAAGGTTTATGGATATAGAAGCTTAAACTGGTTATCTAAGAAAATGTTTTGAAGCCTAAAAAGATAGTTTTGGGTTGGTAATACAAGTTATAATAGAAAGTGAACTAGGTATACAACTTGGACTCATCAAGATAAGAAAAATTTTGAAATAATTTCTCCAAATTGTCAAATACAAATACAAATGCACTGTACATTGTGAATGTAATTCTTACTTGATAATTGTTCTTATTGTATATAATTTTACTGTATTAGAGTTAATACTGTTTCTTTTCATTTGCACAAATGGGGGAAATGTTGTGGGATATTGGTGAACTGTGTGAAGATGTATCACTGTGATTGTTTTAATAAAGTGCTAAAAGTCCAGTATCTAGGCAGGAAGAGGTTAGGTAGAATTTCCAGGAACAGAGAGGACTCTAGGAAAAATAAAGGCAGACACCAGGAGACACAGAGAAGAAACAGGAGGTGTAAAATGGAAGAGAGGTAATGCTCCATGATAGAATGTAGGTTAATATAAATAGTTAATTTAACTTATAAGAGATAGCTGGGAACAAGCCTAAGAAATAGGTAGAGCTTTCATAATTAATAAGAAGTCTGCACGTCATTATTTGGGAGCGGGCTAGTGGGACAGAAAAACACTGTTACAAAACATGGCATATCAAGTTTCAGTAAGACTGAGCATGTAAAGACTAATTATATTTGCAAATTAGCAAGTCTGCACTTTTGTATGTGATAGTACTCCTAAATGTAAAGGTAATGTTTATTTCAGGACATATGTTTGAGACTATAGGTTTATATATAGAAAAGAAATACTCTGAATGCTAGAACTAGTAGAAAGGGATATAATAACTAAGATGACGCCAGTTAAGCATTAAGTGTTTGTATTGTTTTCCTTTCTCAAAGTGTCATTAAAATGGAATTCAATATGTGTGGTGCTAATGTCAATAGTCACTATTTTCTAATCACTAATTCCCTATGAAAAGGGAGAATTAAATCAGTTTCATTAAATTAAAAAGAGGATAAAGAAATAGCCTAGTAATAAGCACCTTTTAGGAAAATGGGGGGAACTTCTCTACTGAAAGATTTCTCTTTACTGAAATGATTAGCCAGAGGAATGTGCAGGTGATAAAAGTGAGATTGGAGGCAATAGCAGATTACAACGTTTTCATGCTTTGTTAACTAGTCAACAATGACTGCTTTTCATACTATTATTTTCTATTTGTAATAGGTATGTTGTATTTCTGTCTTCACTGAGGAGCGTGTTTAATAATGGGAGGATTTTTAAAATTATTATTATTTTTTACTTTCTCTGTAGTTTTAACTCAAAAAATCTGATATAATGAATTGGATATTGTTATATTGGGATTATAAATGCTTCCCCCCAAAGCATATGTGCCAAGATCTGTCCTCAGCTAATTAGAAAAGTGAGAGGTAGTGCAGACAATTGAGACAGAAGGGTCTGTACCTTTTAAACATGTTTTTCAATGTAGACCACTACTGGAACAGAAATGTTAACGAGTGACATTTAAACAAAACTTTATTGGATCATAGATGTCATATTTATATTATGAAATGGATGTTGAATCACTAGAGCATTGCTGTTAAGGGGATGTTGAGAGTCCAGCACCTTCCTCCCTCTTTCTTTCTGGGCTGCTAGGAGGTAAGCAGCTTTGCCATGACTCTGAAATTTAGTACTCCAACTCACCATGAATTGAGATGTCTAAAATGACGATCCAAGGTAAACATCCTTTTCAAAAATATTTTTATTATAAATCCACACACCTATAGATATCTGACTTTTATAAAGAAGTCAGAAGTACACACTGGAAAAAAGACAGCATCTTTAATCAATGGTGCCAGTCAAATTGGATACTGAACATAGAACACAAATAGATCCATACTTATCACCCTGCATAACACTCAAGTCCAAATGGATCAAAAACCGCAATACAAGACCAGATATATTAAACCTGATATAAGAGAACATGGGAAATAGCCCTGAATGCCCTGGTACAACAGGGAATTTCTGAACAGGACACCGTTAGCACAGGCACTAAGATCAACAATTAACAAATGTGAACTCATGAAACTGAAAAGCTTCTGTAAGACAAAGGACACTGTCATTTGAAAAAAAGCTGCAGGCTATAGAATGGGAAAATATCTTTTACTAGCTACACAAATACAAATGTGATAGATGTATTTGCTTATATGAAGATAGTTGGCATTTGAAAAATGATAACTAAGCTATAACCAACAGACTCAGAGTGGTTAGGTATAGAGGATGGGACTGGGGGGTGCATAGATCTTCCTGGGAATGGAAAATAGAATAGATTTTATGGGTAGACTGGGGCAGGTGGGACAGGAATGGGAGGATCAGCTGTGTAGTTAGAGTTTTCCTGCCTGGCCCACAGTCAGGACAAATCTCTCCCACCTGCCAGTTCCACAGTCGCTCACACCCAACCAAGTAAGCACACAGAGACTTATATTACTTATAAACTGTATGGCCATGGCAGGCTTCTTGTTATCTAGTTCTTCTATCTTAAATTAACCCATTTCTATTAATCTATACTTTGCCACATGGCTTGTGGCTTACCCGTGTCTTTACATGTTGCTTCTCATGGCGGCTGGCAGTGTCTGTCTCTCCACCTTCCACTTCCCAGAATTCTCTTTTCTCTTGTCCTGCCTATACTTCCTTCCTGGCCACTGGCCAAACAGCAATTTTATTTATACAGAGCGATATCCACAGCACAGCTGGGGAGGGGAGATTGGATGAAGTGAGAAAATGCAGGGAGAGACAGCTAGAATTGAGGCACATTTGAGGGTTGGTATGGAAACACAGGGCAGTGTAATCCTCCTAAAATATATGAGGACAATCCTAATGAAGTCTTCCAATAATGTGGGAGTCCCAATTGGCTGACCCATGTCTCTAAAGGAAGCTTCCAGTAGAGGGACTGTGTTACATCCAATCAAGTTGTTGGCTGAAGGAATCCCATGGAAATCCCTAAACAACCCAGGCTGTTGATAAGACAATAGTTGTGTGGGCCACAGAGGTCCTTGTGCTCATAGAGAATTAGGAATGTTAATCACACAGGGTTGTCTCCTCAGTGGAGAAGATACAAACCAAATACCTGCATTCCACCCAGAAAGCTGAGAGTGGATGTTGTTAATGGCCTGTTGACTTTATTGCTATCTGAAGGGACAAACCTCACCCTAATCCCCCAGAATGATTATCTCAGACTCTTCCCTCCCTAGACCATCCTTAAAGTAGATGTCAGAAGTACTTTTGGCCTGCTAACCTCTATGCTATTGCACACTAGATTCTAGGCCTTTTATCTATAGAAGTAGCTTTGAAAAAGAGTCTCTATGTGGTCACCTCTTAAATGTTATTGTGCATTTGGAATTGGACTGACTGGACTGATTATTGTCTAGAAACCTTTTCCCAAACTGTATTATGTTTTAAATATGCTGACAATGAACTGCCTGGCATTAGATGTCCCCAAGTCTGATCTAGGTTGATGAAGTCAGTCTGCATTGAATTTTCACTCTTATCTCTTTGCATGATTTGCTTTCCTGTATGAAAAAAAGGAAAGAAAAAAGAAAAGAAAATCCTAGTACACAGGAAAGACTTTAGGTTTCTTTTTAACCCCCACCCAACCCCCATGATAGTTTAAAGACAATGTCCCCAAAAGGAACTGGCACTATTAGGGAGTGTGGCTTTGTTGGAGTAGGTGTGGTCATGTTAGAGGAAGTGTGTCACTGTGGAGTTGGGCTTTAAGTCTCATATATGCTCAAGATACCACTCATTGTCTCAGACCAGTTCCTTTTGCCTGTGAATCAAGATGTAAGAACTCTTGGCTCCTTCTCCAACACCATGTCTGCCTGCTTACTGCCATAACAGTAATGGACAGACCTCTGAAATTGTAAGTGAGCTACCACAATTAAATTTTTCCCATTGTAGGAGTTGCCATGGTCATGGCATCTATTCATAGCAATAGAAACCCTAATTAAGATACCCACCTAAAAAAACAGCAAATAAAAACTTTATTGTGCTGAGCAGTGGTAGCCTTTAATCCCAGCACTTGGGAGGCAGAGGCAGGCGGATCTCTGTGAGTTTGAGGACAGCTGGGGCGACAGAGTAAGTTCCAGGAAAGGTGCAAAGCTACACAGAGAAACCCTGTCTCAAAAAAACAAAAAGAAAAACAAATTTATTCCCTAACATTTTATTTTAATATCATCTCTATTATTTAGGTGCATGTGTGTTGGGGGTATAGACACACGTGCATGTCAAAGTCAGAGAAAAGCTTACGGGAGTCAGTTCCCTCCTACCACCACTTGGCCCCTGGGATTGAACTCAAGTTGGCCGGCTGGGTGGTAAGAACATTTACCAGCTGAGCTAAGTCCTTCTTCCAAAACCTTCTCTCTTTTAAGTTGATTATATCAGATATTAATGTGACAAAAAGCTATCTAAATTACTATAAGAATCTCCCTAATTTCCTGCTCAGAAAAAATAGTGTGTAGCTGTAATCACAGACAATACTGAGGCTCCTTTAAGTCTTTAAGGTAGAAATGACCAGATGGTACATATGACCTCTCTGTGATAATCCTGACTTTGCCAGTTTTTCAGGTGTAGTCATTCCTCTTTTAATGCACAAGAGGAAGCTAACTTGGAAAATTAGCAATACAATCATTTTGTAATTGGGCCTATCTGGCCCAATAAAATTCAAGATGTTTAGAAATAACCTTTTCATAGATTAAAATTATGCATATTGTTTGAGCAATAAAATGCATCCTATCAAAATTATTTGGGTATTCAGTTCTGGTTCATTTATATGGGTACATAAACTATAAGCCACCACAGATAATGTAACAAAGTATTTTTAGTGAAAATTTCTTGATACTAAAGAACAGTCACACTCAAGAAAGTCATTTGTTTTGTATGTGTGATACCTCTGACTAATACATGCATTTATACTTGTAAGAAGTTTCAAGCTCAGAAATAAGGAGTATGTTCCACTTTAAAAGTGATATTCATAATTTAAACTTTGTTCCACAAGTATGATTAATTTTTCTCTGAGAACAGTGTACATTTTATTGTATTCTAGAGATAGTAGCATCTGGTCTTATTTAGTGTATTTTCAGTAGACTAGTGATGGCATGGAGATGTTACTTAGTGATGTTCAATCAAACTTCATTTTATCATAGATACCATATTTGTATTGACCCTTGGGAGATGGATACATACATACATACATACATACATACATGGGAAGATAGATCAATACATAGATGTATGGATAGAAAGATAGAAGAAGAAAGGTAGAAGGAGAGAGAGAAAGAGATGGATGTATGGATGGATGGAGGAATGAAGGGAAGAAGGAAGAAAGAAAGATAGATAGATAGAGATGATGGATGGATGGATATTTGGATGGATGTTTGGATGGACTGATGGATAGGTAGATGCCTGGACAAAGAGCAAGTAGACTGTAATTCTCAGTGACATTAAACTTGTATTCATCAAACATGTACTTTGAGTGAGCCCACAGGCTCGGGGAGTATCAGCCTTGTTTAGAGTGTTGGCTTTCTTTCTTCCTTGGGATGTGGTTCTAGTAAATTATCTACTAAGCCTCAAGCTTTCTATCTCAAAGACAGAGTGATTGGAAGGATTATGTGCTAAATTCTGCTTAAAAGTTAAAAACTGTATCTGACACACTGCATGTTTTCAGTGGTTTCTGCCTTGTTATAAATCTTTTTTTTTTTTAATGTTCTGCTGTAGTTTTAGTATGATCCTTACTAAGAAAGGGCTGAATCAATTTTAATGCTTATACTTAATTCCCACAGCAGTTAACTAACAACAGTAGTGTTGTAATGGTAAGACACTGCATTTAGCAGTAAAAGAAGAGGAAATAGCATCAAGTTATTTTGAATTTTAGATTAACAGCAAATATATATTTTAGTGTAATATGCCCTCTGATATTAACTAGATGCTCTATTGTAACAGCTGCTCCACTATGTTATGGGATTGTACAGTAGTCTTCTGTGTGAGAACTTAGACACAATATAAAAGGGGGGAGCTAAAATTGAGAGCAAGAGTTACTTTATAACACAATATTGTTTCATATGTGAATAAATGATGATTTTATTTAGGACACAAACAGAAAATGATAAATGGATTAAAAATAGCAAATATATCATGAAGTACAACATGTTGTGTGATATAATTTATGGAAATTACAAAAAGAGGAAAAAGCCATACAGTTTTTTTTATAATGTATTAGGAGTTAAAAATTCAAATTATTTCTATAAACTACTAAAGAAACATTCCCATGTGTATGATCAAGATTTAAACAAATTTTCAAGAATGAAAATATAAAGATGCTCTAGAATAGAGAGAAAGTGTGATCTCTAGGCAGATGTCTTTCAAGCTGCAGCAAGAAAGATAAACAGGAAAAGCAACATAAAAGTCTATGAAAAAGAACTCTGGTTAAGGTAAACACACACAGTAAAATCCAGGATGCTCCAATACTAGAACTGGATCATAATTACTTTTTATAATAGTACAGAAAGTAAATGATAAAGGTATAAAATAAATAAAATAGTACAAATAGTTACATCTGTAATATTTTATACTATATGCTAATGGATATACACTATAAAAACATAATTTGTGATGTCATCATGAAAGTATGAAGCAGAAGTATTGAAGTGTATAGAGTTTTTGGTATACAATTGAAGTGATTCTCAGCTCAAAATAGCTTGTCATAACAATATGTTTTCTGTAAACACTATGCACAGCATGGAGAAAACATCCATGGAACATTTACAAAGGAACTATCTATAGAAGAGAAAAAAAATAGCAAGAAAAAACCGAAGTGTGCCATTATGCAAAAAGTAATGAACACAAAAGAAGACAGCAGGAAGTACAGAAAGACAAAATATCTATAGAGCATCATCAACAAAAGAGCAATAGCAAGTGTCCCCTCTTAGTAATTACTTAAAGTATAAATGAATAAATCACTCAAATCAAAGACATAGAGTACCCCCAAACATTATAAAACACAAAATCCGATGCATGCTACCAAATGTATCAAGTGGGAAGATAAACGGTTGATTTAAGAATGGGCATAGAAAGAATACAGGTGAGAATGATAGTCTGTGCAAATATTAATCAAAATTGATCACGAGTGGCCAGATTGATGTCAGAAAAATATAGGCCAAGTCACAAACTGTAAAAATGGGACAAAAAGGACATTCTATGAAGATGGAAGGGAAACTCATATAAAGAGGTCAACTTAAAAGTATATATGTACTTAACATCAGACTACCCAAATACATGAAGCAAACATCAACAAAACTGATGGAACAAATAGATAGAGCAATAAAAGCTGAAGATTTTAATGCTTACTATGTGGCTCTTTCTGAGCATTTGCAATAGGGTATCCATAACAGACCCCCTAAAAATTATACTACTGAAGTCTAGACAGGTGAAGCACTAAGTTCATTGGGGCTACTTATAAGAGCGTAGATGACACAAAGGCGGCTGCATCTGTGGAAAGCCACTCAGCATGCATGACTACTCACTAAATTTGTATCCACGGAACACCCTAACAGACTTTCAGGCAACTCACTGGTCGGGGTTTCTCCTTTCACTAGCAATTGTTACTGCTTGTATAATTTCGGAGAGGGGCCTTGCGACCTTTGCAAGTTTCTGGATTTTCCTGAGATTTATGAACTTTGTCTACCTGTATATCTTTTAAGTTTTACTTTCTGAGTTTTAAGGAGCCTCCCCTCTATTTTAAAAACAAATTTAAAATTTTATGTCAATGCATGATGTGCATGCCTCATCCCAAAGAAGCCAGAAGAGGGCATCAGATCTCCTAGGACTGGAGTTACAGGTGGTTGTGTACCACCATGAATGTGCTGGCAATTGAACTGGAGTCCTCTAGAAGAGCAGTTAGTGCTCTTAACCACTGAGCTATCACTCCAGACTCGACCCTCCCTTTTCTATCTAAGAGGAAAATTTTAATTAAGAGAAATAGATGCCCAACAATGCCTTCATTTCAGTAATGAATAAAAACTTCAAGCAGCAATGCAACTGGAGACTTTTATATTACTACAGACCAAATGAACCTAATAGACATATATAGATAGTATTGTCTAAGACAGCACAAACAAAATATACATCCTTCTTAACAAATACCGACCAGTCTCCAGAGGAGATCACTTGTTAGGTCATAGAATCAGTCTTGATAAACTCATAAACGATTGAAAGCATATATAAAATATCTTTCACCACATTGGAATGAACAGAATTAATACCAAAAGTTAAGTAGAAATTAAATAATACATTCTTGAGAAACATATGAGTAAAAGATGAAATGGAAAACGAGTTGGACAATGTCTTAGTAGAAATGAATATGAAATATGGCAGCGCATAGCAAAAGTGATACTATGAGCTATATTTACAGAAATAAATGCTTATATTAAAAATAACAGGCAGGTGGCGGTGGCACACACCTTTAATTCCAGCACTCGGGAGGCAGAGCCTGGTGGATCTCTGTGAGTTCGAGGCCAGCCTGATATACAAAGTGAGATCTAGGATAGACACCAAAACAACACAGAAAAACTTTGTCTCAAAAAAAAAACCAATAACAACAGTCCTACAAAATATCCTTATTTTAAATCTCAAGGAACCAGAAGAATAAAACCAAATAAAATGCAAATTAAACATAAAGAGAAAATCAAGGAAGAAATAAATGAAATAAAATATTAAGAGAAATTATTGCTGGAACAGTTATTTTCTTATACAGATAATGACATTCAAAAACATCTAAACTACACAGGAAAGAAGCCAAATAGTTAAAATTGAAGGAAGAGACATTAGTACTCATGTTGCAAAATTAAAAGGTATTATGAGACTTTTAGGACAAATTACATGATAAAGATTTTAATGACTTAGAAGAAATGGATAAACCTTAGATATATACACATTACCAACTCTGATTCATAAAGAAACAGGAAATTTGAACAGAATATGTAGATCCAGATAACCTCTTTGACAAAGAAAAGCCCAAGATAAGATAGCATAGAAAAAGAGCAATACTAATAGTTTTCAAAATTTTACCAAAAATTGAAAAAAGATACATCCAAATTCATTTTCCAAAACCACTATTGCCTTGATATTAAAACCAACTGCAATAAAAGAAACTATAGGGCAGCATATGCATGTAAAACTCTTCCATGAAACACTCACAAACTAGATTTTCCATCACGCTAAGATAATCCTATCCCTTGGGCAAGTAGGATTGTTTTTCCTGAGCCCATTCTGTCTGTTTCTATTCAACATAGCTTTAGAACTGCTTGGCCTAAATGACAAAATACATCCCAAGTGGGAAAATAATGAATTCGTCTTTGTTCATAGACAACATGACCTTTTATTTAAGAACATCCTAAAGATGCTACCAAATACTTTCAGAACTAAAGCTACACAGTTATGGGCTATAAAGTCATCCTTCCTTCTGACTTCTTGTGCATGGCACCCCCAGCATAGGCAGGGGAAGCGGGGCTGGAGAAATGAGGAGTACATCAAATGAAGAAACTCAAGACAGAGAAGGCAACAGTAAGCAGGGCTAAAAATAAAAAAAATAAAAAAATAAAAAGCATCTATAGGATGGAAGTAAACATTTGCAAGCCAGCCATAGTATAAAGTCCTGTTATAACTTAAAATGCAGGATTGAGAAAGGAACTAATACAGGTTACTCCTTGAAAGAGCTTTATTAGATCAGGTCTAGTAGACAGAAAGCAGACCTTCCAGTCCCAAGAGGATCTTCATGAGGAGAGAGTCCCACAAATTGGGGAGCACTAGAACATATTATTTGCTGTGTATAGCATGGTAGACAGATAGACCTAAAGAAAAGGGTCTTCAAATCTCTAGGACAAGGGTGCTTCTGACTTTTGAAGCTTTTCAGAGGGTTAGAATGAAGTTTCATACTATGATACTATGTGTCTGGGCCTGAACTAGTGTTAGCAAGTCCTGGCCTGGGAGCAGGTACTGGATAGGACCATCTTTCATCTTGTGTCGCAAGGTGAAGAGAGTAGGCTTACTTGCCCCATGAAGGGCCTGTGAGCACTAAGACAGACCTGTCAGGTTTAGGTCCTAAGAAACAGACAACATACCAGAATGATCTGATTCCAAGGATGAAGGGTGGGGCAGGAACGAGAGGGCCTATGACTTAACAGCAACAACATTTAAAATTGATTAAAAAAAAGATCTATAACTCAGTTACCTCTCCTTTCCCCACAAAATGGGCAAAGGATCTGAAGATATTTCTCAAAAGAAGATATACAATATGGCAAGTGCCTTTTAAAAACAACTTCACTTATTATTAAATATATTAAAATCAAATTCTTTATGGTGGCAGGGTAGAGACACACTCTGCTACTCAGAGCCTGAGGCGTTCATGTTACCTTTTGGTGATCTCCATTCTGTTAAAACCTGCTATAGAAAAGAACTGCAGGCTGAGCAAGTGAGATGAAGAGTGGGTTTAGTAAAAGAAATTTTAACATAGACATTAAACATTAGCATTAATAAAAATGAAAGTGCTTGAGAAAAAGTAAAGCTCACCCAAGAGTAAGTGTCGACTTCTCAAAGGGGAGCCTTAGGTCACGGTCTTAAAAACAGCCAAACATGCCATTTGTGGGTTTTGAAGCTATTATCTTCTAAGGGTTGCTATGAAACCTAAATGAAATCATAGGGTGGTTCCCATGATTGGGTAGGATTACAGCAGATAAGGTAAAGCCCTAGGTCACAAGAGCTGTGGGGGGAGTTAAGATGTTTTATTGTAGACAAAGCTTTCATCTTATTTATGAGATTTCTAAAAATATCTGGAAAAGGTATAATCTCATCCTTGAAGGTCTTATAGGCTTAGGCCTTAATCAAGGTCAATTAGTACTTTAATGTTTTCTATAAAAGTAAGTATCACTTCGATTTCAGAAACTTTTAGACAATGTGGTTAATTGTGCTTGAATTCTTTACTCTCACCTGTCAAGAGGGTTCAACCAGACTTCAGAGCAGAGGGACTCCTTTCTCTCACTGTGGTCATAACATTTCCAATAATTCTGTTTAGCCTCAAACCCCACAGTGAGATACTACCTCACAACCATTAGGATGGTCACTAACTAAACAAAACTGAAGTCATTTTTTGACCAGTGTGTGCACCACTGGCAGAAAAGCAAAGAAATAAAGATACTAGGAAAACAGCTCAAAGCTTCCAGAGATTGTCAAAAGTCAAGCCATACTAGATCTCACATCTTCATTTCTATTTATTGAAACAGGCTTTCACATGCTACCTGTCTGTTCATGCTCGCTGAAGATTCATTCATAATAGCCAAGATATAGAAACTAAAAATCCATCAGTTAATAAATAGATGAAAAAGCCATAGCAGCTGTTCCCAGTGGAATATTGTTCAGCTTAAAAAAAATAAAACTTTTGTGATAGTCTCTAACATGTATGAGTTTTGAGTTGATTACCCTAATAGGCATTAACAGAAGAAAAAATACTGTATGATTCCATTTAAAGATGTCAGATGTGTTCACGGTGGTATGGCCTTAGACCATGACCCTATGTAGATGAGGTTTCTAAAATAGGTAGATTCACAGAAGCATAAAGTCTCACTGACAGTATCTCAGAGGAACTGGAAATAAGATTGCTTCTCATTGATTATCTAGTCGCAGCCATTTCAGAGGAAATGATCCAGTTGATCTCACACCCCACTCTGGTGGGATAGGAAGTAAAGAGAGGTGTTTGTGTTCCTCCCTTTAGCCATCTGACCAGAAGCTTTGCTTCACTTGTAAAATGAGCTTAATAGGCACATGAATTCCTAACTTCACAAGAATCCTAACTTCAAGCTGACTTCCAAAGAAAAGATTTTAAGGCTTATAGTCAAAGGACTGGAACTCAGTGAGGTCTATCTTGGTCTATCTTGACCAAGGTCTATCTTGACCCCTTAGACAACAAAATTATTAATTTTCTCTCTGTGTATGGCCAAATATCATCATGACAAGAATTCGTGTGTTAGAAGGGTTCAGCAGCTCACCTCTGGTAATGTACCTATGTGTGCCAATAAGAAATCTAAAGTTCCTCTTCAGAAGAAACCCAAACCAAACAGCTAAACAATTGATTAGGATGCTTGCAGATGTCTTGTGTTCTGGGTCACACTCTTTATAGACTGTTCCTTCTTACACAAGATGTATGCATGAGAGATTATTTCCTTTGTGATGTAACCATAAATAAAGTCTTCTGCCTTCGGGAGTCAAAAATACCCTAAAAAATGTCCTTTTAACCCATCTATTTCCTCCCATGTAAAAATGTTTTAAAACAAACAAACAAACACACAACAAGAACGACAAAACCTATTGCTTATGACTAGCCAATTAATCTGTTTCCCTTACCTCTCATTTGCCCTTTCTGTCTCAGTGCTTGGTGTACTCTCCTAAGACTGGAGTTAAGAACATCTGGCACCACTGCAAGAACAGGCTTCAGAAAGCCTGTGCTTAGTGGGAACACAAACGGTCAGTCTTCTGTCCTCTCCTAGTTAACATCTATTGATCCAGAAAAAGACTAGACAGGAAGAAGATAAAGCCCAAGTTGATGCCTACTAATCTTTTCATGTGCTATCCCTCATCTCATTTCTATTTAAAGCCATTGCTTTGTTTTTCTTTTACATAACAAAAGCCTGTACATGTTAAAGAACTCAGTCCTTTCAGATTCTACACAGAGAAGATTTCATGAAACATGAGAATACATTCAGCCCCTCACGATACCATGTGGGGGCCAGAGGCAGCTTGACTATGATCACATCTTTCAGTTAACACGTTACCCAAGCACTGTTCTCTTACCAGACAATGAGTGACCCGTGTCACATAGCCCAAGTTGCATATGCCCGATGTCACATAGCCTAAATTGCACATACCCCCTCTTATCATCATCGTATAACACAGATTATGTATTAACTAAACCTGCTTCCTTGTGATTCAAGACCTAATATTTCTTCCTTGTGATTCAAGACCTACTATTTCCTTTAGAAACTTTTAAATGTAGGTATATTGCCTTCTCGAGTGAGCAGAAATTCCCCTTTAGATCTCCACTGTATTATCTGCTTTGGCATTAATAAATCTCTTAGCTGTCAATAAACAGACTCAGCAGTTCTTTTTCTCAATTTTACTCTTCTCCTCCCTCAAAACACAACTGTTGTGTGACAACTTTTCCCAGGGAGACAATACACACACATCTACTTGCTCCATGTATAGATCTCATGACAGTTCAAAATATGGATACAGCCCAAGACCAGCCTGGCAAACTGTGAGTTTTACTTAGGTTACTTGTAGGAATATGGTGAGGGGCTAATTACAGAGCAGAAATGACTCTAAGACAGCTGCATCACCAAAGGCCACCCAAGCATGAGTGACAGCTCACACAGCTCACAAAGCTGAGAATCTGGAGCACACTGAACAGCCTCCAGGCAGATCAACAGTGGGAGAGTGTCCTTTCCAGATGCCTCAGTTGGTCTAAGCCTCTTCCAGGTAGCTACACTGATTTCTGCTTCTTGCAGACAGCTAGACTGGTCTCAGAGTCGTCTTTTTGTAGCTTTTACTCTTACTAGATTCTTTGCAGTTTAGCTTGTCTGAGAGTTGTCTTCACATCTTGGATGGTCTCAGAGTCTTCTTCACATCCTGGATTGTCTGAGAGTCTTCTTTGCAACTTTGGATTTTTAACTCTGGGAGGGAGAGGCCTAGAGAACCTGGTCAATTTCAGGGATTTCCTAAAGCTATTTTGACTTGTTTACCTTCCTGCTTAAGGAGCTTTCCTGCCGGATGGAATGTTTGAGTCTCAGAAAAAAACTGCTAAGCAACACCAATCTTAACTTGTTTAAATTTAGGTGTTTTCTAGCCACTGCCTTGCGGCTTTCTATAAATTGTAAGATAGCCACTGGTGAAGTGGAGAGGAATTTAGGTTTCTTCCTCTACACCTGGATTGACATTGCCATAAGGTTTTGCCTTGCCCTAAGTTACTCTATAGGATGTACAACCACAGTGCTTCAGACTGTGTCTTGCCCTGAAACACTCCATTTTATAAGCAGCTTTCAACTCCATGTCTATTTGGGACCTTTGCCGGATTTAATAGACACATGATTAGCACCATCCATCCGGCACCACTCACACAGCACAAACTTATGCTTGATTCAATCCTGGGAGTAGGAAGGATGGAACCATATAAATTTATCCACATGAATTGGGGCTGTAGACATGTATAAGTGTAATAAAATCATACAACGAAAATCAGGCCCAGGAATGTACCACATACACCAGGCTGAGGAAATGATACAATTGCCTCACCTGGAGCCCATAAAGAGGTAGACACTGTTGGTGATGGCCCTCCTGACTTGTCACCTGAACACTGAATGTGTGTGACAAGGGATTTATAAGTAGGTAAATCACAACTGTCCCATAGACTGCAGCTCAACTCAATCCCTGTCACCAACATAGCCTACTTAAGGTACTGTCTGCCCATCTCCCAGTTAACGCACCCAGACCTGCCATCCATGCATCTGACTGGTCATTCAGCTGGTCTCAGTGTTTCACCTCTTAAGCTGGACTGAACTCTGCTGCTGTGCTCTGTGGCTCTGACCCAGCAGCAGCCTGACTCCCAGCAGCAGTGTGTGCAGACCTCCAGCACAATTCCTTATCTTTCTCCCAGGAGATTCCATTTGTATTTCTATCTTCCCTGTCTCGTGAGTCTCTTTGATTATTTAGCTCTTTGTTGTCATTATGTAGCTTACACACATGCACACACACATACAAAATGAAAGAGTTAATTCAAATCTGTAATATGTAATCTGAGAGTTAATTTTAGCAATTAAACCTAAATAAAAGAGCCTATGTGTAGTTAGAGTTTTCCTGCCTGGCCCAGTCAGGACAAATCTCTCTTACCCGCCAGTCCCACAGTTGCTCAGACCCAACCAAGAAAGCACACAGAAACTTACATTGCTTACAAACTGTATGGCTGTGGCAGGCTTCTTGTTATTTACTTTTTCTATCTTAAATTAACCCATTTCTGCTTATCTATACTTTGCCACATGGCTTGTGGCTTACCAGTGTCTTTACATGTTGCTTTTCATGGCGGCGGCTGGCGGTGTCTCCCCAGCCTTCTACTTCCCAGAATTCTGTTCTCTCTTGTCCCGCCTATACTTCCTGCCTGGCCACTGGCCAATCAGAACTTTATTTACACAAAGCGATATCCACAGCACCTATGTTTGCATTTGCTATAGATATCAAGGAAAATGGGATAATCTGGCAACTTGCTACAATGACATATTGCCATTCAATAAATTCTGACATTGTAAAAAGATAAAACATGTTCATTTGTTTCTGACATAGTATGCTTATGACAGTTATACAAACTGTTAATATAACCTACTAGGACAATATATACTATATTTTAAAACATTTGTTAAGATGGTGCATCTCTGCTATTTTCTTTTTTTGGGTGGGAGTAGTTTCTTTTTTCTTTGGTTTATATATGAGATCGTATTTTAATTACGTTTCTCCCTTTCATTTCCTTCCTCTAAACCATCCCATATGTGCTTCCCTGCTCTCATTCATATCCATGGCCTCTTTTTTCACAAATTATTCTTGTGCTCATATCCGTATTTGTATATATGTGTATATATATATATATATATATATATATATATATATATATATGTATATATAGATATAAATATATATGTATTCCCCAGTATAACCTATCAAATCTATATAATGTTACTTGTATATATGTTTTAGGGCTGACCATTTGGCACTGGACAGTCAATTGGTATGTTGCTCCCTGAGGAGGGATACTTCTCTCATTCACAGCTTTATTCAGTTGCCTGTATTCCTTTGTGTAGGGTTGAGGCTTCTTGAATTTCTGTCCTGTGCAGTTTGGCATGTGTGGTGGTGTTATTTCTGTTCATCTCATGTTTAGGCATTTGTGTTGTGTTGTGCTGTGTTGTGTTGTTTGTTTGCTTTAACAGAATTTTATAAAAAACTTGAAGATAATATATGAAAATCATTAATCTACTTTTGATTCAGCCATGTTTTAAGTCAAGTGGTCATTCCCTCTATTTGGATTCATATTTCACAGGCAATATGTTCTGACTGATTCTAAATTACCTGTAATGACTATTTAATGTTGAACAATCAAATGTGTATTACAGCAAGAGTGAAGGCCATCTGAAATTTTTCTGTTTGCTATATAAACACATTAGGCACTCCATAAAATTGACATTACTTGGAGGATGGAATTAAAGAGTTACAAAGAATGACAAAGCTAAAACATTCCTATTGCTTATAAATAGATGTAAATTAAAGTAATGTTGACCCAAAATATCAGTGTGGCTTTTCATAGTTTAGCCACATAATTTGATAATAGTGGATGTTTTGTTTTCTAGTTTGATCAGATATTGATAGAGCCGGGTTAGTAAAAACTAGAGCAAAGAGATGCTTAATATTTAGTCTTGATAGACTAATAGAATATTGAAGTATAATTACTTTTTAAAATATGCAGTAACAAAAATTTGGGTACCAAATTGTTTCAAATACAATGTTGAAAATGAAAATCCTAATAAAACTGCTATTTTGTTGCCTTTTCCAAGTGTATAAAAAAATCAGAGTTTCAACAAATCCCCGAGAATAAAAGCAGGACCCTTTTGCTATTTACAGTGACAATAGTAATAACCTTAGTCTCCATGAAATAGCATTTAAGCATAAAGACCATTGTCTGTATGGCAAACATAAAGCACCTTCAAATAAGTGAAGGAGTAGAAGCACTGGCCTTACAACTTGACTTTAGCATTGAACCGTGGGTTTATCTGAAGCTCATCTAAGCAGTGGTCAAGTGACAGCAGAATAGGCATTCTCAACATGAAAGGGGACGTAGACATAGAAGATGATCTTAGTACTGAAAATTGAGAAAGAGGACAATTGCTGAGAACAATGACTATAAGACTAAAAAGTTGTTTCTTGTTTTGTGTTGAATAATGTGTATTAGTGTGTTAACAAAACAACCAATCCAGAGTACTGCAAAATTCTTAATGAAGGTGAAAAACAATGGTCGCTAGATGAATTTGTCTATTAGATTAGACTATGCATGCAACACCCATAATAGAGAGTAGAGGCACATAAATCCCCTCCTCTTCTTCCTCCTCCTTCTTTTCCTCCTCCTCCTCCTCCTCTTCCTCCTCCTCCTCCTCCTCCTCCTTCTTCTGATGACAATGATGGCATAAATATTGTGTTAACTTCCAAACTCAAATGTGAAGAAAAGTGTTAATTGTCTTCCAAATTAGAAAGCAAGAACTAAATCCTCAGTTCTTACCTACACATTCTATACCATGCCATGATCTATATCTAACTTGTTCTCTAAAGAGATCAATTCCTGATTTGCGTTTCCCTAAACAAGAGCAGAAAGTGTTTAATGACTACTTACCACATGCATTTACCTACTTCACATCACAAGATGTAGGAGTTGAGGTTGGACACTATAGAGTCCTGGTATGAAAAGGTTGCAGTAGATCCAACATGGTAGGTAAATGGATGTTTCATCCAAAAGCAATGGTGTGACTAAAGGGTGACAGAGGCATGAGCCATCAAAGACAAGCCTAAATTGTGGAGTGAGTAGTAGTCACTGATATACTTGGAAACTATATAATGATAAACCACATGTGTCTAGATGGAGAATTATGATGCTAATGAAATACAAGATACATTAACTTGTCTGTAGAACTACACATAAAACATCATGTGTGAAAAAGCCTGTGCTAAGCAAATTATCCCCAAAGCCCACACCATGTGACATAAAACATCCATCTTTTGTACAGCAGAACTTTTTTGATATACTACTCTCTTTTCCTCTCCTGCAGCCAGCTTTTTCTCCTTGGAAGTGGACCACGTCCTAATCAACTCTCTCTTCTGCACTATCCACATATCTCTGTGCAATTCTGTATTCTGGGACACAAGATCTTAGAACATACTAAAGGAATCATCTCCAAACCTGGATATCCTCTGATATCAAGAGGAGCAATGTCAAAACAAAAAGGGCATTATGCAACAACAAGGAAGTCGGATTTTTCCCTACAAATGGGGGACAGACCAAGCATGTTTATATGAACATGTGTAATGATCATGTTTATGTTTTAAAGTCTTTTAGTGGCAAAATCAAAGAATTATCATTCAGCAGGTCACAACTCAGGCAGACCTCTGGCTCTCTAACAGAGATGTCAACAGCAAGGCTTCAAATGTAGACAAGTCAGAGCAGTATGTCACTATAGGAAAACAGGCAGCTCCAACCCGTGATCAGTCTCCAATTAAAACAAGGGTATTCCAAGTAGTGCAAACTATCACAGTCACAGAAGTCACTGTCTTCCAGCCATCTTCTACTAATATTCTCTTAGTACTGAATAAGGACGTAAGATTCCAACAGAAGTCTGGGACCCACTACATCTGGACTTCCAGGAAGTTCACAATGCTATTGCCATAGAGCAGCGGACTTGTCCTTTTCTGGCTTCTACAAGGCAAGTCAAGGATAAATACTACAGAAGATGCCAGCAATTCTTGTTGACATGCAAAGTTTGCCAGTTTTACTTCTGGCACTCATTGAAAAAGCATATATCCTCATATCTATGTAGGGCATCGATCTGTGCTGCCAGTTAATGAAGATGGTTCAGTTGGTATTTTGGCCCACAGAAAAATACTTTACTCACAAACTCCATCAGATGCTGGTGGAAAAGCCCTTTCCTTGTGGAGAAGAGATAGTGACAATTTATTTTGAGTGTACCTATGTAAATATCCTTATAATGTTTGATAAAGTGGAGGCTTTTACTGAGTGGATTCTACTATCAAGAGAGTAAAGAGAGTTTTGTGCTGGGGCATATAAGTTGAATTCTGGAGGGAAAAGAGATGAGAGGTGGATGATCTTCTCATTGAACCCCCTTTGAAGTTCTCCTTTGTGTGTTTAATATCTTTCATAATCATTCCTAAATCTTAAAAGTCTCTATAAGTTAGCTCCTTCTATATTTTTGCCAATTCATTCTTCCACTTTCTCAGACCATAAACCCCTGAGGTCACCTTTGGGTCTACTCTTTATTATAGTTCAAATCTAATTAATCAGCTTCCTCCCTCTTTTTGTCTCTCTGGGTTTCTTTCTTTGTCTCTGCATCTTTCTATCTGTCTCTCTCTGTCTGTCTCTGTGTCTCTGTGTGTGTCTCTCTCCTCATTTTGCATTTGGAAGTACATGCAGAGCCTTGCATACTCTATTCTAAGTCACCATAGACTTTGCCTAAATGATTGAAACATTATCACTTGAATCATTGCTCAAAATGTCTCCTACACTGTGGACAGAAACATTTTACAGCTTATGTCACATTACTACAACCATTTGCTCAAAATTGTCTATGTATTCAAAGGAAAATCCAAACTCTTAACATGGCTCCTATGTCCTCTACCATAGCCCCTTCCTTCAACACCTCCTTGGTCTCACCTCTTACTTCGGTTCTTCTGTATCACTTGCCTATAAACCTTAGCTCTCCTTGCTCCTTAGACATGATAAAAATGTACTATTATCAAGTCCCTGGAGTTCCTGCTATTGGAACTGCTTTTCCAGATGCACACATGCCTTACCTCCCTCAGGAGTGATACTGCCTAAAGACTTAATGGATGCAAAAGCCTTCTTTCTTTTTTTATTTTATTTACTCTTGCTGTGTTTGGCTTCTCAGCATTTAATATCACTCCAAAATTCATGTATGCATTTTATCATCCTAATTTTCTGGAATGTAAACATCACCATTACAGGAACATAATATTGTGTATGGCTATATATCATTCTTCAGTAACCACAACAAACCTACATAAAGTAGATATACCTGCTTTTACAGATGAATAAATTAATAGTTAAATCAATACTATAAGAGGAATTTGATATCTGTAGTAAAGTTTTTTTCTTTGTTTGTTTTTCTTTATTATTATGTGTTTTAAATTTTATACATCAGCCATGGGTTCCCCTGTCCTCCCCCCTCCCACCCCCACCCCCACCTTACCCCAGCCCCTCCTCTCCATTCCCATGTCCTCCAGGATCAAGGCACCCCTGGGGATTCATTTAAACCTCGTGGATTCAGTACAGGCAGGTCCTGTCACCTCCTTCCAGACTGAGCAAAGTGTTCCAGTGTAAGCCCAAGGTTTCAAACAGCCAGCTCATGCACTAAGGACAGATCCTGGTCCCACAGACTGGGTGCCTCCCAAGCAGATCAAGCTATTCAATTGTCTCACTTATCCAGAGGGCCTGATCCAGTTGGGGACTCCCCAGCCTTTGGTTCATAATTCGTGTGCTTCCATTCATTTGGCTTTTTGTACCTGTGCTTTTTGCAATCTTGGATTCAACAATTCACACGCTTGCAGACCCTCCTATTTCTCGACAAATGGACACCTGGTGCTCCACATGGGGCCTGGCTGAGGATCTCTGCATCCACTTCCATCACTTACTGGACAAGAGTTCCAGCACGACAGTTAGGGTGTTTAGCTATCTGATCACCAGACTAGGTCAGATCAGGTTTTCTCTTGACCATTGCCAGCAGTCTACAGAGGATGTATCATTGTGGATTTTTGGGGACCTCTCCAGCACTCTGCCTATTCCTGTTTTCATGTGGTCTTCATTTATCATGGTCTGTTATTCCTTGTTCTCCCTTTCTGTTCTTGATCCAGCTGGGGAACTCCTGCTCCCCTAAGCTTTCTTTCCCTCAAATCTTGCCCTTCATTACTCCCACTATCGTCCAGGTTGTTCATGTAGATCTCATCCATTTCTCTGTCATTGGGTGATCCTTGAGTCTTTCCTAGTGTCCTGTTTTCTAGGTAGCCTCCCTGGATTGTGTAGCAGTCTAGTCATCTTTGTTTTACATCTAGTATCCTCCTATGAGTGAATACGTACCATGATTGTCCTTCTGAGTCTGGGTTACCTCACTCAGGGTGATTTTTTCTATATCCATCCATTTGCCTGCAAACCTCATGATGTCATTGTTTTTTTCTGCTGAGTAGTACTCCATGGTGTATATGTACCATATTTTCTTTATCAATTCTTCAGTTGAAGGGCATCTAGGTTGTTTCCAGGTTCTGGATATTACAAACAAAGCTGATACGAACATAGCTGAGCAAATGCCCTTGTGGTATGATTGAGCATTCCTTAGGTATATGCCCAAGAGTGCTATAGCTGGGTCTTGGGGGAGATGGATTCCCAATTTTCTAAGGAAGCGCCATATTGATTTCCAAAGTGGCTGTACAAGCTTGCATTCCCACCAGCAGTGGAGGAGAGTTCCCCTTGCTCCACATCCTCTCCAGCATAAGCTGTCTTCTGTGCTTTTGATCTTAGCCATTCTGACAGGTGTAAGGTGGTATCTCAGAGTCATTTTGATTTGCATTTCCTGGATAATTAGGGATGTTGAGCAATTCCTTAAATGTCTTTCAGCCATTTGAACTTCCTCTGTGGAGAATTCTCTGTTTAGTTCTATAGTCCATTTCTTAATTGGACTGTTGGGCATTTTGATGTCTAATTTCTTGAGTTCTTTATATATTCTGGACATCAGCCCTCTGTCAGATGTGGGGTTGGTGAAGACCTTTTCCCATTCTGTAGGCTGTCACTTTGTCTTGTTGACCATGTCCTTTGCTCTACAAAAGCTTCTCAGTTTCAACAGGTCCCATTGATTGATTGTTTCTCTCAGTGTCTGTGCTACTGGTGTTATATTTAGAAAGCGATCTCTGGTGCCAATGCATTCAAGAGTACTTCCTACTTTCTCTACTATCAGGTTCAGAGTAGCTGGATTTATGTTGAGGTCATTGATCCACTTGGATTTAAGTTTTGTGCACAGTGACAGATATGGATCTATTTGCAGCCTTCTACACGTTGACATCCAGTTATGCCAGCACCATTTGTTGAAGATGCTTTCTTTTTTCCATTGTACATTTTTGGTTTCTTTGTCAAAAATTATATGTTCATAGGTGTGTGGGTTAATGTCAGGGTCTTCAATTCAATTCCATTGGTCCACATGCTGGTTTTTATGCCAGTACCAAGCTGTTTTTATTACAGGAACTCTATAGTAGAGCTTGAGGTCGGGGATTGTGATGCCTCCAGAGGTTGTTTTATTGTACAGGATTCTTTTGGCTATCCTGGGTTTTTTGTTTTTCCATATGAAGTTGAGCATTATTCCTTCCAGATCTGTGAAGAATTGTGTTGGTAATTTGATGGGAATTGTGTTGAATCTGTAGATTGCTTTTGGTAAAATCACCATTTTTACTATGTTAATCCTGCCTATCCATGAGCATGGGAGATCTTTCCATTTTCTGACATCTTCTTCAATTTCTTTTTTCAGGGACTTAAAGTTCTTGTCATATAGGTCCTTCACATGCTTAGGTAGCATAACCCCAAGGTATTTTATAATATTTGTGGCTATTGTAAAGGGTGATGTATCTCTGATTTCCTTCTCAGCTGTTTGTCTACTGTATATAGGAGGGCTACTGATTTTTTTGAGTTGATCTTGTATCCTGCAATGTTGCTGAAGGTTTTTATTAGCTGTGTCAGTTCCTTGGTTGAATTTTTGGGGTCACTCATGTATACTAACATGTCATCTGCAAATAGGGAGAGCTTGACTTCTACCTTTCCAATTTGTATCCCCTTAATCTCTTTATGTTGTCTTATACCTCTGGCTAGAACTTCAGGTACCATATTGAATAAGTATGGGGAGAGGGGACAGCCTTGCCTTGTTCCTAATTTTAATGGTATTGCTTTGAGTTTCTCTCCATTTAATTTGATGTTGGCTGTTGGCTTGCTGTAGATTGCCTTTATTATGTTTAAGTATGTTCCCTGTATTCCTGGTTGCTCCAAGACCTTTATCATGAAGGGGTGTTGGATTTTGTTAAATGCCTTTTCTTCTTTGAGTTTGTTTATATGGTGTATTACATTGACGGACTTTCGTATGTTGAACCACCCTTGCATCCCTGGGATGAAGCGTACTTGATCATGGTGGATAATTGTTTTGATGTATTCTTGGAGTCTGTTTGCCAGAATTTTATTGAGTATTTTTGCATCAATGTTCATGAGGGAGATTGGTCTGTAGTTCTCTTTCTTTGTTGCATCTTTGTTTGGTTTAGGAATCAGGGTAATTGTAGCCTCATAGAAGGAGTTTGGTAATATTCGTTCTGCTTCTATTGTGTGTAACAATTTAAAGAATATTGGTATTAAGTCTTCTTTGAAGATCTAGTAGAATTCTGCAGTGAAACCATCAGGTCCAGTGCTTTTTTTGGCTGTGAGACTTTTAATGACTGATTCTATTTCCTTAGGGGTTATTGGACTATTTAAATCATTTATCTGGTCTTGATGTAACTTAGGTATGTGGAACCTATCCAGAAAATTATCCATTTCTTTTAGATTTTCCAGTTTTGTGGAATAGAGGTTTTTGAAGTATGACCTGATGATTCTCTGGATTTCCTCATTGTCTGTTGTTATGTCCCTCTTTTCATTTCTGATTTTGTTAATTTGCATGCTCTCTCTCTGTCTTTTGGTTAGTTTGGATAAGGGCTTGTCTAACTTATTGATCTTCTCAAAGAACCAACTCTTTGTTTCATTGATCCTTTGTATTGTTCTCTTTATTTCTATTTTATTGATTTCAGCTCTCAATTTGATCATTTCCTCGCGTCTGCTCCTCCTGGGAGACTTTGCTTCTTCCTGTTCAAGGGCTTTCAGGTGTGCTGTCAAGTCACTAGTGTGAGATTTCTCCAGCTTCTTTATGTGGCCATTCAGTGCTATGAATTTTCCTCTTAGCACTGCTTTCATAGTATCCCTTAAGTTTGGGTATGTGGTGTATTCATTTTCATTGATCTCTAGGAAGTCTTTTATTTCTTTATTTCTTCCTTAACCCATTCAGTGATTCAGTTGAGCATTATTTAGTTTCCATGAGATTGTAGGATTTCTGTAGTTTTTTCTGTTATTGAAATCTAACTTTAAACCATGGTGGTCTGATAGAACACAGGAGGTTATTCCAATTGTTTTGTATCTGTAGTAAAGTTTTAACAAATTATTTTCCCCCTCTGGGGTAACAAACTTGTCTAAAGTTGTAAAAGAGATGGAAACTGCAAGATCAGGATTTGCAAAGACGGCTCAGTGATTAAGAGCATTTATTACAGAAGATCCAAGTGGATCTTCTCAGCACCCACATGGCCATTTACAGGCATCTGTAGCTCCAGTCCCACCATGTCTGATGCCCTCTTCTGGCCTCTCCAGGCATAATATGCACATATTGCACAAATACGCACATAGGTAAAACACTCATGCACATAAAACAAAAATAAGTAAAATCCCCAAATCAAGAAAAGCTAACATGGAAATATTTTAATTTCACCCACTGTGATACATTTGTATGGAAAGAGCTGTGTAGCTATAGGCATATAGCTACAGTACATTAAAGAGCACACAGACTATGATGCACCCTTAGAGGTAAACACATGTGTGTAATCATTCAGGGCAGGTACACACTTGATTATACGAAGTTATAAGCAGTATTGTTTTTGTTTGAATTGCTTCATAACTGATAAATGTTGATTAGGAGTCAGATACCTGCAGAGTGCAGTCTACAGGCTATCCAGAAGAAAGGATAAGACTTTGCCTTCATATGACCAGTTTGACTAGATGACAAAACACAAATGAAACAATTGAGAAAAATATGTCAATGTTACAATGAGATGCTCCAAAGAAAAACAAAACCAATAATTTCAAGATTGTTCAATTTGAAAAGTGAATGAGCATAACAGTAACCCACCAGCCAGGAAGTATGTGATAATGCAGCACACGGGAGTAAAACAGAAAAAGAAAAAGAAAAAAGCACCAAACTGTGGATCCATCAATTAAAGGAACATGTAGTGAGTGCTTATTACCCAGCAGACATGTTCTAGTCAAGTACTGGGGACAAGTCTATCACTGATGGATGAGCAAGTATTTCCATAGTTGGATATGGAGTTATTTGGAAATCTTCTCTGTAGTGGTGTAGCTGGAACACATGAAAGTTGTATTTTTAGCTTTGTGAGGAACCTCCTCACTGATTTTCACAATGGCTGTAACAGTTTACATTCTCACCAAAACTGATAAAAGATATTTTTAAAGCCATGTGTTAATTTTGAGAAAAATACCTGTAAGGTCATTGAATATAAAGTTTATGTTCATTATGTCTTCAGCAAAACAAGTTTAAGATGAGTATGTCTAAACTGTCGTATGTTAAATTTAATTTCTAAGAAAATTCATACATGCTACCTCCTTTTAATATATGCATATGCGTTCACGTGTGTATGTGCCTATGGTTGTACATGTGTGCAAGTGTGTGTGTGTGTGTGTGTGAGTGTGTGTGTGCGCGTGTGTGTGCGCGCGCGCGTGCACATGTGTGGAGACCAGAGATTGTGTTGGGTGTCTTCCTTAATCACCATTTATTTATTTATTTATTTATTTGTTTATTTATATTTAGAGCAGTGATTCTCAACCTTCCTAAAGCAGAGACCTTTAAATGCATTTCCTCATGCTGTAGTGACCCTCAACCATAAAATTATTTTCATTGCTACTTCATAACTGTAATTTTGCCCTGTTATGAGTCTTAATGCAAATATCTTTCTTTCTTCCTTCCTTCCTTCCTTCCTTCCTTCCTTCCTTCCTTCCTTCCTTTCTTTCTTCCTTCCTTCCTTCCTTCCTTTCTTTCCTTCTTTTTTTATGGTTTTTCCAATCAGGGTTTCTCCGTGTAGTTGTGGTGCCTGTCCTAGATCTTGCTCTGTAGACCAGGCTGGCCTTGAACTCACAGAGATTCTCCTGGTTCTGCAAATATCTGTTTTCTTATGGTGTTAGGAAACTCCTGTGAAAGGGTCATAGAACCCCAAAGGGGTAGTGACCCACAGATTTAGAATCATCCAAACAATTCTTTCACTGAACCTGGTAATTGCTGGGGCTTCTTGACTGGCTGGCCAGAGAGCCTCAGGTACCCTCTGGTTGGTTTTTACTTTTCCAGTGTTCAACTACACTCAAGCACCATAGGCATTCACATGGATGCCGATGACTGAACTCAGCTTCTCATGCTTCTTCAGTAAGCATGGCACCACCTGAACTGATTCCCCAACCCTCACATATCCTAACACTTTTCATGTACAGCTTCTTTTTAAATTGAAGCAGGCTATTAATATACTGGATAAGCACTTTACAAGCTTCTGTAAAACACATTTATTCAATCTCATAACTTAAGAGTTGCATATCCATCAAATTTATTTATAATAAGTTTCAATTAAAATTAAATTATCCAAACTTATTTTAAGAGTACAACTACGTGTAAGCTACATTGCTTGAAAATTCAAATTTCTGAACTCTACTTACAAAAAGGCAGGCATGCACACCCATTTGACTAGTCTGGTATGCTAGAGTTGTTTGGATTATTTCAAAACAGTTATTATCAAAATTTCATATTTTCATGTTGTAGGAAATGATCCATTTTGTTTTGATTTATGTTCACGAGATACCTGTATCTACACTTCACTATTTGATGAATGTTAGCCTATTTCAAAAATATGTTTAATAAAATGTGGTGACTGACTAACTATAGATAAAGATAGCACAGTTAATTTATCTTTCTAAGTACAACGATTATTCATGCTGGCATGCAATCCTTGTTGTAAATGGCAATTGTCTTGTGGGAACTTGGATTGGGGTACTCCTGACTTTCATGGTAAGGAACACTATCTCCATTTCCACTCTTGGTTTTGTTAATACATTTCACCTTCTCTTGTCTTCTTAGTGTGGGTTTCCTTGTTTTGGACTCATTTGTCTTCTTATTTTTCTCCAGTGGCTTTCATAAGGCACGAATCTTTCCATTGGTGCCGAGTCTCCTCTACAGTCACTGTCAATGGATAAGCTTTTTCTTGATGATCACCTTGATAGTTTTAGCTGATGGATCTACTTATCATAGCTCCACAAAGGTGGTCTAAGACCATTGAAAAAAAATGTGTTAAAACTGTCATATAAAATTTTTAGGGTTTGACTAGAAAGTCTGGTGACTCCCAGACTCCTTTAACATGCTCTAGGCAGGTCCCAGCTTCTTCCCTTTCGGCCACAAGTCACTTCTCCCTGGGACTGAATGTTCTCCCTTCTCTGTGTATCTGTGCCTCACTCTTCCCTTCAAAGTATGCCCTGTGCCACCTGACAAACCTTCCACCATGTTGACCAGGCATGTCCGCCTAACCCACAAGAACTGCTGCATTGGCCTTTGAATTCCTAGATCTTAAGGTGTGTGGATTGTATCAAGCAATGAAACAAAATAAAACAGAAAAACAACAACAACAAAAACAGGCACTAAGTGAGTGAAATTGCCTCCACTGGGACAGATCCTAACATCTATAGTCTGACCTTGACTTTAGTCTATGAGCAAGTACTACTACTCTAACGATTAATTCATTTTAGTTCATTTTTGGTAATTTTGGCACCATCGAATTCAACTTTACCAAGATTTATCATGTTTGCTCATTTGAGGCTTAATCCTCTCTACATTGTTTTCTCTTACATAAGCCCAGTTGGCTCTGTTTTCAAACACGGTTCTTTCTCCTCTCCTTTTTACTTATCTTTGTCTCTGCTGCAATACCATTCCTGAAATAAGCCAACCTCTGTGTCTGCCTCTTCAACCCACCATCTGCTCATGTTCAGACTCATATTTCTCTGAATACTGACATGATATCTCCCCTAAACAAATCTCTTTAATTTTGTACAGTAACTCCACTTTGTATTTTCCTACATCTGTTGGTCCTTTTTGCCTTTCAGTGTCATATGTCATTGGTATTAATGGTCGTTCCATTCTTAAAAGCACTAACCTGTGTCTCTTTTCATTGTCTGACTCACTTTCTTGTGCTTTTACTTCAATGAACATTAACTCATGTTTTAAGATGATAAACTGAGGATTTCCATGGCCTTTGAATCTAAATATGCAGTGTAACCGTCTATGTCCATGAAACAGGAAATTACCCTGCAATGGACAGTCTACTGAGAAATATGCTGCTTCAGAAGTATTTGCCTTAATTCTTCTAAGGAATTTTCTGTTACAGGTCAGTATGCAGCAATCTTCCCCTTGTTATTTTAAAGGATGATTTATATAGAAAGAATTAAGTTAGATTGTTGTTAACTAAAAGAAAAAAAGCTTCCTTTGGATTTCATATTGTCGAAGTTCATTAACCCTTATTTTCCTTTATACATGATTACCATGGAAACCAGCAGTGTTTCAGATGTTGATCTTTTCATAAATACATCTGCTATCATTCTAAAAAATAACATTCTATCTCTCTCTCTCTCAACACACACATACAAAAAAATACAGATGGCTTTACTACTCATGGAAGTCAGAGTTTATATTATGAATAAGATATAATGACTAATAATGGCTGATAATTGCGAAGGGTGGAGACCCGTTCAGCCCTAATGCATTTACTGGAGGTAATATAAAATCTAAAATCTGAACGATTTCTGTTTTACTGTTATATTCTAATATTCAGAATATTTCCTGTTTTTTTTTTTTCTTTTGAAGTATTGGGTGAGCTTACTCATGTCTCTTTAGACTTACTCAAGTAAATAATTGCCTCTTCAAGGAATGCCAGTTCTGTGAAGGGCCTTTGCTCATCTTTGAATGCCTGGTTTAGCCTTTGTTCTATTCACCCACACAAAGGGATGACAGAATCCATCCTTTTGCCCCATCCTGTCATATAATTACATTCTTAATCCCTTCATAGAGCCATTGACAGAGGTGTTTATTTTCCTTTCAGACAAAGAGCATATCATCATCACCGGGTAAGATGCACAAAGATCAAATGTGAAGAGGGCTGGCTAGTGGAGCCTGTGCTGAAATATGAGTGTTTGCCATTAGAGGGATCCGGGAGGATTAATACCTGCAGGACTTTTTCTTTACAGTCAGTTATGTGGCCACCGTACAGATTCATATTTTCAACCTGCACCAGCAAATCTGTAATTAAGTCTCCTGTTTTTTACCTTCTGTCTGTGCCGGAGAGAGTCTTAGGAAATATGAGTGTTTGATCCCGGCACCTTCTCCTGTATATTCAGTATCATAAATGCCTTTCCTGACTTCTCTCATACCTGTCTTGTGCTTTTCATAAAAACTCTACCCAGATGTGGATGTGTGTGTTTGTGTTAAAGAATCTATAGAGTGTAGGCCCCACAATCACATTCAGGAAAGTTAAGATTAGAAAAGTAAAGGAAACTTCCTCATATATTTGTCCAATTTTACTCTTAAGACTTTAATTAAAATAAAATAAAAAAGATTGTCCAAGCCCTGGGGACATAAGGGAACTATGGAGATCTTTGTAAATTTTGTGATTTTTAAAGACATAGAAAATACTTTCTACAGTCAGCATGGCCTTCAGTGCAGCCTGAACAGGAGCTTCACTCTCTGCAGCTTCCTTCAGGCGCACTGCCAGGTGTGACAGCTCTCCTTCCTCTGTCTAAGCTGTCTTTGTGGTTGTGCTTCAGGGCACGATTTAAAACTCAGAGTCAGATCAAATTTTCTTCTGACCCTCTTGAAAAATCCAGCCATTTATAACGAATGATTCCAGCCATGAGAAAGAAATTCTTTCTCAAGTATGACTTACAGAAGATTCTGTTCTTCTGTTCTCTATACAGTATATTTTATACAGTTCTGGAACCCTGAATTATTAAATGGTCTACATGAAAGGGGAGGTGGAGTTAGCAATTATCTCACTTATTTATTTTAATTTACAGTCAATGAAACAGACCAACACTGGAGATATTTAAGTATCTGATTTTGGGGGAAAAAGGACTTTAAATACTATGAATGAATAATACACTGTAAATATACTTCAGAACCTCTGGCAATCTTCTAAAACTTTTGACTTCAGAGGGAAAGAGCACAAAATACAAAATGCATTGTTCTCACTTTTCAAAATGAGAAAGAAGTTTTTAAGAACGTATGTGAAGTTAAAACATAAATCCATTAAAATATGGAGGAACAAAATGAGCTTTGAAAAAATTTTGGTATTTTATTAAAATACTTTCAAAAGTAGAATGAAAGATGCAAATAAAAATCTTCCTTACAGGAAGTGAAACATTAATGGAAATCCTTGGATAATTCATGTTAAGAAGGAGGGGAAGTCAAAGACTAAATGTAACTGAGACTTTCAGGGATTCTGGAATATAAGAAAACCAGAATAGCTTTGAAATGTGTGTGTGTGTGAGGGGGGTTGTCCAAAACAAATGACATTTGAGTCTCATAGACTTAATTTTTTTGAAATATATTTTACTGTAGTAGCCTAATTGTGGTTCTCAAAGCTTTAGTTTTACACCGAGGCAAGCTCTCAAATGTGGGCCATTGATCTAATAGATCTTCAACAACCAGTTCTAGAGTATCTTTTTCACTGTTATCCAAAATATATTTATTTGGGACCTTCAGACAACATCGTGAGTATCTGGAGCAATGTTTACAGGATCCAGATGTTAATCATGTTCCAACTACATATGCAGAATCTCAACATTGCAAAATGAGATATTTAAAAAAAAATCAAACTCATCATCTATAAATTTTAACTGTTACCTACTCCATGCCCCATCAGTTATTCATTTTTATCATTGTATAAAGTTTCAACCCCTTGGATCTTCCAGAATTTGTGAACTGAAACATGAAACGTTTATTCTGGTCACAAGAACCTTGATTTTGAAAGTTAAGTTAGGGGATACATTTCAAATTAGTTATAATGTTTTAAAGTCACAAATAAATTTCTATCTCTAAACAAAACAGACTTTACTGACAGTGAATCCAATACAAGGTTTATAAAAGAAAATTAATAAAAACAGAGATAGCATCACTGGCTTTTATCTAGTTTCTTTCTTGGTAATAAAAAAGCAACTATTAGAGGCAGGAAACTTGCAGTTTTTGCTGAAAAGAAAGATGATTTTCTCACATGTGCACTTTTTCTATCATATACAGTTTCTATTATACATGTATTCATAGTTTTGGTAGAATCCTTAAACTTATTTTATCCATTAGATTTCAGCTTTGAATTCTTTAAAGGATCTACCAAAAAAGCTCCCAGTAATACTAAATTTAGCACATCACAGTTTCATTAAAATTTTCTAAAGTTAAGTTCCATATGATGGCACAAGTTGAGTGAATATTATAAAGGATGTGTAAATTCATCAAACATTTACTGAATAACTACTGTGTTCAAGATTCTTTGTGGAATTCCCCAGGTGCAAATAGAAAAGCCATCACTCAAGAAGATTATGAAGTGTATAGTTGGAGCATTGTATCTGAAATACAAGCTAGAATACACTAATTGCCCTCATAAAAAGGTTTCAAGATGGTTGAGAGGATTAGAAAAGAGACATCTGAAGGAGATGAAATTTGAACAGGTGGTCTTGGAGGATAAGTACAATCTTGACATGATGTTTGGGAAGGAGAAAAGAGAGCAAGGATTCCTGAGAACAGATGAAGCATTAATAATATCAGAAAAGAAGGAGATGATGGGGCTTGTTTGTGGCTGTGTATAGCTGGAGTTTCCAGCGTTCCTTTGTATGTGTAGAACAGGAGATGGCTGAGAGGGAAACCCATTTTCTAAAAGATATCAGTATATAATGTATAGAATCAAATAGGTAACTGAGTGGTCTTAAAGAGAAACCTGCTGTATTTAACAGTATGATATGTACATGGGTGTTTGTAGTGGGTTTGACCAGAAAGGCTCACAAGCAAGAACATTGTGAGGATAAAGACTATAGTGTGCATATGACTGAAAGAGATTGCAGTCACTGACTACAGGTTTTCCTCTGGTAGAAACATGGTTCCCAGTGCAGAGGCCATGCCTGTTAATGTTTTGTTTCTAGGGGAATGAGTAAAGAGGTATCACTGAAAGACATAGAGGTTCAAAGAAGGAGGCAGCTCTTAGGACTAAAGTGGTCTTCTTAGGATATGGTAGATTTCTTCTTGCTGAGGAGAGGCTAATAGACAGTGCTCAAAACTATTGGTTGCTAAGATTTATCCATTTAGAAGAATTTTCAGTAGAGTGAGGGATAGAGTCATACAGGATTGTTAAGGATGCAAGAGTGGATTCAAAAGCTAAGAAAAGAGAGGGAAGGAAAGAAGGGAGGGAGAGAGGGAAGGAAGGAGAAAGGCAGGGGGAGTTTAAATAAAGGTAGTCAAAAGAGTCACTGAAGAGTCATACAAATTATAATGTCAAGTCTCTTTGAAAAAGGAATTAATCACAGCTGGAAAAAAAAACAGAGTTCAAGGTTGGAAGGAACTGAAAAATTAGCACTGACCTTGGAGATCATCAGGCCACGGGTAGGTTTGTAAGAGGAGCTTCAGAACTAGGTAGACAGCTAACACTTTGGTGATGTCATTCTGAGGTTGGTGAGTACAGGCAGCTTTCAGTTGAGGAGGGAGGAGAGACTGACAACTTGAAAGAGCAGAAGAGGTCAAGTGTTACGTGTGCTTATTTACTAGCACAAGTGTTAGTCAGCGCAAAGGTCCTTAGATAAATAATTCAAAAGTAAAGTTACTTTGGCTCCTGGTTTAAAAGCCTTGGGTCCAAGGTTGCTTGGTCTTATCACTCTCAGCCTGTGGTGAGGCAGATCATCATGGAATAGCTCTCATGGGCTGACAAGAGATAATGGTAGAACAGACTTGCTGGACTCAAGGCAAGCAGAGATAGAAGAAAAGGAGTGCAAGGGCGTGCACACACACACACACACACACACACACACACACACACACACGAGCCAAAAGCTGGTCACATGACCTTCAATACTTCTGTGCTGATTATGGGGGAAAGCAGTACATAAGAAAACTGTGAGTCAGAAAGGGCAAGAAGTATATATGACTCAGGGACAAAGTAGTTAATGGTGGGGGAATGCAAATACAGGCAGACGAACTAGTTATCAGAAACTTGCTTCTTTCTCACAACTATAGTGAGGAGACAGTCATAAAAAGGTGTGTGTGTGTTTGTGTGTGTGTGTGTGTGTGTGTGTGTGTGCGCACATGCGCATGTGCGCGTGCACTGCTGAATTTATACCTCCAGCCTGTAAAAAAATTATCTGTTTAGAGCTACCCTGACAGTATACATTTGATCTTGACTTTCGTCATAGTTATTTTCTACTTCATTAATGGTACAAAATTTTGATTATGCCACAACATAAACGTAGTTGAATTAATTTTTTTAGTGAATTGCATTAGTGAAAAATAAAGATTTTCATATTAATTGGCAAAATTCTTTTTTTTTTTCATTTTGGTAGACTTAAATATGTTTTATTGCAGTTTGCTCTGTGTGTCTTTGTGTAATCCACAAACCTTACAATGAATATTAGTTATATTAAAGCAGTTTTATCTAATATTACAATTATCTACTTAAATATAGCATCAGGACATACACCTGATGCCACATTTAAATGGATAATCATCTCTCAGATCTGCAAAAATGTACTACATCATAATCTTTAATTACATATACTTCATTTTTTCATTCAAAATCACTTAATTAGCAAGAACCAAACTATAATAACCAACTACAAGACACTTGTAAGGACTTCTTATTGTTTTAATAATATAATTTTCTGAAATTATTGCAAGTTCTCTCTCTCTCTCTCTTACACACACACATACACACACACACACACACACACACACACACACACACACACACACCACACACACTGTTTAATGAGAGGATATATTCCATGAGATTTAAAGACAGTTTTCTTTCTTGACCTTTAGTTGCATAGGCTTTGAGACTCCCTCACTTTCCAAAGACAACATGTAAGCACTAAAGATCAGAACAAATGATTGTTTACAAATGCACAGTTGTCTTCAGCTTATTTCATGAGAGAATGCTACATTCCATGGTTTTTCTTGCAATAGAAAAGCATGTTAGTGTTGAATGGATGTAGTATGGTGGGATGCTCTCACCTACTCCTGTGTTACTCTTCTATGCCTTCTCCATAAATGGCTGAGCTAAAAGTAAAACCACAGAGATGGTAAGAATTAAAATATAGAAAAACACTCCTTTTTGATATATCAATGAAAAGAGACAGCTATAGGGGAAACGGGGTAATATAGTCTCTCTGATTTTGTACTATCAAGAAATAAACACTGACAACTTAAGCTTTCTTCATTCTTACAGATGAAAGTAACTAAAACTGAGTATCTGTTTCACATTGCTTCAGTTCTCATAGTAAAAGAACGAATATTGTTATATCAAATTTTATAAGCTGACATCTTTATAACATTCTTCTGTAAAGTAAACTCAGGGAAAACATAATACCTTTTGTTTTTGTATATTGGAATCTAATGTCATTGTAAGCCTGCAGTCAGAGTAAGATTCTCCCATGGACACTCTAACTTAGAAGCCATTTATTAACTTCCATGAGGACATATTTCCTAGAAAGGAATTTGCACAAAATGTGATAAGGTTTTAATAAAAAAAGATATCAAATATTATTTTCAAATGGCTGTATATATTTGTCTGTCTTAAAACTTAGAAATACCAAAATTATTTTGAGACCATTTAATCATGTCTCACAGTGATTTATAATACTGAAGTATGTAAAAATTCTGCGAACAAAAATTTATATGTTTTAGACAGACAATAAAACATTAATAGGAATCAGTGATTATAAGACACAAGAAAATCTATTCAGAAAAACAGTAGAGTGGGCAGTCAGTGTTGACAACATGAACACAAAGAGTGTGATCATTTTTGTTTTATTAAAAAAAGAATGTATTTTGAGTGCTTTCATTCACAACTTCCTCCATCTAACTCCTATATTGCCTCCATCTAACCTCATGGACTTATTTTGCTGATGTTTCTGAGAACCCCTTGAGTCTAATTAGTGCTGCTCATGTTGTGAGTGTGGGGCCATCCACTGAACATGTGCAACCTACCCGTAGTCACACCCCAAAGGAGAGTGACTCTATTTCTCTCAGTAGCTATCAACTGTCAATAGCTCCTTTGCGAGGGCTTAGACCATTCTTATATTCATCTATTCCTTGTATTATTTAAGGTGATTTGGATGTTGTTTTAAACAGTTTTATTTATCAGTGACTGAGTAGAGGAAAATCAGATAAAAGGTAATACAATAATAATTTCTGTCACTAATTCTCTGATTTTCCTGAGCTTTTCTTTGAAATCAAGAATAATATAATATTCATCCTCAACCCAGTTGTTCTGAACCTGTCTTAAAGCAGAGAAACCAGGTTCATTCAGCAGCCAAGGAGACAATTCCATGACAGTCATAAACCATGTGGAATTTCAATGAAAAGAAATGCTCATAAAAAAAAATGCAAATGTATGTGATGTTTTACTGTTTCCTTACTTTTATCTAAAGGGAGAACACTTTACTTTTTAAAAGCCCTTCAACAGGACAATTTCATGAAAAATACATCTATATAATTTTAAAATATAAATCATGCCCTTTCTTTTAAAATAATTCATTTCTTCTTAATATGTTACAGTTTTTAAAAGTTTTTCATTCTCTGTGAAGTTCTTTTCATTCTAGTACAATTTAGTACATGAGTCTAAGCTCTTTCAGAATTTTAAGTGGATTAAAAAAAAAAGAAAAATGTTTCCTATTCTGGAAATTTCTTAATGAGGAGAACAGAGGGAGCTATTAGAGATAAGGGCATAACAGATTAAGGACCCCAAACACAAGCGCTGACTTGTACAGACAGCACACCCTCCTGGCAGCCCTCATGAAGAAGAAGCACACAAATCATCAAATTACAGCACAGAATGTTTCTGGTGCTCAGCAGATGAGCAAGGAGAACTGTTGCAATCTCCTGCATGAAAAGGTCACTACCAAGTCTCCAAACAATCATGGATATCTGTGTCTTCTCTGGGACTCTATGGCAGAGTAGATATTTCTTATCTTTTGCCCATTAAACTTAAACTTACACTATTCTTTAAAAATGTCACATCATTTTTCATACACTAACATGGAAAGACAAAGGAAGGCCATGCTGCCTCTTAGCCTGTCACCAATGTTATTGTCAAAAGACTTTTCTTTGGCTTCATCAGAAACACATTTGTTTGAAACCTGCCGAAATACTGTGCGTGTAAATGTGTCAAGTGCCAAATAGGTAACAGCAATAAAATTGTAAACAAATATGAGAAAGACATTTAATGTCATTCATCCTACAAAATGTAGACATTTGATGCTTTCTGTCTCACCAGATCAAAAAGTTAGGCAACTTTTAGGTTAGGTGTAAACTTGGGTTTCAGCCAGTAACTGAATCCCTGTGTAGTGTTTCAATAAGTGACTCCAGAGGCTCATTCAGGATTACACTGGGTAACCAACTACAGTGCTGGGGAGTAGCTATATTTCTGTTGTTTAAAATTCTTGTGTTTCATTGTTTAAACTACTTTTCCATAGCTAGTCTTTCTCTGTCCTGCCTGCCAGCTCCCAAATAATCACACAGAGAAATCTCAGTTGATAGCTTAGGCTTGCTACTAACTAGCTCTTACGACTTAAATTAACCCATTTTATTAATCTACATTTTGCCTTGTGCCTTTATTACCTTTATTCTGTACATCCAGCTTCCTCTCTGTCTGTCTGGCAACTCTCCACATCTCTGCCCTTCCTTTTTATTCCCAGAGTCCTCTCTACTTCGAAAATCCTGCCTAGCTAATGGCTGTTTAGCCTTTTATTTAAAAAAATCTGACTGAGAAATCTTCACAGTGTCCAAAATATTCCACAACACTTCCCCCTTTTTGTCTAAATAAAAAGAAAAAGGGTTAACTCTAACACAGTAAAGGTATATATATTAAGAACAATTATCTGGTAAGATTTATGATTGGTCAGTTTCCAATCCAGGTGTTAATTATAGAAACTATTTTATTTCACATCCTTCTTTTTCTTGGTCTGATAACCTTCATTTAAGACCAATTCCTGTTGAATTCACTGATTTTTTCCAGGATGGGTCATTCCCACTTTTTTTTTTTTTTTTTTATCTAAACCCTCTTGCTGTTTCATTCTTCAAAGACATTTATATAATCTCTTTGCAGCTACTAATTATACTTTTGTTAAATGACCTTTACATACCTCACCTATTTATTCTGGCTTGCAAGCTGGTGCTACTGCACCTTTTGTGATTCTTGTTGAAGGTTCTCTTGGTTCACTTCAATTTCAACAAATGATACTACTTACCAAATATTTTGCCATAACTGCCTCATTACTAATTAATATCAATATAACCATATCTCCAGTTTCTTTGATGGTTGTTCATCAATGTCCCTATATTCTTCTCTCTGTTAACCTTTCTTGACCTTGGTATGATGATCTGTGTGGTGATATTGTGTTCCCCAAAATATTGTGCACCCTAATAAACTTATCTGGGGTCAGAGAACAGAACAGTCATAATATTAAACATAGAGATTAGGCAGTGGTAGCACACACCTTTAATCCTAGCGTTCCAGAGGCAGATATCCATCTGGATCTCTATGAGTTCAAAGCCACGCTGGAAATAGCCAGGCATGGTGACTCACACCTTTAATTCCAGGAAGTGATGGCAGAAAGCAGAAAGGTATATAAGGCATGAAAACCAGGAGCTAGAGCTGGTTAAGCTTTTTAGGCTTTTGAGCAACAAACAGTTCAGCTGAAATTCATTCTGGATGAGGACTCAGAGGCTTCCAGTCTGAGGAAACAGGATCAGCTGAGGAATTGGCAAGGTGAGGTGGCTGTGGCTTGTTCTGCTTTCCTGATCTTCCAGCATTCACACCAATAATTGACATCAGGTTTGTTTTTATTAATAAGACATTCTAAGATTCGTGCTACAGATCCAGACATCTATGCTATGGAAACTATTGCTAATCGACTTCCTCATCATAAACACTTCATTTCAGCTCTGGTATTGGGTATTAGTGCTTTAATTTCTATAGGCTAATTAATACTCTCAAGTTATCTATATTAAGCTGAAAGTCTTGGAAGCTGATATTCTATACATCATTGAGCCAGCTCTAGTGAAATTTTCTCTTTATCATGAAAGGATACAACATGATAGAAGTTTGAGAGAGATACCATAGGAACACAGGATGCTAGACTGAGGAGGAAGGATCAGATACAAAACTTCCACCATGCCCCAACTCTTTATAAGTTCCTACTACCTCTTCATTTTTTCTCATGGGGGACAAGGGTCCACAGTCAATGCATAAACCTTGACAGATGCACTCAAACTCTCTTCAAACCACAGTGGTCACACTTGTGTATGCTAGCCTTGTGTTTGCTCTAAACTTCTTAAGATTTTGAAATTTTCCGATGGGTTTTGCTACTATTATTACTAACATGAACCATTAGGGAATGTAGATGCAATTATTGATGTCAATAATACCATTTCAGTTAATATCATGGCATTTACCTCCCCAACATACTTAATTTGTTAGTAAATTTCACTTCCTTTGACTCTCTCAATTTATTTATGATCCATTAAGTTGTTTAGAGTTTTATAACTTATTTGCATAATGTGGTAACATCATTGTCACTAGTAAAAAGAGATGACAGTTTTAAGTCTTGAATAGATATCTAAATAGAAACTCTTGGCCATGTCATCTCCTGTTGTTCATTTTATAAGATGTCAATATTACTACTGTTACCATTTGTGGCCTGGATTATTTTGCCATTATTAAACTTCCTGAAGCCAAGGAATTTTGTCCAATCAGTTCTGTATATTCTGTAGCACAAATCTGATAAAGAATACTTTCAATTTTCTTAAGTTTTATTAAAGCTTCCTGAGTGCCAGCACATGAAATGCAGCAGTGTCCTATGATGTTGACCATCTTTTTATCACTGTCACAAGACCCTCATGCAAGTCCTTTTAGGAAGAAATTGTTATTTGTAGCTTGCTATTGCAGAGGTATTAACTCATTAACAAATGACAATGTTGCTTTGGGTGTGAAGTGAGACAGAATAGAATTGCAGGGACACATGTGGCAGAGAAGGAGGCTGCTCAAGTAACATACTTAAGATGAAAATAGAGAAAAGAATATGTCAGAAGGCAGACAAAGTCTCAAGGACATGCTCCTAGGACCCACTTGTTTTAACTAGGTTTGACTTCCTAAGTTTTTGTCATCTCCCAATGGCCCACCAAATTGTGAAACCACTGAGGGACTGGTCTATTGGAGGTCAGCAGCCTTAATGGTTCAGTGACTTCTCAAAAGACCATCAGCTTGTTAGCCTTAACACATGACCTTTTATTTAGATTCAAATAAAAACATAAGGAATGAGTCATATTTTTCCTAACATTTAAATTAAAACCAACATATTTTCATCATAAATACTAGCTAAAAACCCTTCAAAACAACAACAGTGGAATCTCTGTCTTTGTCTACCGTGAAGTACAGACTCCTCTGACTTACATTATAGCTGTTGCAGATGTCAAAAAATTATTTTATACTTACTACTGCTATAAAACTCAAGTTATTAGATATTCTATTTTTAAAATTTAATTCTTAATAATGAAATATATAGATATGTATATATCATAATTTAAAATATATTTTACTGGTGAATGTAATGGTGCATGCCTTTAGTCCCAGGACTAGAGAGCAGAGGCAGGAGAATCTCTTTGAGATTGAGTCCCATCTGTTCTACATTTTGAGTTCCAGTAGGCTCATGGCTACACATAGTGAGACTGTCTCAAGAAAACCAACCGTCCAAAAATATATGTATATTTCACTAACTATACCTAAGTAAACTTGAATTATCTTTTCTAATTCTTTGTATTTTTATATATTATCCTAATAGAAGATGACAGGATTGACTAGAGGTTTATGGCAAGCAAAGGTTAATGATTTTGTTAAATGTTGTTTTTTAATCCTTTGCTCTCTTCCCTCATTGACAGTCTGCCCTTGAACTTCTTAAGGTACTTAGGAATGTCAAAGTCTGAGAGGAAAGGTGTTAATTGAAGCTGTGTCTTTCAGCTATTAGTCTATTGACTGCTGTTTTCTAAGCCTTCATCTCCTTAAAGGCTCCCATTTTTAAATATATTAGTAGCACATTTATGTAAGTCAAAAAAGCCATAGCATAGCCCTCAAATATTAACAGATACTGAGAAGAAATACCAAGGTACCAGCAAGCCATACTGTTCAGCTTCCTCAGTAAGAGCCTATTTAATAACCGCTCTTGTTTGAGTCTGTTTCACAGCTCCATACTTTGAAAGATCTTCTCTTTTCTGATTACTACAGCTCAAAATTGTCATGCTTATGACCTTTTCAATAAATTAAGCTATGTATGTGCTTCTAATTGTAGCCACTCTGTTTTAAATTACAGCTTTATACCCCTCCATCAAACAAACCTTGTCCTTCTGTCATGCCAATACAACTTCCACTCCTGATTTTTAGGGCAGCTGTAGTCTTTCTTATGTGCTATGATTTTAGGAAGAAGTAAGATCCAGAGAAACAGTCAATCCTTTTAGCAGCATATAAGCAATTTTCCTTGCTATCCTATCCTGGCAAAGTTTATGCTGATAGCCCAGTGAGATTTAGTTTGTTAGAAGGAGTGTGCCTTGTGAGCGCATAGACTTGCAGTCCATCCCAACATATCTCACATTCTTGGGAACATTCAGGCATGCAATCCCTAGCCTATGGTTCTTATTATTAATGTTTGTCTACTGTGTACTTAAATATCTCCCATACTGTTTTCCCCTCGATGACATCTTTGAATGTACATTGGTCTGGATTCTTCAGAGAAATGAAAGCAATTCAAGCAGTTACACTTCCTCTACTCATTACATTAGAAGTCTAGAAAAGCTACTGGTTCTGTCTCAACACAAATATGAATTTAAAAACAGGAGATAGTTGCTATATCAGGTCAGAAATAATCAGACAGAGAAAGTGAGTCCTTCCTCAGTGAGTTCTATTTTTGGCTTCAGTAGGCTCCATTAGGATATCCCATATAAAGGCAGGTGAGCAATCTTTACTCATTTTATTGAGTCATTGTTAATCTCATCCCAAAACACCTTCAGAGTTATATCCAGCTTAATGTTCCCCAAATATTTTGAAAGCCAAGCAACATAAAAATGGATCTATTCCATCCTTAAAGACCATTGTATATTCTTCAGGTGATGTTCACTGTCAGAAAGTATTTCCTACTTCTAGTGCTCTAGTTGTTTGTTTGTTTGTTTTTCCAAAGAATCCTCCAATTTCTCTTCTCATTATGTGCTGAGTTTTCTATTTGTGGAAGCCAGTTTTTTTTCTTCTTTCTAGACCATTTCTTAAAGTCTATTTAACAATGGCTGTTAAAGCTTCTGTACATCAACAGATAGATAGATGCAAATTTCTTCCCATTGGGGAGCAGGTTGCTTCCTATCCTCCCTTCTTCCTTAGAGTTTCTTCATGTTTGATGGCAATTTTGTCCCAACCAGACTGTGGTCACATACCAACCTCACTATCCCCCATTCATTTAGAATCAATCTCCTAGAATATGTTCCTTTCTTTTTTTCATGATTCCTCCACTCTTTTAAATGACCCAACTATCTTTGTATTGGACTCATTTTAGCTACAGTTTACTATGCTTTTAGTGCCCCCAATTTCACTCACCATCAGTCTTTTTATTGAATTTTTTCATATTTATTGTGATCATGGTTTCCTCTCCTTTGTCTCCCTTTGGATCTTCCCACCTATCCAATTTCTCTCTCTCTCTCTCTCTCTCTCTCTCTCTCTCTCTCTCTCTCTCTCTCCCCACAACCAAACCAGAATAATACACATAATATCTAGAACCTGAAAACAGCCTGCATGCCCATCAAGTGATGAATAAATAATGAAAATTCAGTTCATTTATAAAATTAAAAACTACTGAGCAGTTAAAAAAGTAAAAAAGAAAGAAATCATGAAATTATCAGGCAAATGGATGGAACTAGAAAATAAAATCATCCCTAGTGATATAAACCAGACCTCCCCTACCCCAAGAAAAACAAAAATGGTATGTATTCTCTTCTATGTGGATGCTAGTTTTTAAGGCTTTAGTAGGCATACTAATATATATATATATATATATATATATATATATATATATATAGATAGATAGATAGATAGATAGATGATAGATAGATAGATAGATGATAGATAGATAGATAGATAGATAGATAGACAGATAGATACAATCCAGCTGGCATCTGTGGCAATAAGAAAAATAATTATCTGTGATGACAGGGATGGAAGGAGTAGGTAGATCCTGAGTCTGAACCTAGACTTGAGGTCTCCAGTGAATGAAGATGAGGAGTGATCACTGTAAACAGGTTGTTACTGGGCTGACGGTAAGAATTACCTTACCTACATGAGTCCCGTTTCAGTTTGAACACTGGGGGTCCCATAGAAAGAGAGTGTGTGGATGGGAAGAGGGGGAAGGGCTGGAACCTCTAAGAGGTTCACAGAAGTCCACAGGGACTAGAGGTAGTGAGAGAGGACAGGTTGGTATAAGCAGTTGGGCACATGGCTATAAATGAAACTGGAGAGACTGTAAGAAAACAGGAAGGAGAGAATAAATTGCCTACCTGAGTCTAGGTCCAATGAGGCTACTGTGGATCCAGATAGACTAAAGAGTCAATTAGAAATTGAATAGATGTTTTAAAAGATTCATTTACTAATTTTTATTTTATGTACATTATTGTTTTGTCTGCATGCACGTCTATGCACCATGTGTTTACTTGAGGAGAGCGTTGGATCTTCTGGAACAGTGTTACAAATGTTTGTTAACCCTAAGCGAGTTCTAAGAATCAAACCTGAGTCCTCTAAGAGCAGCAAGTGCTCTTAACCACTAAGCTGCCACTCTCTCACCATGAATATATATTTTGAGAGAATTATTAATATGTCATATATCACTTTACCTGGCCCACTATAAGTAGAAAGGCCAAGGGTATGCTGGGATTATTTTAATGGCATTACTCCAAAGGTAGTACATGTGACTCCTGAAATATGGGAACATGACATGCAGAGAGGACACTTTCTAAACTGCTAGAAAGCTACAGCAAAATGACCTGCTAAAGGTGATGACAGTAGTGTGGCTGCAATCAAAGCAAGGGCAGTAACTGAAGTCACAATGGACCTGTGGGTTAAAGACAGTCACAGTTCATCTGAAAATAAGAGGGAGATGGAGGACATCGCCTGGAGAGGAGCTTCTCCCCCAGTGCAGGAGAGTATGAAGGACAGACATGGAGCAGCTAAGGAAAAGCAGGGTGTTTAAAATATGACACAACCACCCATAAAGTCTCACCAACATGACTGCCCTAACCTGAGCTGAATAAGGACAACACCAACGGATATGTCAAGGTGGATAGGTAAGAACACATGGCTTTAGTTAGGGTTTCTATTGCTACAGTGAAACAACATGACCAAGGAGCAAGTTGGGGAGGAAAGGATTTATTTTTCTTACACTTCCATATTGCTGTTCATCATTGAAGGAAGTCAGGAAAGGAACTCAAATAGGGCAGGACCTGGAGGCAGGAGCTGATGCAGAGGCTGTCGAGGAGTGCTGTTTAATGGTTTACTTCCCATGACTTGCTCAGCCTATTTTCTTATAGAACCCAGGACCACCAGCCAAGGGATGGCACAACTCATATTGAGCCAGATCCTCCCCCATGAATCACTAATTAAGAAAATGCTTTGCAGCTGGATTTTATGGAGGCATTTTCTCAATTGAGGTGCCCTTCTTTTAGATAACATTAGTGTATGTCAAGTTGACATAAGACTAGCCAGCATAGCAAACAAGACCTCAACCCTATGCAAGGAACTATAGGAACTGAGAAAGATGGTCCTTTCCAGGGAAGAAATCACTAGTTGGTTGTTCAGTGACAAATGGTCAGACTTGAATATATACATACAAGTAAGATTATATTGATTGAACAAGTTATATGTAGAAATATATATATATATATATATATTCACATATGTATGTATATATGTGTGTGTATATTTACATATATGTTCATAACAAACTTGTACTAGAGGTTCATTTTGCATTGTGGGTCAATATATGTAGGGCCCATCACTGGATAAAACCATTGACACATTGACATATATTTCTCAACAGTAGCCTTAACAGCACCTTCTAGCACAGGAAAGGATCCAGGAGGATGGAAGTGTCTGGGTTGGCTGGAAATTGTTTTCTGTATGTACTGAAGTCAATGTGTATGATGTCTTCATGAATGGAGTCTTTCCATCTATTAACAATTATTTATTTATAATTTGGCAAAGGTATAGTCTAATGTTTATAAGATTAATGGTATCTCATACTATGAAATAGATTACAGTATCTACACCATGATATTAACATATAATTATACTATGATAATATACTGTAATGTGTTATTAACATTGAAGAATTGCTTACAGCACATTCATGCATTTCCATGTAAAATTGGGACAATTTTCCTTGTTGCTCTTAACTCAGCATCACTGAGTATGTGACCACTGAGTATTTAGAAGTGACCAGGCACTTTGGGGGCACAGGAAACATATAGGTGAGCTCCCATTTGATGCCTCTCTGTATGTGAGGTAGAATGTGATGAGATTCATTAGTGCAATAATCACAAACTGATGTGAACTCAAGACTTTCACAGATTGTGAAGAATTACTTTCTGCAGCTGAAAATGAAACTTGGACCTAAGCAAGAAGACCATTTGGAGGTAGGTACAAGGAGAGAAACAGAAGTTGCTCTGAGAAATTACAGACAGCTTTCCTAGGGAGACAGAGAGATTAGATGGTAGTTGCATGTCCTAGTTACTTTTCTATCGCTGTGATAAAACATCCCAACAAAGGGAACTTCTAAAACAAAGAATTTAATGTGGCTTAAAATTTTAGAGGATTATTGTCCATGATGGCCAGAAAAATGGAACATATATTGATTCTCAAGCAGGAGGCAGAGAGAGCTCACAGGACCTAAGTATTTTGAAACATCAAATCCTTTCCCCAACTTCTCTAGCAAGGCCACCCCTCCTAATCCTTCCCAATAGTTCCACCAACTGAGGATCAGATATTCAAATATATGAGCCTATGGGCGCCATTATCATTCAAATAGCAATGCATTAAAAGAATGGCTTAAGAATGGCTAGAATGGTAGGTCTAAAGAACAATGATATGATATTGGAGGAGTAAACTTGGATCATATATTACAGCATTTCATTGACGCTGTTAATGAAAATTGTTGTTTGGGTCTTTTTTGATATATTATATTTGAGCTATAAGACAAACTGGAGACCTTATGTAGAAAAACATATATCCTTATATAGAATACACTGAAAAGATATAACACACATAAAGTAGTAAAATGTCCAATTGTCACTTAAAAGTAGAACAGACAATGAAAAGGCCTTTAATTTAATTAAAGGTCTTAAATTTAATATCATGGAGAATAAGACTGAAAGGATTACAGATTACTTGGATGGCTCAGGGGAAAACAAGCATCATCATAATACGGCTTGATAGAAGTCAGGGTAAACAGTTCTATCAGGAAGGCAAATGGCCCTCCTGGAGAATGCTGTTAAAAGCATACAATTAGTTAAACAATACATTTTCTCAGATGTGTTCATCTACATTAATTAAATTTATTTTGCTCTGGTAACCATCATGACCAAATGAAGTTTGAGGAAAATGGGGTTTATTTTGGCATAAATTTCCGGAAGGTTGAGTTCATCATGGAACAGGAGACAACATCAGGAACACGAAACATTCATACACAGGAAAACTAGAAAGGGAGAGAGAGAGAGAGAGAGAGAGAGAGAGAGAGAGAGAGAGAGAGAGAGAGAACTGACAGAGGGTTGTACTGTCACATGAAGACACAGCATCCCTACCCTAATGCTATGATACAGCTTCCAGGGTACCATATTAGAAGCATCTAAGAATGAGCCCTATCTAGGACTTATGCCCACTGATATCATAGTCTTAAACTACTAGTCTTCAGTGTAGACTATGAATTTATAATCTCTGTAAACTACTAAATTTTGATATTCTGTTAGAGTAGCATAAATGGATACAAGGAATTGTATCATGTGACTAAAAATTCAAGAGAAACAAGAAAGTAGTTTGCTCATAACATTCAAACTGAGTTTGACTCTCTATCTCACTTTTGCCCTTTAATAGTTGGCCCAACGTTTTGATTTGATGGCCAGAGTGAGAGACTTCACACTTAACTATGTATAGAATAAGCATACTTGTAAATGGAATGTTAAATGTTCTGAGTTTGAAAATCTGGAATACTTAAAATTTTTTGTAGTAGTTTTTAAATGAATTGAGATAATGAGTATAGGATGTGAGCATTAACCCTTCCAAACCTCAGCTTCTGTAACATGAGGAATGGTTGAGAGGAGTGGTACTTTGAAAACCATGATAGCAAGCTCATATAGCAAAGTATCCTTCCTTTCCTTTTTGACTTCACAATGATTTGGAAACACAAACATTTCCTTTCTAAGCAACCAAGAAATGGAAATGCAGAAATCAATTTCACAGTTGTTGATGTACTTGTTATGATTTGAGACTAGGGCTATGCTGTGTAGGTTGACCTTGAAAAAACTTTGTAAGAGGATGACGTTGAACTCCTGATCCTCCTGCCTCTACCTCCCAAATGCTTGGATGACCTGTATGCATGACATGGCTGGCCTGTGTTGTTTTGGAATATTTGGCAAAGTTACAGTCCAAACAAGAAGACAATTCTGTGAATGTCGGCATCTATTTTTACCTGATGTTAGAATTACATGGATTTAGGCAGCTGTTCCCTACAGCTTGGCAAGAATCAGATCGTCCAGAGCTGCGACACTGAGTCAGAATTCTCCTGAAATAGTGCAGAAAGCACTTGGCTGGAGAAAGGCTGTTTGTCTCCTCAATAATTGACCTTTTTTGGAATCCTTGTACAAATTTGGTTCCAACTATTCAGAAATCAAGCATTCATCCCAATAATAATCTTAAGCGAGGGATACACTGCATCCTTGTAGCTTTGAGAGATGAAATGTGTGACTGTGTGTAATAGTGTTTCATAAGCTGGGCCTGTGTGGAAAAATACTGCCTTCATAGGTCGTTTACAAATGCACTGAGAAGATTGCTTTTTCAACTTTGTGTGTCTAATACATGTGCTATTTGAAGGTGCGTGAAGAAGATCAAAGTGGAGCCGCACCCTGGAAAGCAACCTCATTCATAAATGTTCTGTTTTTAATCTTTGCTGTTAATATATACAATTTAATATAGTGTTTCAGTGAGAACTTTTTGTTTGTTTGTTTGTTTTGACTCTGTTTACTGGTGCTGAGATTCACAGACCAGACTCCTTAAATCTGCAGGTTTTCTGAGTGTTCTTGGCTATGTTTCTTTTCTTCTTTTTATTAACTGGGAGAACATCTTTATGGGTACCTGTCAGTAATAGATACTGAGAAGAGACAGTCCCCATAGTCATTTACTTCAGTACTCACTACCTATAACATTTAGAGCCTGTTCATACTCTTTGCCATGCTCCTTGTGGCACAATTATCTCTGTTCATTACAGTGCTTCTGGGCTTTTCTAAAATAAATATAATCAGATAATTATTTTCTTTTCTTTTTTTCAAATGGGACATGTATCTGTCTTTCTACAGTCCCAAATTCCAAACTTTTTATGATATAACATTAAAATCTTCCTTTATCTACTAACCTACTTTGTTCCAACATCCTATTATGCACAATCGTTATCTTCTAAAGCATAAATAATGTAGTTCATCCTTAGAATTTCCCAATATGTCAAAAAAAATTCTTTACCTGTATTTTGTGGGAATTTAAAAAATGCAACCATTTGGGGCCTGAGTCTAGTTATTTCTGCACCCAGCTCTCTATGTGCCTAGATAACATTGCTGGTGGCAACCAGCAGCTAGTAGCAGCAGGGACCCAAAGAATAATGCATTTTTCTAAAAGGCCCACTATATGTGCTCTGTAAACCTAAAATCCCATAAAGCCACTGTGGTGTCACACATAAAGAGGTCACGGCACTATGTTATTCATCCTCTCTCTCCATAGAATTGTGTGAAGATCCAGTTTCAATGATGGTATTGATTGGAGAAAATTGATGCTTGTTAAAGACACTGAAAGATTCTGTGTTTACTGACAGTAATGAAAGGAAAATTCCCCTTTTCACAGTCAGTAAGATTGTTTAATGTTGTTGTTAAAGATGTCTATGATCTTGTAACTGCCCCAAAACCTGATGACAAAGCTGTTCTGTAAGTTAGCCATGTGTCTTTGGTTCATAGAATAAATCTCAAGAAAGCTAAAAGATGATGGAAAGAGATTCAGAAAAATCCACAGAAGAAAGAAATAAAGATTATCATTACAAAAATCCACTATTGTACAATGCACAGACGATGAGAGAATTTGGAACACCCAGTCCTAAATGGGATGTCTCCTTTTCTCTCAAGGTTCAGGGAACTTAGAGAAAGAGGAGGTGGAAAGATTTTAAGTTCCAGAGGGGATGGAGGACATCAAGGAAGCACAGTCTTCTATGAACTCACAGATACCGTGGCAGCATGCCAAGGTTTGATCAAGTCTAAGCCAGATGGGGTCCCACCACTGGAGAGGGTAAGTGGACACAAGATACCATCCCTAACTCAGAAGCTATTTCCAGTTAACCACTCCTTGCAAAGGACAAAATAGTTTATTCAAAAAAAATCTCACTGAGAAACCAAACCACACATAAGGGTAGGCCCTTGCCCAGCATTCAATAGCCTACTCAGAACAAACTCAATGGTATTTTTAAAGATTTTTTTTTATCTCATAATGCTTTGTCTGGGCACATTTTATCGAACTCTTTTTTGTTTATATATTATAGTTTGCAGTTTTGTGCTTTTATAGGTTTTCTGTGACTCCGTCTCTCTATATGTATGTACTTCTCCTCCTTCCTGTTTTTGTTTATTGTTTTTCTGTATTTGTTTATTTTTTCCATTAGGATTTCTTTTCTTTATTTGTCTGTTTGTTTCCTAAGGAGAGAAAGAGGTATGGAGTTGAGTAGATGGGGGTGTGGAGAGCATCTTTGGAGAGATAAGGGAAGGGAAGCTCTGATCAGAATACATTGTACCAAAAAAACCCAAAACCAAACCAAAACAAAACAAAACAAAAAAACCCAACAACCTTATTTTTAATTAAAACAAAAACATTATCTCAAGAAAAATGACTACTGAAGTTCCTTCTGGGGAGCCAGTGTTTTGTCAGGGAGATCTTATATTTAGCAAGGCCAATGGGAACTGCATGTAGTGTCCAAGCATGCATTTTAGGCAAACTATTTTCTAAAATGAACAGTCTCCAGGCTATGCATGAAAAAGAAACTGCAGCTAGCTGTGTGAAGTCTGGGGTCTGTTTGGGCAGAGCTTGGAATCTGGAAAGTGGTGCCAGACTGTTCTCAGGAGGGCTGGCCCCAATGACCCTTCCAGGCTGAGTGTCTGAACCAGAGGTTGGTCAGGAATCTTGGGATTACAATAGCTTAGAGGAAAGATCAGGATGACTTCTCCCATATGACCCACTGTATCCTTTTTTTTTTACAATCTTGCCATGGAGACAACAGTTCCCTGAAGGCTAAACCCAAAAATATTAGCTTGGGGTCACACAGGAGCAAGTGCCTGGAGGACCAGGACTCTGGCAACTCCATGTTTTGGGGCCCCTGTTGTCTAGGGTTACCTGTGAGACAGTCAGAACAATCAAGCAAAACCTTGAAAGAAGATTGCTGTCAGGATCACTCCAAATAGTCATTTCAGAGATTTTATTGTTTTGCTGGAGGGAGCCTATCACTGTGGTGTGACTTTCCTAACTACTGTTTATTACCATATAATTCCTGTTTGAAATCATGTGTCTTTTACTTTTTTCTTATAAAACAAGACCTCCGTCTACCTCAGTGAGAATTTTCCTTATTAGAGCAGGCACTGAAGGGAAAGAATAAATCAATATTCATTTCATAACTAGACTAACACAATGAAAGTAGCTTATCTGTCTTTATTATATTTTCCACATTAATTAACAAATGTGCTGTTTCCTCCATTATAACACAGGAACATGGATTTCAGTTATGCAAAATCTTTATCTGATTATTTTAATAGAGAAGAGAAAGTAAGTTAAGACACATCCCTGTCTTCTCATTTTCATTCAAAAATGTGTTTTATGAGTGGCCTGACTTCTGGCATTCTGATCTTGAACTAGTTCTATGCTAGATTCTGATTGTTATTCGTAGGAACTTATTGTTCTGATAAGTTCATATTGTTGATCTTGGACATGGTGATTGTTTAGGTGCACATCATTGAAGATAGGTTGAAAAATACCTGGCAAATCTTACCCCATAAATAATCCTGTCAGGTTTGTGAAGCAATTACAGCAGTGATTATGCTGGGATAGTTATTTCTAAAGTTGAAAGAGAAGTTTGGTCTATTTTGGAGGTAGGTAAACAGATATGGATACAGACACAAGGAGCCATATGAAGAGAGAGTGTCCCTGGGACTTTGCAATATCTTAAATAGGATTTAAGCTACAAACAGTGAAGGTCTATAGATCACCTGTTAGAGTGCTTGCCTACTACTCATGCATCTCTTGGCTCAACACCAAGAACCTTATAACCAGATATGGTGGTTCAGGTAAAAATCCCAGCATTAGGGAGGTGGATATAGGAAGTTGAAAAACAAAAATCCACTGATTGTATGGTGAGCACAAAGTCAGCCTGACCTGTGACCCTGCCTTAATAAAAAGATAAAAATAAAACCAAGTATGGATAGCAAGTCTCTTCATGTTAGGGATTTCTCATGTTGTACTTCAAATAGTGTTGCTGTATTCCAGAATACCTGGTTCTTATGGTTTGTAAAGAACGGTATAAAAACTTGGAAGGAAGGTCTGGGAAGATACTTCAATTTATGAAGTGCTTCTCTTCAAAAGTTGGAAGTTCCACAAATCTGTAGATATAAACACTGATATTTAGAAAGTGCTTTAACAAAATGACCATTAAGAAAAACAACATAAGCCGGGCGGTGGTGGCACCCGCCTTTAATCCTAACACTTGGGAGGCAGAGCCAGGTGGATCTCTGTGAGTTCAAGGCCAGTCTGGGCTACCAAGTGAGTTTCAGGGAAGGCACAAAGCTACACAGAGAAACCTTGTCTCAAAAAACCAAAAAAAGAAAAAAGAAAAACAACATAAATCGGTTCTTCCCTAGAGCCCAGGACTTTCATAGCGGTGGATTTTGACCATTTTTATAGTACCAGGCCTGAATTTCATCCTACAGAGCAGACCTCAGAGCCAATCAAGAGAGCAATTGCTTACCTCTATGAACACTCTTGCCACTACTACACTAGTGGATATATCTTATCTGGAAGGCCAATATTATAGCATGCCCCAAACAGCACTAGGTAAAACCATCAATGTATTTCTCTCCCATCAGCCGGCATACCACCTCCCAGCACTGTGAAAGCTAGTCAGCAGCAAGTGTTCCCCAGTCAAAGACTGATTCTCTAAAGCTTTCAACCAAAGTGTGTGTGATATCTTCAACAGTATGGTCTTAAGATCTAAGTAAATTGTAATGACTTTTATTGGTTGGGATGTTTCTGGGCATCTCTAACCAATAATTCCTAGTGCCTGACAAAAATTCCTTAGTGCTTGGCACTAATGTTTCCATCTAATGGTCCACATCTTCTAGAAGCAGCACTATTTACTAATGTCTTCTAACTGAAAAAAAGTCTAGAATCAGATTAATAAAATAAATAATTCTGATGTTAGTTTATTGACGTTCTAGTAGAATTCTGCAGTCATCTTGGTTTAAGGTTTTTATGCTGTATGCCTCAAGGAATTCATCCATTTCTTTTAGCTTCCTCAGTTTAGCATGAGAGAGGTTAGCAAAACTGTTTATCATCTCCCTTTCATTTCTAACTTTATTAATTTGGGTTTTCTCTGTGGTGATATTTTATTTGTGCACTAACAAATAAAGCTTGCCTGGAGATCAGAGGAAAAAGCCAGCCACTATATTAAACACAGAGGTCAGGGAGTGCCAGCACACACCTTGAATTCCAGCATTCAGGAAGCAGAGATTCATCTGGATCTCTGTGAGTTCAAGACCACACTGGGAACAGAGCCATGCATAGTGGCACAGACCTTTAATCCCAGCACTAGTTAACCATAGAGGTCTGGAGGTCTGTACAGACAGACAAGAAGTGATAGAGCTGGGTGAAAAGAGGAAATGATGTAACTGGGCAGAGAAAGGAAGTGAGATGGCAGGGCACAGAAAGGTATATAGGTGTGAGTATGCAGGAAGTAGCTTCTCTTGGGTTGAGGATTTCCTAGCAGTAAGAATTGTGGCTTGGCTTGTTCTATTCCTTTGACCTCTCAGTTTTGCTACCAATATCTGGTTCTAGGTCTTTCATTAATAAGACCTTTAGCAACTCATGTTACATTTCCCTTTCTTTCTTTTGGGTAGTTTTGCTGTTTGCCAATGTTATTTGTACTTTCAAAGAGGCAGCTCTTTGTTTCTTTGATTATTAATATTGTTTCATTTCTTTGTTGTTGCTATTGTTTCCCTTCTTGTTAATTTCACACCTGATCTAATTATCTCTTCCCAGCTACTATTTTGAGGTTGGTTTGTTCTACTTTTTCAAAGGCCTTATGGTGTATTATTACATTATTAATTTGAGAACTCTCAATTTTGTGCGTTTTTTTTTATGTAGGTACTTAGTATTATAAAATTTCCTCTTTGCATTTCCTTCATTGTGGCTGATAGATTTTAGTGTGTTGTGCGCGTGTGCATGCGCATTATTCCTCACGTCTAGGAATTCCGTATTTCCTTAATGATGCCTTTTTTGACACAATTGTCATTAATTCTCATGCTCTTGAGCCTCCATAAGCCTGTGCCTTTTCTGTAGTTTTTATTGCTGTTGCTTTAATTCATTGTGGTAAGATAATATTCAAGATGCTTTTTTGATTTTCCTATGTTTGTCGAGACGTGCATGTATCCTAAAATTTTTAATAAATTTCCATGGGCTACTGAGGAAGAATGTGTATTTTAGTACTTAAGTAGAAAGTGCTGTAGGTATCTGATAAAACCATTTGACTTATGATATCATTTTATTCTCATGTTTCTCTTTTTGGGTTTTGTCTGGATGACCTGTCTATTCTTGAGACTAGGCTACTGAAGTCACCTAGTCTCCCTGTGTTGGTGTTAATTTGTGATTTTTAGAACCACTTCTATATGTATTCTGAATTCAGTTCAGAATTGTAATTTCTCTTTTTTCAGTGGCTCCTTTAATGAGTATGGGTGATCTTCCTTTATTCTATTCTGACTAGTTTTATTTTGAATTTTATTTTGTCATGTTCTAAAATAGCTATACTGGCTCATTTCTTTGTTCCATTTGCTTGGAATAGCTTTTTTTTTCCATCATTTTATCCCAAAGATGGTATCTTCAGTCAGTGGTGAGGTATGTTTCTTGAAGACAACAAAAATGATAGTATTTTCAAAATATCATTTGCTGGTCTGTGTCTTTTCACGGGGGCATTGAAACTACTGATAAAGAGTTATTATTAACATATGTATTAATTCCTGTCATTTTGTGTTTTCTTAGGTCTCTTTTAATTTATTTTCCTGGCATTATTTATTTATTCTCTGAGACCTCTTTGCTGTATTTATCCTTCTCTTTAGATTGGGGTATTCCTTATGTTATCTTCTATATAGCTAGCTCAGTAGTCATAAATCCCTTTAATTTATTTTATTTCTAGAAAGATTTTATTTCTTTTTTAATTATTACTTGATAGTTTTTCTGACATAATAGTCTGAATTTGAAATACATATTTCCAGTACCTCTGGCTTTAAAAGCTTTGTTAAATAATCAGGGATTATTCTGGGCATGCCTTTGGAAGTAAAGGACTGGATCTTTCCTGTAGTTTTAGCATCCTTCCCTCATTCTATCTCTTTAATATTTAACTGTAGTCCATCCTAGGAAGTTTCTTTTCTAGTCCCATCTGTTGTTGTCTCATACCTGAATGGTCACATACATATATTATAGAACATTTTCTGCTATAAACTTATTTAAAATATTTTCTATTCCTTTGTTATGGTGTTCGCCTTCTTCTATGCCCATAATCCAAAGACTATGGTATTTGCGTTTTGTCCCAGAGCTTTCTCATGTTCCAATTATATTTAGAAAATTTTATCATTGACTTTAATGAATTATCTCTTCCTCTGATTTGTTTTCTGGCCCTGATACTGTGTTTGCTACATGGTCCATTCTACTGGTAAGCCTTTCCATTGAGGTTTCCATTTGATTTATTAACTTGTTCATTTCCAGCAACATTTTAATTTGGTATTTGTTCATTAATACTTTCTCCTTATTTGAACTTTATTTTCATATATGGATTGGCTTCTGTTTTACAATTAGCTCTTTGTTTTTGTTTTCATGTCTCTTTGACCTTCCAGATCATAGCTGTAATCTTTCTTTTATTAGCTCATAGTCTGAAAGTCAAAGTAGTTTATATATCTCTCTTTCTGTCCCTATACTTATTTATGTATTCCTTATTCTTCACTCATAAATTGTATCCCAACTGCAGCTTCACCTCCCTCATTTCCTCTCAATCCCCTCACTCACCTCTCTTCTCCCACAGATCTATTCCTTCTCCTTTCCCTTCAGAAAAGAGCAGGCCTCCCATGGATATCAACCAAACCCAGCATAACAAGTTATAATAAAACTAGGCACATACCTTCATATTAAGGCTGCATGAGGCAACACAGTAGTTTTAATTCCACCTGAGAAACTGGGGTTGTGGATCAGCTGGCAGCATGCTTACCTAGCATACATGAAGTCCAAGGTTTGATCAACATTACTGCATGAAGCTAGGTCTAATGGTATACACTTGTAATCCCAGCATTTTGGAAAGAGAATCCAAAGGATCAGAAGCTCAAGGTCAGCTTCTCCTATATACCTGAACTTTGTGAGATCCTGCCTCAATTATACAAAATCTCACATGAAGAAGCAATTGTATTAATGTGACTCTTACTTTTGGTTACAAATGAAAGTATTCATGATTTAATTCTGTAATTTTAAAAAATTTATTTAGGGGTGTGTGTGTGTGTGTGTGTGTGTGTGTGTGTGTGTGTGTGTGTGTGTTTTCACATGCATGCACCACTGGACACAAATGAATGTTAGAGGACAACAACATTTATGCAAGGATTGGTTTTGTCTATCACATGGGTCCCTGGGTTGGACCTCAGGTCATTAGGCTGGCTGCAAAGTCGCTTTATCTGCTAAGTCATCTCACCAGTGCAATCATTTGATGTTTGGATTTCTGTCTTTCAAAATCTTATTGTGAATTGATTACAATTATTACAGTTCAAATTTCTACTATGAAAGTATATTAGTGATGGAATCTATCAGAACTCTTGATTCCTTATTTTCTAAGCAATATCTGATAGCTAAGTGTATCCTGGTAAAGAATGATTAATATTCTTCTACTCCATCTCTTTATCCTCAACTCCACTGTTTGTAAGTCTGTTGTTCTGTGCTTCAGAGTGTGTCTATATCTTGATTTACAGATAATGTTTCTCCATTTGCATATGTCTGTCCTCAGTGCCAACTTTGGGCATGTCATTTTCCTCTTTACAAATTTGTATATGTGTGTGTATATTTGTATTTATGTGTACTTTTTGCATATCACTGGAGTATATAATATTTAATTTCTGGAAATTCTGTTTCCAAGAGCCCTCTTGCGGGTTGTATAGGTAGGTATTTCCTTTGAATTTATTCATCCCCTCCAGGATGGAGAAGGTAGGACCACAGAGTTATCTGGGTGAGAGTGGAGCATCTATCATAGGAGTCCTGTTACGGCTAACTTCAGCTATGTAGTGGGCAGGGGGACATGGGGTTCTCCTTGCTATAAAGATGACTGTGTGCTTCTTGTGATTGCTGGTAGAAAATGCAACCAAGGGAAAATGCAAGAGTCCGTTATTTGGTATGGGGAAACTTGACATTTTTGGTCCGTCATGTGAGTACCTACATAGATAAAAGAATTGATTATGACCTCTGAAAAATAGTACATAACACATAGTAAAGTACTGTTAAGTAGGTCATCATATCAATTGCATGGCCTTTACTGGGGTGATAAGACAAAGAACCAAGGCTCAGCTACTTTCTAGAAATAATATGCCCATTTAAAGGAGGAATTACAACAGAAGAAAGGACATATGGAAGTTATACACACATTTGTCTCTGAATTGGCAGAAAAAGTGGAAAAAGGGAGGATCATATGCAAGTGCTGGCTTGTCGTTTCTTACAGCTGCCAGGAAATGAAAGAAAGAGGGTGCAAATTATATCTCTGCTAATAAGCTCTTCTTTCCTGGAATCCAAAGACCTAGACTCACAAAAAGGATCAGACAGTGAAGACGACTAAAACAAGGTGAGAGTGGTAGGCGATACCTCCTAGGCTGACATTTTATACAGCCAAAGGAAAAACCCGCAATTCAGGATGAGGATTCCAGATCTCTTGTAGAGTGCCTGTGAATTATGGAGGGCCACATGGTGTCGTGTCTTCCATCTATGCCACCACACTCAACATTGTTGAATGTTCCTTTAGAAGAAACAATAAAGTAAACAATGAGATCCCTCTGTGCATTCTAAGCCCTGTTAACATTTCTGCTTTAGTATCCACTTTTCCATTCTAGACAAGCTTAGAATAAGAAATGACAGAAGATTCTTACTAATATCTGTAAAATGGTGTCTTTATATAATGCTAAGCCTTGAGTGTCTTATAAATTTGTAAGATTATGTTGGACAAATAATAAAGATAGCAGTTTAAGTGAAGGCATCTGTGAATAGGATGGCTTATTCCCAAGAGCCATATCACTCTGAGATGAAACCGTCAGTGATGTAGAGGACCCAAGGCCAATAACCATATTTCCATTTCCATTACTGATGGTTGCAGGCAAAACTATATGGTTAAGTACCCAAGTGCTAGAAACACATCATGCTTTGGTGATAGGGCATGGTACAATACAGTCAGAACCTAACTAGAATTTCCCTCTTTGGTTTGGCAGTCACTGTACAGGAAACTATCATATTGGCTGCTTAGGAAAAGTGCTACCAAAAGCCCTACTTTGCTACAGTCCAGAGAACTATAATACCGTCACTGTAGGCCACATGTGTCCACGTGTGCAACAGTAGCATGTGTGTTATGAGTGCTACACCTTTTATTTTGTTGGACTTAAGGTCTGCTCCACAGAAGGTAACTCACATCCAGTAAACTAAGGCAAAAGCCCATGGTTAGGAAGGTCATAGGAACCAGTGGGGAAGTGGCTGATGGTGTTTTGTTAAATGTGTAGACTATGTCTGTTGGATTTCCTTCTAATACTTGTGTTTATTCATTAGGATACTACAGTTGCTAGCCTCAGTTATTCATGGACGGAGGACTTGGTTTTACAATGGGCCATTTACCACAGATATTCATATCTAGTGGAGATACCGAGCATAAGTAACTGCTGGTGTGGCATAGCAGCCTAGTCAGCCACAGACAGAAGGGTATAAACAGACATCTATAACACCTCTTCCATGACTCAGATAACACAGTGGAAGAAGTAACAGAAATAATGTAAGAGGCAGAAGAACTGGTGAAGCTTTGCCTAGCTGTTTTCTCTTCATTGAAAAACGCCCTCCTGTATAAGGGAGAGAGACTCACACGATTCAGGCAACAATGAAACATACAAGGACCATGATCAAAACAAAACTTACAAGGCTGAAAGAGGTTGTGAAAGTTACAAGATTCATGAGTGCACTCTGCAGATTTAAGTAAGCAGTAACAATTCCTGCTTTCTGATTGTAGTTAGAACCTATTCCAAAGGAGCAACCTTATTGAATTTACTGATAATTGTGAATGGAGAACCTGGGATGCAGCTTCATGTGTTGCACTCTTGGAAGTGAGATTTTTGTTGACACCGCTATCTTTGAACCACCTATACCCCTGTAAGTAGCTTCCCCTTGGGAGATACACCAATAATATCATTGATTTATTATGTTATGTTCTAGTAGAAAACATTACTTTGATCTGTTGTTTTGTGTCCTATTGAGAGTGAGTAGATGTTTATTTACCCAGGAATACGTACCATCTCTAGAAAGGTAAGTATGAGGTTTAGAAGAAAGGTAGCACAGAAGCCAGGGAAGCAAGCGAGTAAGCAACATGTCTTCATGTTTTCTGTTCCTGATCTTGCCTGCAGTCCCTGCTTTGGCTTCCCTCAGTGATGGACTGTGACTTGTAAGCCTAGCAAATCCTTTCATCCCATGTTTGTTTGGATCAGTGTTTCATCACAACAGAAAACAAACTAAGACATAAAGGATAGCCCGGCGTTGCTGGCACATGCCTTCAATCCCAGCACTCTGGAGGCAGAGGCGGGCGGATCTCTGTGAGTTCGAGGCCAGCCTGGTCTACAGAGTGAGTTCCAGGAAAGGCAGAAAGCTACACAGAGAAACCCTGTCTCGAAAAACCACACACACACAAAGATAATTGTTAAAATAAAGTAAAAAAAAAACTCATCAAAACATGGGCATGACAACCATAAGAAGACTGGAAAAACATGCTGCACACACACACACACACACACACACACACACACACACACACACTGTACTCATGTTGCTTAATGCATCTCTTAAGTTCCTTCTTACTTCTTAGGTTTATAGAAGATGAAAGTAGAAAATGCAAGTCATCCAGTCAGATGACTTACATGTGGCAAATAATTTGATCCATCCACAAAAGAATATGAATCAGCACATACTTGTGTTCTAAAATAAACACATTTACATACTTCCATTTTGCATAGTTACATACTACAAAATGACAAAATATTAGTTGTACATATAACTGTACACTTACATACACAGCTAGTAATAATATTATATTTAGGAATATCTATTGGCAAACAGTAACAATTGATAAAAAAAAAAAAAAAAAAACTGCCAAGAATTTGAAGGAGAGTAGGGAGAGCTCTATGAGAGAGTTTGGAGGGAAGAAAGAGAAGGAAGAAGTGTTGTAATTAAAATAAAATCTCAAAAATAATACAAAAAGAAAACTCTTAATGTTTTAAAAACTATCTTTATTTAATGCAAACAGAGATGTGCATGTTTTGCTGAATACTTTACAAATAACTTAACCCAAGCAAGGAGACTGTGACATTTTAATATTTTTAATGGTTTTATTTATGTTTTTTGAAAAAAATTATAGCATTTTCTGTCTTCATCCACTCTATATTCTTAACTATTCTTGCCACAACTTCCTTCTGATTTTTTCCCCAGCAGTGAATAAAAAGATCAAAGAATAAACATCAAAAAAGTTACAAAACTTTCAACTTTACTTTCTTCTTAACTTACAGATTTTGAAAATTTTTCAGCATGAAATCCTCAAAATATAAGAAAATGCAAGATTATAGCAACAAGGAAGAAATAATGAACCATTTACAAACTCTGTGGAAATAGCAGATTTTAAAAGTTTAATTCTGAATTAATTTCCAAACTGTTTCTATCATGTGTATGTCCCTGGGAGTCAGAATATCAAATAAAAGTGAGCCTCATATTGCACAATAAAAACCTTTCCATTATACCCTGAAAAGAAAAAAAAAATGTGATTGTACCACAAGAGAAAGGAGACCAACACTTTCTATGATAATTACACAGGAATGAAGGGTTATCATTCTGGGCCAGAGTCTAGCAGTCTACACTTCTTAGCTAAAATCACTTCATGAAACAAACTCCCAGAGAGCTGTCTACTGTGTCTGCATAAAAGCGTCAGGCTTAACTGTCATCTAGTTTATTCAAGTTAATCAAGACTCCACTATCTGCTTAAACTCATTTCACTTCCCTTTTTTATTGGTAAGTGTCTGTTTGGACAATGGATGACTTTTGTAAAACATCTTTTTGTTGCTTATTTATCACAAGTACAAATACTGAGAGCATTTGGAATCTCCCAGAAGTCACACCTCTAAGCCTGTCTTTGAGAGGTTTAACTGGGGCATGAGGACCCATTGAGAATGTGGGTGGCATAATCCCAAGGACTAGGGTTCCCAGCAAAGCAAGAAGGAAAGAGGCAGGAAGCCAGCTGAACACTAGGTTCCCGCTTTTTTTTCCTGCCTGCAGACACATGTCACAGGGCAGCTTTCACACATGGCTGCATGGTTTCTTGCAGTATTGGACTGCATCTTCTCATAAACCATGAACCAAAGTAAATCCTTTTCTCCAGAAGTTGTTTCTTCTCAGGTATTTTGTCACTGTGAAGACTGAAGTCACCAGTTCATGGTGTTTCATGGCCTATGTAACAGGTCTCTGGTTACTTCTATCAATAATTGTGTTGCTCTCATAGGTTTGTTGTTACTGTTTCATGGCCTTTGCTTTCAGCTAGGAATCAATGTACTTTAAGTCTCTATTTTATACTAATTGATTTTAATCCCCCATTTAAAAACCTCCATTTCTCTCCTCTCTCTCTGTCTCTGTCTCTGTCTCTGTCTCTCTCTCTCCTCTTGAAATTATGACATAAAATATATAATTATGGGACAAATGTATTATATAATTAACAAGAGGAGTAGAATTGATCACATCTGAAGAAGCATGAGGAAATTGTTGTTCCTTCACAGCATAACCCTGCCTGATCCAGGTAAACTATTATTTTTAAGATAAATATATTTTTTATTAAATCAAATAAGAAAATAGCTAAGTACTGCATCACTACACTGTAGATTTGCTTAAGATTTATGACTGAGCTAAATGCTTACACATTATAATTCAGAATATTGCTGGAAGCTAAGACATAGGAGAGAAAACAGAAAGCAACATGAACTACAACAGTCCCTTTTTAGTCATAGTCAAAGGATTTAGATAAAATTAACTTATCTTAGCCCAATTTGCCCTTTGTATATAATGTATGTAATGTAATTTCACAAAAATATTCCATATGTGTTATTGTAGTGTATTGGTAAAATTATTAAGGCCACTCCATGTAGTTAAAAGGGAGGTTTATTTTGTGAGGTAACTTACAAATGAAGGGATAGGTAGGTTGTAGGGTCTGGCAAAGGTATGGCACCATCTGGCATTATTCTCTGGAGAACTCTGCTCAGTCTACTTGTAGCATCCAGGGTCCGGGCTCCAAGAGATCCCTCTCATTTGGATCCTGGGTCTTCAGCATCCTCTCTCAGCCCCACCTTGTAGGCGTGACCTTTATCAAAGCCTCAATGGGGGTTGGAACTTCCAGGCCAAGGCTGGAATGACTACCCACTACAGTAGTGTATGTAACATAAAAAGCAATCAATATCAGCAAAAAGCAAACTAATTCACTACACAAACAGCTATATTAAATGATTCTCCAAATTTTAGATTAAAAACAAAATTTCAGTGCACTGGGAAGATAGCTGTCAGTAGAGTATTTAAACTGCAAGCATGGGAACCTAAGTTTGACCCCAAAAATCCACTCAGCAAAACAGAGTGTAGTGATACATACTGCAATCCCAGAAACAGGGAGACAGAAAGAGGCAGGTCTCTAGAGATCATTATCCAAATAAATGTACTGGAAAATTCTAGGTACGTAAATGATTTTGTCTCTAAAAACAAGAGTATAAAACTCCTGAGAGGAAACCTTGGGTTGTTCCCTGGTCTCCACATGCATATGCATGAATAAATATGTACTTTACACACAAGAGCACCTACATATACATTCATACACACACTAAAAGTGGTTATAGAAGTTTCAATCAAATAAGAGAGTGATATTAAACTCATGTCCTTTTTAAATTTAAGTGTCCAAAATTATAAATACAACATTGCTTATATCACATCTTCTATGCCTGATAATTCAGTTTGAACGTCCAGCCAACTTGACACTAAAAGCAAACTCAACATCAGCAGGCCCATTCTCAGTATTAATCTATTAGACTTAGTCAAACACATCTTTGGAATTCCCTGTAATTATGGCTTGTGCCATGTGATTTTTCTGTCTTATTGGAGGCTCCTCTGAGTAGTTCATTCACATGTATATTCTTTGCTGCATCTGTCTTTAAAGCCTGTAGATTTAAATGAATGCATAAGAGAATATCCAACTACTTCCTGAAATAGAATATTTAAATATGTCTTTGAATGCCAGACATGAAACATATGCTCTCCAAAAAAGAATATTTTTAATATTTCTCCTTTTGGCTTCAAAACATCTTGTGAATGTTCAAACTAAACTAAATTTATACTGCATATAACTATCTTTAGAAAATAATTTGTTATATTTATAGAACCCATTTTCTCCAATCTTATGGAAACTCTGTAATCCTTCAGAAAGATTTATTCTTAGAGAGTAGCCAATAATAAAATCCCAAAATAAGAAACTGAACTTCCAAAAACATAAATTATTTGCTTGCCAGTTCCAGTTGGTGGAAGTTAAAAATACTCAATTGCTCTACTGTAGCTATTTTATTTTTAAATATTAATTACCTTAGTAGGTGTGAAAACAATGATGTAAATACCTGGCAATATTCAGATTTCTGTCATTAGTAGGTTTCTGTTGTCAGTGTAAGAAGGAATACTGATATTGAGATATAGGAGGATGAATATTTGTTTTTATTTTACTGTGCTAGAAATGATAAGCATGAAATAGGCCAAATCAATGTCCTGGCAATGCTTTATTTCATTTGTATGTTGGGGGATTTTCCAGCCACTGATGTTGCCAAACTTCTTTATCCCACAGCCATGTAGCATCTTCTGACTTTTCTCAGTTTCTTTTACCACCACCCTGAATTCTTTGGCTAATTCTCCTACATCGTTGGCGATATTTTGATAAATCAGTTGGATCCATAAAGATAATTCAGACCAATTCCTTCATTTCAGGATGATTTAGCTAAAACCATCTGAAAACCCACTTTGCCATATAAGGGTATCTGATCCCAGGCTAAGGGCTAAAAAGGGAACCCACAATACCAGGGCTTGCTTTTTACTCAAATACTCAAATTCACGAAAATGCAGTGTTTATTATTTTATACTATAACATTTATAGGATAGAGTTTTACCAGCCATTAAGAAGGTGATATTAATGCTCTGCCTCCCCATACAGCAGCAGACAGAAGATCAATTTCTTTCTCTACCTCCTAAATCCATCTTTAAAACCTGTCTTACACTGACTCCTTAACCTGAGTTCTCACCTGCCCATTTGTAATTCATATCCCCGGGACTCACTTGTTCATCAAAATTTCTTGACATTCCAAACTGAAGATAATCTTCCTCCAAGTTCAATTATGACTTAGAAAAATGCACCTCTTTCCCTCCTCCAATACCTGTGCTTTCTCTGAACTTTCCTTTTCTCTCCTGAGTTCCTGGACCAAAGTTCAAAGACCCAAATCCTTGACCTGTTTTTGTAACTGCCAGGTGGGTGCTCCTGTGCTTCACTGCCCATCCTGAGGACCTGCTACTTGAACGTCCTCATGGCTAGAGCTTTGCCTGGTGTTTTCTTGTATGACTGCACATTTGACCTCTTTCTGCTCTCAGCTTGATTGGTTACCCACTGCTTATTGATCTCATCCTAGCTTTGTCATGGCTTACTCAGGAAATCCTCCTCTAATCTCTGGGACCAGATAAGATACCATCAGAACATTTGCTGCCCTGTGGTGTATTTTTTTTTCTTTGCTGTCACCACATTGGAGCTTTATGTTTTATTCATGTGGTTATTTGGCTCATGATGCTCACTCACTAGAGACTAAGTTGCATAAGGGTAAAGATCAAGTCTGGTTTTCTCTCTCCTTTAGCAATGTATCTCAAACAGATTTGCTCTTCTGTTTTCTGAATGATGTGATTGCTGAACAAGCAATGTAAGTTAGCAGGCGATAGTTCCCATATCAAAGTAACTAAATAGGAGAGAGTTCCCATCTCTGATTCCTGACAGAGGTTTCAGTCCCCCAAAATACCAGAGATTGAAGAAGACATATTGAAAGTGTCTACCAACTCTCATTAACCTTTTCTTGCCACTGTGAGAATGCAAGGGGTACTTTAGGACAATTTGCACCCTATTTTCCCACAGCAGTTAAAACTGCCCTTCTTCAGAGACATGTGTTATACCTAATCAGGGAAAAGGCAGAGTAGCTCTTGGGCTCTAGGTTTGGAGAGGTTGCAGAAAAACTGTTTTCAGTCTATTAACTCAAGGCTGAATTGTTTTCCAGATTCAACTTAAGTTCCATACATAATGCATACGTCTCACTTAAACTATGAACTGATAAAAGAATGTCTAATAGTTTGATGAAATGTATAGAAACAGATTTTTAGGAGGAATATAGCTATCTAATAAGCAGGTGAGTCCTGCTTACAGGCAGCACCACCACTGCTGCCACCCACTGAACTTGGTTCCCACAAGACCTACTCCACAGCCCACCCCACCTACTCCAGCATCCCCTCCACAGCAGCCCTCTCTGGCAACATCAGCAAACCCTATAGGCACAAGCACCACCTATACCAGTTGGAAGAAGAGATGGGTTAACACCAGTGTAAAAATACATTCAACAACATAAAGGGCAATATGGCACTACCAGAACCCAGTGGTCTTAAAACAGCAAGATCTGAACATCCCACGGCAGATAAAGCAGAAGAAAATGATGTTTAAAATAACTTTATGATTACAAGTAAATGGATAGAACTAGAAAATATCATCCTGCACGAGGTAAATCCAGACTCAGAAAGACAAACATGGTATGTACTCACTCATAAGTGGAGAGTAGATGTAAATCAAAGGATAATCAGACTACAACCCACAGCTCCAGAGAAGCCTGGAAACAAGGTGGACCCTAAGAGGGATTTATGGATCATCTTGGGATGGGAAAGCAGAAGAGATCCTGATGAATAAACTGGGGATGTGGGAGGCAATAGAAGGTAGGGATGGGGGATGAGAACATGAGAGAATGAGATGGTGGAGCTGGGGGAGGGAAAGAGTGGGAGAGCAATGAAAGGGATGTCTTGATAGAGGGAGACATTATGGGGTAAGGGAGAAACCTGGTGCTAGGGAAATTCCCAGGAATCCACAAAGATGACTGTGGTGATATATTGTGTACCCCAATAAAGCTTGCTAGAAGATCAGAGGACAGAGCCAGCCAGTAGATTAGACAGACAACGGTGGCACACACCCTTAATCTTATCACTTGGGATGAATCTCTGTGAGTTCATGGCCACACTGGAAACAGAGCCAGGCAGTGGTGGCACACACCTTTAGTCCCAGTACTGGGAAGCACACATGACTTTGATACCAGGAAGTGACATAGCTGTACTGGGTATATAAGGCATGAGGAAACAGAAACTAGAGCAATTCAGCTGAAATCCTTTCAGGTTAGGACTCAGAGGCTTTCAGTCTGAGGAAATAGCATCAGCTGAGAAGTTGGTGAGGTGAGGTTGGCTGTGGCTTGCAATGCTTCTTTGATCTTTCAATTCTACCAGATTTTCAAAGAAGAACTAATTCCAATACTCTTCAAATTGTTCCACACAATGGAAACAGAAGGAATATTACCAAATTATTTTTGGGAGGCTACAATTACCCTGATACTCAAACCACACAAAGATTCAATGAAGAAAGAATTACAGACCATGAACACTGATGCAAAAATACTTGATAAAATACTGGCAAATCAAATCCAAGAACATATCAAAAAAATCATCCACCATGATTAAGTAGGCTTCATCTCAGAGATGCAGGGATGGTTCAACATAAAAAAATCTGTCAATGTAATCCACCATATAAATAAACTGAAAGAAAAAACATATAATTACCTCATTAGATACTGAAAAAGCCTTTGACAAAATCTAACACCCCTTTATGATAAAAGCCTCAGGGAGATCAAGAATACAAGGTCTATACCTAAATATAATAAAAGCAAAATGCAGCAAGCAAACAGCCAACATCAAATTAAATGGAGAGGAACTCAAAGTGATTCCACTAAAATCAGAAACAAAGCAAGGCTATCCACTCTCTCTGTATCTATTCAATATGACACTTGAATTTCTAGCTAGAGCAATAAGACAACAAAAGGAGATCAAAGAGATACAAATTGAAAAGGATGAAGTCAAATTTTCAATATTTGGAGATGATGTGACTGTATACATTAGTGGCCCCCAAAATTCTACCAGGGAACTCCTACAGCTGATAAACACCTTCAGTAATGTGACAGGATACAAGACTAACTCAAAAAAAAAAAAATCAATAGCCCTCCGATATACAAATGTTAAATGGACTGAGAAAGAAATCAGAGAAATATCACCCTTTACAATAGCCACAAATAATATAGAATATCTTGGGGTAACTCTAATCAAACAATTGAAAGATCTATAAGACAAGAACTTTAAGTCTTTGAAGAAAGAAATTGAAGAAGATATCAGAAAATGGAAAGATCACCCTTGCTCATGGATAGGCAGCATTAACCTAGTAAAAATGGCAATCTTACCAAAAGCAATCTACAGATTCAGTGCAATCCCCATCAAAACACCAACACAATTCTTCACAGTCCTTGAAAGAACAATACTCAAAGTCATATAGAAGAAAACAAACAAACAAACAAACAAACAAAAAAACCCAGGATAGCTAAAAAACAATCCTCTACAATAAAGGAACTTTTGGAGTTATCACCATCCCTGTCTTAAAGCTCTACTATAGAACTGTAGTAATAAAAACCTGCTTGGTATTGGCATAAAAACAGACTTATAGATCAATGGAATCCACTTGAAGACCCTGATATATGTCCACACAACTATGAACATCCAAGTTTTGACAAAGAAGCCAAAATTATACAATGGAAAAAAAAGAAAGCATCTTCAACAAATGGGGCTGTGATAACTGGAGGTCAGCATGTAGAAGAATGCAAAGAGAACCATATCTATCACCTTGCACAAAACTGAAGTCCATGTGGATCAAAGGCCTCAACACAAATCCAGCTACACTGAACCTGATAGAAGAGGAAATAGAAACCAGCCTTGAACACAGTGGCAGAGGAGACCACTTGCTGAATATAACACCAGTAGCTCAGACACTGAGATCCCAATTAATAAATGGGAACTCCTGAACCTGAAAAGCCTCTGTAAAACTAAAGACACTGTCATAAGACCAAATGACAGCATACAGAATGAGAAAATAACTTCACCAACCCCACATCTGAAACAGAACTGATCTCCAAAATATATAAAGAACTCAAAAAAACTAGACAACAAAATACCAAATAATCCAATTAAGAAATGGAGTACAGACCTAAACAGAGAATTATCAACAGAAGACTCTCAAATGGCTAAAATACACTTATAGAATTTTTCAACATCCTTAGTCATCAGTGAAATGCAAATCAAAACAACTATGAGATGCCATCTTACACCTGTCAGAATAGCTAAGATAAAAAACACTGAGGACAGCTTATGTTGGAGAGGATGTGGAATAAGAGAAACACTCCTGCACTCCTGGTGGAGTACAAACTGGTACAGCCACTTTGGAAATCAACATGGCTATTTCTCAGAAAAATGGGAATCAATCTACCTCAAGACCCAGCTATACTGATCTTGGGCATATACCCAAAGGATGCTCAATTATACCATAAGGATACTTTCTCACCTGTGTTCATAGCAGAATTATTCATAATAACCAGAACCTGGAAACAACCCAAATAGTCCTCAATCAAAGAATTGATAAGGAAAATGTGGTACATTGCACAATGGACTATTACTCAGCTGTAAAAACAATGACCTCATGAAATTTGAAGGCAGATAGATAGAACTAGAAAAAGATAATTGTGAGAGAGGTAATCCAGACCCAGAAAGACAAACATGGTATGTACACATTCATAAATGGGTATCAGGAGTAAAGTACAGGATAACCAACCTCCACAGCCCCAGGGATGCAAGAGAACAAAGAGCACCCAAAGAGGGATGCATGGATTTCCCTGGGAAGGGGAAATAGAAAAGATCTCCTAGATAAACTGAAGGTGGGTTTTAGGGCAATGGGGGGTGGGAACTTGAGGTAGAAGTTTGGGAAGTCTGGGTGAAGGAGGCAGTTTGGGGGCAGAATGGCAGGCTAGGGACAAACTTGATGGCAGGGAACCCCACCCCCACCCCCCACCCCCGCGAAACACACAAGGATGACCCCCAGGTAAGACCTCTTAGCAATAATGGAGAGGGCGCCCGAACTAGCTATCTACTATGATCAGATTGGCTACGCTAATTGTCATCACAGAGCCTTTATCTAGTAACTGATGGAAGCAGATGCATAAATCTACAGCCAAGCACTGGGCTGAGCTCCTGAACAAAGGGAGGAGGGATTGTATGCGTCAGTGGGATCAAGGTCATGATGGAGGAACCTATAGAAACAGCTGACAGGAGCTTGTGGGAGCACATGGACTTTTGTCCAACAGTTAGGGATCTTGGATGCTACTGACCTAGGGCCTCTGCATGTGTGTGACAGTTTTGTGGCTTAGTCTCTTTGTAAGGCTCCTGACAGTGAGATTAGGACCTGTCCATGGCGCTTGGCTGGGTTTTGGGAACCTGTTCCCCATACTGAATTACCTTGCCCCATACTGGATTACCTTGCCCTGCCTGTATATAGGGAGGAGCTTTGTCCTACCTCAACTTGTTCATGTCCATGGCAGGGCTGCCCCTTTCTGAATGGAGATTTAGGAGGAGTGGTTGGGTGGCGAAGGGGATAGATGGGAGTCAGGAGGATAGAAAAGGAGGAGAGGAGGGAGAGGAAACAGGTTGGTATGTAAAATAAAAGAAAAATGTTAATAAAAATAGTTTATCTGATCTTGATCTTAAAAATAAATAAATAAATATAGCTAGCTATAATCTGTTTTATTTGTCCTTATAACTGGACTTAAAAAAGTAGCTTCTTTTGTATATTCATCTATCATCCCAAAGCAAGCAGTGACTGACTGATCTCACAACCATTGAGAACTTCCCTTGATATTTTAGGTTATGGGTCTTCATATTTTTATTTGAATGCCATTGCAAATATTAAAAATTACATCTAGGAAAACACTGATACATTTTCCTAAGGAAATGAATTCAGTACTGAACTTGGCAGAGTCAAAGGTGTTCATTATTTAGTCTGCACATTGACTGTGACACTGCTTGATTGCTCCAGCCTCAGTACTATGGATCGACAGGCTCGTCGGTACTGCTAGAATGACACCCTGTGGCTGCATATGTCAATAGCAGAACTGTCACTTCATAATCCTCTCTGATCTTGTGAAAAAATACAGTTTAAATAGAACTTACAGACAAAATGACTTTAGTGACTAGAATGGATGAAATAAGATTAACAGTAGCAAAGACTCACGCTGAAGCCAGGAACTGGGAACTACGTTAAAGTACATCTTAATATATGGCACCAATTTATTACATGAATGGGTAAGGATTTTGCCTCTGGAAATAGCTCATGCCACTGTTGTGTCTACAACATCAACTACATGTTCTTCTCTACAGTTGTATGTGGAGCCTGTAGACAATACTGTGCATTTGCAGAAGGCCTGTAAGCAGCTCTTGTTTTTATAATAATAAGAACTGAAGGTCAGTGAAAGTTAAGTTTTCCTTCATCTTCTAGGCAATCAAAGGCTTGCAATAGTAATAAACTCAGCCTTAAAGGCTTTCGGCTTTAAAATCTATTGCTGTATTCCTAGGACTCTTAATATAATGACAGCATTGAGTAATTATAAATTCAGACCTCGAATAAGGGATGATTTGAAATATTGCCTCTGTTATTAAAAAGAAAATGTTTTGCTGCCAGGAAGTGTGAGATTGCCTTGCTAGCATTTCTTTTTCCTTTTTCCTCTGTCTGTGTACAATCAATCTTATTGACCTGCATCACTGGTCCACACCCACCTCCTCCAGATTCTGGTTTACTGCAAACACCTGTGAACTTCTGAACATTCAGTGAATTACTGTCTCTGAAGCTCAGTTGACAGTGAGTCACTGTGATGCCAAACTGTATCATATGAATACTTTCAATTCGCTTAAATGTTTCTTGTCATTTAATTCCCACCTGTTCACCTTTTCAGGTGCACACTCGTAATGAGATAGTCTTACTTGCTTCCCATAGTATATTGTGGCCTCAAAACAGCAGTCATGGAAGTATAATAGGCATATTGTTAGCTTGATCCTAAAATATAAAATAAGAGCAATCCAGGAATTTACACAAGTTCAGTTCTTACATTCAATTAATGTACATTTAACATAAAAATTGCTTTTGTTCCTGTTCCTTTATACTTAAATGTATACTTTTATTCCAGTATCATAAAAGAAGAAAATTTCGCTACAAATGCTTGCATATTTACCCATCTTTTATGTATGTTAAAGATGGACTATACACTTATTTAAATACAATTTTAAAATATCTAGACCCAAGAAAACATCCTCTTTTAAGTCACTCCTGGGGACATGCATATCAGAGAGCTAGGAAGAACATCAGACATGTGTGTGTGTGTGTGGGGGGGGGTTATGTCTCTGAAATGTTAACTACAAGCCTCTCTCTAATCATCTCAAGTTCTCTGTACACCATTTCCTTACACTTTCCTTTATACAGCAAATATTTTAAATCCAGTCCCTGGCTTCTTATATCATCTAGATGATAAAGGGTTTGAAGAGTTCTTCAAATACTTACTTTAACTTTAAATGTATTTCTCTCTAATCACACTTTGAAAACCAGGGGCCTATGTAAAGGGTTTCTATCCTGGCATGTATGAAAGTTAGTTAAATATTTAAATTTTATGACTGATATCTTTTCCCCCACTGCCCATAAAAGATTTGAACAGAATGATGAAAACACCACCACCACTGTGAAGAAAGTATAAAGAGATACAAGTTGGAACCATTAGCTTTCACTGTTTTGTTGGGTATTTTGCTGTCTGCTTAGCTCACAAAAGTATGACCTTTATCTGGGCTGTTTGTAGTGAGAACAGAAAAATGCATTCAGCCATAGTTAATGGTTTGCAAGATCCAAGCTTTCCATCTGCTCATCAGGTTATTCATCTTGGCTCAACTCTACAAAGAACCCAACTGTCCAAGGCAGTCTCTCATGACCAGTTCTTAATGATTGCCAAATACAAGGCCTAGCAATAGAAGCATAACTCCTGTATTCTCAGCATCAGAACCATAAACAGACCTCCAACCTACAAAGATGCACCTGGCAAATCCCTGTGACACTGAGGAGCCACACTGAAGAGAGAAGAGAAATTATCAAACCAAATAAAACACTTGATGCCATACGCTGCTGGAGAGCTCTGGAGCTCTGTGAGGTTTGGAATTTCACTTTAGGATGACCAGAGCTCCTCTTACCAGCCACTCACAGCTCACATTAAAGTTCCTTTGATGAATTCCGATTGTGGCACAAATGCTGCAGCAGTGAAAGCCAAATGCCTGATCTTAAAGGAAGGTATGAAATATGGCTTTCAACCAGGGGAGAATTAATCCCATTAACAATTGTTAGTTTTCTGTAGCCTTATCTGTGATATACTGACACCCAGGCTCAACTGCCAACTGCTCATGCTCATTTTTGGGACTTGATTGAGGTTAACTGCTTTTGCTTCAAGTTTCCAAATTCCATAATTTCAGCTGTTTCTGTGCTTCTCTGCACTAAATACTTATCTGGGATGACAGTGTGTGTTAAATATGACTCTACAAGGACCTCAGATATTCTAGTTTATCTACATACGGGATTGCCTTAAGAGTAAATTCTAAATTATAAGTAGTAAATTCTATACCCTCTTAATTGTTTCAATTTGGTCTGTGTTCATGTAATTCAGGATATCCTTTTTCTGTCTTTCTGAAATGCACTATTATCTGTTACAGGACATGGCCTGATGGCACCCTCTGTGTTTGGATGAGTAGCCCATACACAGTGACTTTATTAAGATGTTATCATAATGATATTGTCACATAGCTCTTTAAACATTCTCTTGTTTATTGTATGAGGGTCTTATACATGCATATAATGCGATTTGATTAAATCCCTTCCTCAAGCCCTGCCACTTTCCCTTCCTGACTTCATGTGCTTTTTTTAAAAAAAAACTCATTGAGTCCACTGAGTACTGCCTCTAAGGACATGGGTGTAGGACTCACTACTGGAATATGCATAGCCTTTCTAGAAATACATCCCTGATGAAAACTGACAACTGACATCAATTGCCACGAACTCTACAGTGAGGGATAAAGCTTCAAGAGCCCTTAACCTGCCATGTTGTCACAGCCTCTGTAAGTTAATGTGTGCCAAGGCCCTGCCTTGTCTGTCAATACTCTTTCATTGTAGATGTCTACTTCCCCTGGCTCTCAGCGTCTATGTGTTCCTTCTTCCTCAGTGATCCCTAAGCCTTGACATAGGGTGTGATATAGATGTTATGTTTAAACATGTGTACTCCACAGTTTTATTCTATGCACATTGACCAACCAAATTTGAGTTTCTCTATTAATTGCCATCTACTTAAAACAAAGATTCTCAGATGAGGTTGTAAAGATGCTTATTCTATAGAAATAAGGATAGAAACTTAGTGAACAGTTTGTTTCTGTGTCCATTTATGAGAATGAGCATTAGCCTCTCTCCTATGTCTTAGGAAACCACAAATTTTTGTCCCAGTTAAAAGTACCAAGTATTAGTTCCTTTTAAAACCAGGTATGGGTTTTGAATCCAACCAAAATGTTACTTTTGTGCCACCTTTGTACCAGTGGGCAAATCTCAACAGGATGTTCTGTTATAGGAGTTCACAGGGTTACAGAGGAGTAAGACAGATGCTTTCTTTCTCCCCCAGTAGCATGCAAAGAGTCTTCTAGCATATAGCCTTCCAATAGGAACAAAGCTCCATTGTTTGTACCAGCTTTATTTAAGCATGTCCTATGACTCAAGCTGGTGGTATCTTTAGTAATTGGGTCTTACTATCGTGTGGGGGTAGGTAACTAAGAACAATGGAAATAACCTGTAACATTTGAGGAGTCAACAAGTTCTCAGAGATCAAGAGCTTGAAAAGAGGTACCAAAGGAAGTTTCCAGTGTGTGTGTGTATGTGTGTGTGTGTGTGTGTGTGTGTGTGTGTGTGTGTGTGTACACATGTGCACGCGTGTTCCTGTGCACATCAGTATCCATGTAAGCCAAGAGAGGACCTGGATTCCCCTGGAGGCTGAGTTACAGGTTATTGTGAAGTGCCTGATGGATGCTGGGAACAGAAGTCTAGTACTCTAGAAGAGCAGCAAGTGCTCTCAACCATTCAAACCATCTGTTTGTCTCTGTGTCTCTGTCTCTCTTTATCTCTGTGTTTCCATCTCTCTCTCTCTCTTTCACTCTCTCCTCTTTTTTCTGTTTTGTTTGGTTCACTTCAGTTCAGTTCTGTTTCTTCTAACTACACCCCAGGCAATCCTCCTTGCTTGGACTTTAAGTGACCTAAGTCCAGTAGGTTCTCTCTCTCTCTCTCTCTCTCTCTCTCTCTCTCTCTCTCTCTCTCTTTGGTTGTTTGGTTAGTAGGGACTTTTTGTTTTTTTTTTTTGGTTGCTATTGCTGCTTGTTTTTATTTGTTCTTTTTTGTTTGTTCTTTCATTAGTTGGTTTTGTTTTGTGTATTTGCTTTTAGGGTTTGTTTATTTTAAGTCAGGTTTCTCTACCTAATTCAAGCTGGATTTGAATTTTGTGCAGCCAAGTCTGACCTGGAAACTTTAACCTCCTGCCTCAGGCTCCCAAGTGATAATGTTACTGGAATACACCACAGCTCCTAGTTCTAAAAATTTTAAAATAAAGTACAAGAAACAGAACTTTAGCTATTTTTAGAGCTTTTCTAAATTCCATAAAACCATACCTCGTGGGGTCTCTGCAACCTTCAAGGGCAGCAGAGTGACAAACCGCAGGGCGAGAAGTCAGAGCAGCTCAATATAAATCAACAGCCAGAGTTTAGGAGTTTGAATATGAATTTTTTAAAATTTAAGACATATTTAAATATAACATGATGTGGTGAAAATTGTTCTTGTGGTGATTAACAGAGTCCCATGTGCACAACAAAACACAACTAAATCTCTTTGAGGAACCAAATAAACTAAATACAGATCATACATGATGACATCAAAACTCTGTAAAGTATGTGTGATAGCTTTCATAAAGGTAAGTTCTATAGATTGACTGAGAAAAACAAGTTTATGAGATGAATCTGGAGAAAAGTCCAGCACCAGAAAGTCTTAGGCCACAGGGATTTGTGCAAAGGTCACTAGGCTAGAAAACATGTCTACTCTACTCTTCTGGGTAGAAAACTGCTTTTTCATTCCTTTCCTTGAAGGAACAACCTTATGTGCTTAACATTATAGGTTTTCATAGTACATGTCTGTGAGTACAAAGTCCTTCATGTCCCCAGCTTCTGAAAGCCACAAAGAAGATAATGGCCAAAATGATGCCTGTAATGGTACACTTTTTAGTGTTTCAGAATACCATATGAAAATAAAATTAATTTAACTAGAAAGGATGTTCTAGAAATGGTTCAACGTTAGAAACTGCTGGAATGCTTGGTATCCTCAGTTACTGAATATGAATGTGGGGATCCTGTGCCTCTAAAAGTTGGGCCTTCCTCAAGGTAGCCTGGGAACCTCAAAGAAAGATATTTTAGCTAACCTTGATGTTATTCTAACTGATGTTTGTATACAGTTCTTCACTGGTCCAACAGTAGAGATGTGAATGATGTTTGTAAGGGGGAGGGCAGTTTGGTTAGGACAAACTCATCTCCATACAACCATGTGCCTCTTACGGTCTTCTAGCTACACAGAAGTAGGATTTGGGATTTTTGAGGCAAAACAGAATTTGTTGGCTGTTGCTTACATGCCTCTTGGAGGATCATGAAGGAATCAGAAGAATGAGTTCTTAGAGGGACAAATAAGTTAGGGAAATACCGACATGTCAGAAAAATGTATGATTCCTCAGTGCTAAAGACCTGCTAAAGGCATGACCTCATGAACTCCATCCCCTTTTCTCTGCACTTTCCCTGCCTTCAATTTACTAGTATGGTACTTGGAACTCACGTTTTATGATGAGTTTAGTGAGCATAGCCAAATAATTGCTGCTCATGTATCTAATGTGTTATTTCAATTAACATGTTTAATCATAATTAGTATTGACCAAAATGATGAAAGGAATATGTATAATTTTCACAGCATTTTAAAATGTTTAATATTTTATTGAAAATATTTTCACACAATATATTCTGATCACAGTTTCCCTTTCTCCACTTTCTCCAGGTCCTCCCCACTCATCCAACTCCATGACTTCTTTCTCCCACTCTTTGGAAAACAAAAGAAAAAAGAAAGAGAAAATATATTTAAGAAATTGATTTGTAGTTTAAAACCTCACCAGGGATGTCCCTCTGAGACTAGCTAATACCTTCTCCTAACTCCATCAGGGTGACCTCAGTGCATTCAATCCCAGCATTTTTGTCCATCGGTCTATGTGTCTGGCCCTTCTTCATTCCCTTTCCACAACCCCAGTACCAAGGAGTTCTGGACTTAGCACATATCCTCTAAAACTCAAGCTGAAAGTTACTATCATTGAACGGTGATTCATTGGAGTCATGACTGGCTCATAAGGACTATGCCTTCAAGCTTGTATTATCCTGGAGAATGTTAGGGTTCATGGGAATAGGTTAGTCAAGTTTGTTTGGTCTTACAGGGCCATTGTACCACATCCTGTAACACAACAGTCTCCATTAGATGTCCTTCTCAGACTTCCTTAGTTGCCTGTACTTCTCCCTGTAGAGCTGGGATCTCATGGGCTTTCCACATACACATTTACGTAGCTATTGCTTTTGTCCTTGTTTGGCTCATAATTAGGCATTCCTGTTGGTGAGAGCTACATGTAGGTGTAGCTCCTGACACTCATAGGAGATGCAACCTCTCAGCAAATTCACTATCCTCTGGCTTTTATAATCTTTCGGTTCCCTCTTCTACCATAGTCCCTGTCCCTTATGTATGGAAGTCTTTCTTAGATATGTCCACTGGGACTGTGCTTCACAACTTTGCATTTGATTGGTTGTGTTTTTCTGTAATGGTCTGTGTTAGAAACTGCAGGCTGGATATAAATAAATAAATAAATCTATTTAAAAAAAAAAAAAGAAAGAAAGAGAAGTTTCCTTGATGAAGGGTGTGAGGACTACACTAACCTATAGATATAAGGGTAAATGTTTATAATATAGTTTGGTTTATGCTGGTTACTCAATATCAAATGTTCAGCTTTAAAGACATATACTCAAGTGAACATTATACAGCTGTTGCAGGTTGTATTATGTATTATATAGACATAAACATATATGAATGAAACAGCAGATACTAAAAAGAGAGGTCATATTTTGAAAGAAAGCAAGAATGTATACATATGAGGGTGTGAGGGAGGAAATGGAGAAATTGAGTAATTATATTATAATCTCAAAAAATAAATGGTTTTAAAACTTACTTAGCATAATGAAATGTGTCCTTTTTCAAAGAACTATGAACATCTTAAAAATAACCTCTGTAAGATACTCTAATTCTTGACTGGTTGGACTGGCACGTTTAATGGGTTCTCAGATCTTCAAGACTCTGCTTTGTAAACCTGATATAGAAATAGAGCACCAACAAAGTTCATACAAACAACAAAACTGAATTCTGTCACAGGTCTCTGGGCTAGCAATCCACCAGTGGCCACTTGCTTTGGGAACACTGAGTACCACTCCTTTATTCTTCTGGCAGGAACAGTTGGTCCAGCTTACCTAACAAGTAGTTTAGGACTGACTGTCCCAGCTGCTGCCACTGTCATCACTGGCTCTCCTGCTGTGTGTCTTAGTTACTGGGTACTGTCTCATTGTTCTTACAACTATGCCAGTCAAGCCAGTGATGGTGCATTCTTTTAATCCCAGCACTCAGAAGGGAAAGGCAGGAAGATCTCTATGAATTCAAGGCCAGGTTCATCTACTGAGGAACTTCCAGGACAGCCAGGGCTATACAGAGAAGCCCTGTTTTGAAAA